>NW_006399908.1:5153225-5173559 GCF_000299155.1 Elephantulus edwardii | reverse complement strand
AGACCTTCAAATTATTTGCCTCCAAAGAGTAGCCTGGCTTCACCCTCTCCAAGATGGACCTATCTGTTCTCCTGCAAGTCCATGGTATACTCAATACTTTTCTCCAGCACTACAGCTCAAAAACATTAATTACCCTTGTATCATTCCTAGTCAATGTCCAGCTTTCTGATGCGCAGCAAATAATTGTGAAGACTATGGTCTGAATCAGGCACACCTGAGTCTCCAGACTGACTTTGTTGCTCTTCAGTACTCTGAAAAGTTCTCTGGCAGCAGACTTTCCAAATACAATTCATCTCTTGATTTCCTGGCTGCTGGTACCAAGAGTACTGATAGTGGAACTAAGCAAACTGAAGCTGTTAACAGTCTCAATCTTGTCATGGTCATAATGCTACCAATCTGCCCAGTTGTGTGAATATTTGTTTTATTGATGTTGAGCTTCAATCCACATTGAAGGCTGCAGTCCTTGACCTTCTATAGCAAATGCCTCAGGCTCTCCTCTGTTTTGGCAAGCAAAGTTGTGAAATCTGCATAAAGTAGGTTGTTAATGAGTCTTCCTCTAAACTCAATGTCACATTCCTCCTAATAGAGGCCAGTCTCCTGGGTGATCTGTTCCACATATAGATTGAAAAGGTATGGAGATAGGATGTATCCCTGGCATAATCCTTTCCTGATTTTGAACGATGCAGTCCTTTCTTGCCTTGTTCTGATGACTGCCTTCTGGTCCAAGAATAGGTTTCACATAAACACAATCAAGTGTTCTGGGATTTCCATTCATCTCAGAGTTACCCACAGTTTGTTGCGATCCACACAATCAAATGCCTTTGTCCAGTCAATGAAATATAGATAGACATTTCTCTGGTACTTTCTGCTTTAGCCAAGATCCATCTAACATTAGCTATAATATCCCTAATACCATATCCACTTATAAACTCAGTCTGCACAATCTGGCAGTTCTCTGCTGATGTGCTGTTCCAGCCTTTTTTTGGATGATGTTCAGCAGAATCTTGCTTGCATGTGATGTTAATGATATTCATTAATTTCCTCACTCTACCAAGTCGCCTTTCTTTGGAATGGCTACAAATATTCCCCAAGAATCTTCCTTGCCGAGACCGATTTGACTATGCGAAAGTATTCAAGAGAGGACCTCTTAATTTTAGATAACACATTGAAAATGAAGGGAAACTCAAACACTTCTTAGTTTTATTCAAACAAAACCCATGAAAAGACTAAGAAGTAGTTGTTTGTACAGAACAAGTGAATACTGTTTGAACACATTTGGCTTATTTTGCTGACATCACAGGGTGTGAAGGTTCAACGTGTCTCCAACATCTGACATCTCTGTCCAGGACCCTCTGATCTGGGGCCACATTTATAGTTATAGTAACCCTCTGAGGGTGTCTCTCTGGAGACTAAGGTGCGCCTGATACAGGCCATGGTCTTTGCAATCACTTGTTATGCATCAGAGAGTTGGACAATGACTAGGGAGGACAGAAGGAGAGTTGATGCCTTGGAGCTGTGGTGCTGGAGAAGAGTATTGAATGTACCATGGACTGCCAAGAAAACAAACAGATTCATCTTGGAGAGGATTAAACCAAGCAACTCTTCGGAGGCAAGGATTCTGGGGCTTCGTCTGACATACTTTGGACATGTTGCCAAGAGGGATGGGTCCTTGGAGAGGGACATCATGCTTGGGAGTGTGGAGGGACAGCGCAGGAGAGGAAGACCCTCTATGAGACGGATTGATTCGGTGACTGGGATAATCGGGTTGGGTGTGTCGGAGGCAGTGTGGTTGGCGCGGGATATAGAGCAGGGTTTAGGGCTGTTGTGCATAGGGTCGCTATGAGTCGCAAACAACTCGACGGCACATAACAACAACAACCCTCTGAGAGCTTATTGAAACTTAGCCTTATCCTTCACTCTTCCCACTGTCTCTGCTGTGTGTAAGACCACTGAGGCAATAACTGCGTCCATCTATCTCCTTGAAGGTCTTTTGCTCCATCACTGTTACCATCACTTTCCCAAAGATGGTTCCTTTCTGATAATTTACACAAAACATAGGGGGCAGGAGGGAATAACCAGAAGTTTCAAGAAACATTTATCAAAACCACAAAGCAGTATCACTTTATACTAAAAAATATAACTGTGATTTTACAGTGGGTTTAGCGGAAGGAGAAAGTCTTGGTGGCTGAAGCCCTTATACAAAGCTGATAGGAAATTACAGTAAAGATCAGGGGCTGGAGATGTAATGGGAGATATGTCTCTGAGTTCCGTTAAATAGTTATTTAACTTTTGTTGTTGCTGTGAATATTTTTTACCTTTATTATTGGTGTGTTTAAGCAAATTTAATTGAGATTACTTGAAAGTTTATACAGCAAATTTTTTTCTCATTGAAAAAATTATACAAACCATGTTTCATGACATTGATGAAAATCTAATATTTGAACAGCACTTCAGTTTGCGTTTTCCTTTTCCATTGTTCCTTCTTTGCTATTTCTTCCTACTTTCTGAGTTTTATTCCTAAGGCAAATGCTCTTCTTTCAGTCCTCCAATACCTGCACTGTGCATTGGGCTCACCTCTGTTAAGGTTAATTACGGGCTTTTCCCGGCGTTTCTCGAGGGTGCGGTTTATGCGTACAACATGAGCTTGGCATTCACTGCTTTCGTTTTCGATTCCCAAGCTCAGAAGATCTAGATCCTCTCTGTTGTCAACTTTCCTTCCTCTCATTTAACCCTATCTAAAATTTTTTTGCTACATAATGACTAGTCATAATTTTTAATCTTGTATGAAATTATTTATGTAGTGGATTGATTCAGTGACTGGGATAATAGGGAGGGGAGTGTCAGAGACAGTGCGATTGGCACAGGACAGCAGAGTTTAGGGCTGTTGTGCATAGGGTCGCTGAGTCGCAAGCGACTCGATGGCACATAACAACAACAACATTAAATTCTTTGCCACATAATAAATCCTATTTACAAGGACCTAGCGTGGCTTACGTGTTGGCATGCCAAACCAGGTAACACTGCTCACACCCTCAAATTCACAAGCTCATCTTCACACAAATGTGAGTGTCTCTTCTCCTACAATTATTAACAGTTTCGCACACTCAGCAGAGACCTCTGACCACTGGGAACCCACTCTGCACATGGGGCTTACCATGGTTTGACATGACAACACGTCACCCGGGATTGGTCCTTCAAAATACGATTCCTTATGTGCCAAAGAGTTTGCGATAGAATTAAAAAGTATGATTGACCTTATTGTAGCCGATATTTTGAGATCGGGTTATGGAGGAAAAAGTGACGAGAGAGAGAAATTCTAGAACGTCCCAGATTGGGAACCGAAAGTGGTAGATGCGGTGTGTTTGACTTACGTTTGGCTCATAAACTCCATCCGCTTCGGTGAGTAAAGGGTGGAAAATGCCCTCATCAACTTCACCAAGGTGGGCTAAGCGTGAATAGTGAAGAAACCTGCTTTGAGAAATCCCAACTGCTTTTCATCAGAGAATTAATACAGGAGAAAACTTTCCAAATATAAAGAAGCGTTTACTTCAATATCAGTCCTTTACAAAATTTGAGAGCTCAAAGTGATGAGAAAGAAATGTTTCCGATGTTACTGATGTGATAAATGTGGCGTAACAGTCACTACAGGTTTATCTTTGTTTCTGTTTTCGTTAATTCGTACAGGAGACCCATATCCCAATGCAAGGAATGTGGGAAAGGCCCGCTCCTGAAGGTGCAACTCACTGTGCACATGAGAATTCATAGTAGAGACGAGCTGCATGAATGCAGGAATTGTGAAAAAGTCTACACGGAGCACGTATCACCTAACAATTACGTAATATTCCTAACAGTGAGAGAAGTCCTTTGCATACAACTAAGGTGCAAAACCCTTCAAACAAATCTCACTTCTCCATAAAGAGAAGCCAGCCCACGTGGTGGAGAGAAACGCCATGGAGGGAAAGAGTGTGGGGAAGCTTTTCCCCCATTTTTCTTTCATGACATAATGTTGTCAAGAAAGTGAAAAGACAACGTACAGACTAAGAGACATTTTGTGAAAAATCATGTATTGAAGAAGAAATATTTTCAGGCGAGCTCTGGTGGCCTAGTGGCAGGAAGCTCCACTACAATCCCAGAGGAAAGCGGTTAGAATCCACGCAATAGATGCTCTGCTAGAGAAGGAGGGAAAATCTCCTGTACCAGTTAGATCTGATTTGATGGTACACACACACACGAAATATTTTCAGATTTACCAAATTAAGTTCCGTTATTACACCATCAAGCTCAGAGTCTTGGTCCATTCTGAATACCATCTTTTTATTTGTCAAGTTTGTATATTTTTTATATCCATAAGTCCTCCATCTAGCTTGATCTTTAAAGTAGAAATCTTTTTCTTACTACAAAAGTGATAGCTTTTCACTCTGAAGAGTAAACCTAAGAAAATGAGGTTTGCAAACAATCCTGTCACCTGCTACTACTTTCTGTCTTCTTCACCATAAGATTTTCATCTGCATTGACGTAAATGGCAATGCCATTCAAAGGCCCTGTGGTCACCTGTGTTCAACTGTCTATGTGTTAGATCCACCGAGCACTGACAGGCACCAGCTCAAGGACCTACATCCAGCAGGAAGACGCTCAGAAGGTCTTTCATACATACACTTGATTCTACCAACAGAGCGACAATGGCAGTGGTGTCACTGAAAAACACAGAATTCAATGTCTACCTAGACAGCTAACAGAATTCTCACCATTTTTTTTTTTTTATGATCAGCTATTTGGGATTTGGGATTTGGACATTTGATTAAATAAGAAAATACTTTTCCTGATTGATCCAATTCGACACATATCCACAGTGCAAGACACAAGCCCATACGCTGATGTGTATGGAGATGTCAGAGACTCCGAAGGGGCAAATCAGTGTTGACCAGGAAGAGCAAAGGGGGCTCCCATGTGTCCATCAAGACATTTCCTAAAGTGACAGTAGTTAGAGAGCTGGTTCCTGGAATGAGGGTGCCTCTGTAAACCAGGGGTGCAGACCTGAGGATCCACAGATGGCAAGGCCCCCTTGAAGCCTGGAAGCAAGCTCTATACTCTTCAAGGACAAACAGTTATGACCCCCTCCTTGTGTAGAGTGGGTTCCCAGTGGCCAGGGGTCTGTTGAGTGTGAGAAGCTGAAAATAATCCTGGGAAGAGAGATGCCTTTTTCTGTGTGCAGAGGAGCTTGTGAATTGGAGTTTTTGAGCGGTGTTACTTGATTTGGTGTGAAGACATGTAACCCAGGATAGGTCCTTACGAATAGGATTCATTATGCGGCAAAGAATTTGAGATAGGATGAAAAGGTATGATTTATGATAATGTAGCAAGGCCTTTGAGACCTGGTTATTTCAGGGGAAGAAAAAGTGACGTCCTCAAGATTCTAGAATTTCTGGGACCGGGAACCGAAAACGCTATCTATGATGCATCAGCCTGAAGAATTGTACGTGAGCTACAGCCACTGCGCGCGCCTGGCGCTGGAATGCCCTTATCAATCTTACCCGGCGGCTCCCAGGGCCCGGTGCCGGTGCTGGGAGATCCAAAGAACATCATCTCCCCCAAAAAGAAAACATACAAGGTAGGAACTGATAGCAAACAAGGAACAGTGCAAAGGGATCATACAACTTCACGTGGGAAGGGTGCTCTTCGTATAAGGCATTTTCATCAATGGCGACAGACACGGTTTATGGGATTTCTGCAATGGCAAACCTCCTATTTTCTCTGGAACCTATGCAACTAAAACTCATGTTCAAATTCCTCAACAACACGTTTCTATGGATGTGGCTGCAATGTTTCTCACACACTGGGATTTACTTCTTCAAGTTATCAACCCGGTAACCTAGACTCGGGGAAAAGCTTGAAACATGACCCGGTCTAAGCCATGAGAGTATGTGATCACGTAACTTTGATGACTGAATAAAAATCATTTCCTTCATTGACAGTGTTATGGATTACAAGAGAGATTACACGTCCTTTGAGTCTTTTACTTCAATACAGATGAAATTCTTACGGTGAAAATTAAGTAGTATCAGGTGACGAGATTGTATTGATCCACATTTTCTTAGGTTTGCTCCTCAGAGTTTTGCAATAGAAAAAGTTTTCTACTAAAATCATCAAACTTGATGGACATAGACGTCTACCATCTTGATAAATACGAAATGGTACTCGGACTGGATCAAGACATTGTGCTCGAGTTTTTAAGGACAAAATAAATGGAACTTGAGTTCATAAGTGCAAAAAAGAACTTAGAATGATTTGAGATTCTATTCCTTTTTGCTGTGGAGTGTTGTTGTTATGTGCCATTGAATCGCCTGCGACCCATGGTGACTGGACAGCAGCTCTGAACCCTGCCCTGTCCTGAGCCAGCCTCACTAATTCTGAAACACAAACCCCCATTGCCCCGGTTACTGTATCAATCCATCTCTTCGGGCTCTTCCTCTCCTGAGCTGTCCCTCCACCCTTGTGGGCATGATGTCCTTCTCCAACGATCACCCTCTCAAAGACAGAACTATTTGTTTTCTTGGCAGTCCATGATGTGTTCAAGACTTTTCTCTTGCACCACAATCCAAAGGCATCGCTTTTTCTTCTGTCATCTTTAACATTGTCCAACTCTCTGATGCATAGCAAGCAATTGTGAAGACCACAACCTGGATCAGGCATGCCTCAGTCTCTACACTGACATCATTGTTTTCAAAACTCTGGAGAGGTTCCTGACAGTAGATTTACCTAATGCAATTAGTCTTTTGATTTCTTGAGTGCTGGTGTTAAGAGTATTGATTGTGGAGCTGAGCAAGCTGTAACTGTTAACCACCTCAGTCGCTTCTCCATCTGTCGTGGTGCTGCCCAATGGTGAAAATAACTTTCTTCTTGATGTTAAGCTTCAATCCGTATGGAAGACTACACAGTCCTTGATTTTCTGCAGCAAGTGCTTAAGGTCTTCCTCAGTTTCAGCAAGCAAGGTTTTGTGATAAACATTTTTTAATATCCTGAATATTAAACTCTTCATCAAGAAAAGGAATTTCACTGTTTCAAAATATCTCCAATATATAGGTTGTCTCTTCACTTTCTTCATAGCAATATTGCTGGAATAAAGCTTTCTCACTATTTTTCCATGCATGAGGATGGTTTATCTCACACTTAATGAGGAGTGAGACCAAGCTGAAAGCTTTCCCACATTAGTAGCATTCAAAGGACTTTTCACTCTTATGAGTTATGTAATGATTAAGTGATGAATGGTCTGTGTGACTTTATCGCAATTCCTGCACTCATACAGCTCTTCTCCACTATGAATTCTCTCATGCACAGGGAGTTGCACCACGGGATCAAGCCTTTCTCACATTCCTTGCATTGGGACAGGGGTCTCCTTTATGAATTCAGGAATGCAGAAACAGACATAAACCAGTCCTGAGTCTTTTACCAGGTTTATATCGATAACATCTGAAACATTTGTTTCTCATCTCTATGAGCTTTCAAGCGCTGGGGGGAAAATACAAAGCAAAAGCAAAGAAATCACAAAACCACCTGAGATTGAAAGAAAACAGTTTTCATTACATTTGGTAGGCTTTCTTCAATATTAATTCTCTGATGAACAACATGATGGAATTTCTCAAAGCAACTTTCCTAACTTTCCAAAGATTCACTGGCTTTCTTACCTGTATGAACTATACAATATCTGAAAAGGAGTACTGTGTGTGATGTGACAGGAAGAGTCTGCATTTCCCTCACAGTTATGTGATCACTTACTCTCACAGGCTAGTAAGACTGGAACATCTCTCAAGTTTTTTTTGCTGAGGCTCGGTTGTTGTTGTTAGGTGCCTTCAAGTTGAGTACGACTCAGAGACCTTATAAAAAAAGAGTCAGAACCCTGTTCTTTCCTGTGCCATCCTCACATTTCCTGACATACAAGAGCCCATTGCAGCAGTCACCGTGTCAATACAACTGGTTGAGGATCTTTCTCTCCTTCGCTGATCCTCCACCCTTCCCAGCATCATGTCCCTCTCTAAGGAATAGTCCTTCCCCCAGTGCAATGTTTCCTGACTGCTGGGACCAAGGATGTTAGTAGTGGATCCAAGGAAGAGGCAGCTGTGGATAGTTTCAATCTCTTCTCCATGCATCATGATGCTGCCTATCAGTAATAATCTTTGTTTTCTTGACATTGAGATGCAATCCATACTGAAGACTGCGTTCCTTGATCTTCTGTGAAAAGCGTTTCATGTCCTCGTCACTTTCAGCAAGCAAGGCTGTGTCATCAGCATAGTGCAGGGTATTGATGAGTCTCCCTCCAATTCTGATGCCACATTCCTCCTCAGAGAGTCCTGCTTCTCAGATAATTTTCTCAGCATACAGAATGAAAAGGTATGGAGAGAGAATACAACCCTAATATACTCCCTTCTCAATGACTCAATTTGTGAAAGTTGCAGAAGGTCAGTATCAGTCATCAAAACTAGGCCAGGAGTGGACTGTGAGTCAGACCATCAGTCACTCATATGAAAGTTTAAATTGAGGCCAAAAATATTAAAATAAGTCCATGGGAGCCATAATATAATCTTGAATCAATTCCATCTGAATTTCAAGATCATCTTAAGAATACATTTTGAGGCATTGAACACCAATGATCCAAGACCAGATAAGTTGTGGAATGATAATCAAGGATATCATCCATGAAGAAAGGAAAAGTTCATTACAGAAGTAGAGGAGAAAGGAAAAATGAAAATGGATGTCAGAAAAGGCTCTAAAGATTACACTGGAGCACTGAAAAGCCAAAACAAAAGGAAAATATGTCAAAGAAATCAACAGAAAATATTGAAGGGTAACTCAGGAGGACAAAGTAAAGTATTATAAAGGAATGTGCAGAGAGCTGGAATTGGAGAATAAAAAGGGAAGAACTCGCTCTGCATTTCTCAAGCTGAGAAAACAGAAAAACAAGTTTATCACAATGGTGAAAGTTTCTATGGGCAATATATTGAATGAACCAGAAAGCAACAGAAGAAAATTAAGTACAAGAAAGAATTGATTGGCACCAAAACCTTTTACTGTATGAACAGGAGCCACTGGTAACATAGGAGGAAGTGGAAGTTCCCTTGCAAGTTTTTGCCAAACTTAAGGGTCCAGGAATTGATAGGATACCAATTGACTTGTTTCAGTTAACAGATAAAGTTTGGGATGTACTCACCAATCTATGCCAGGAAATTTCGAGGATGGCTGTCTGGCCAAGGGATTGGAAGAGGTCCATATTTGTTCCCATTTCCAAGAATGGCGATGCAACAAAATGTGGAAACTATTGAACTAAATATGAATACTGCATGCAAGCAAAATACTGCTGAAGATCATTCAAAACTGGCTAGAGCAGTATGTAGATAGGAAACTGCAGAAGGTCAAGCAGGATTTAGAAGAGGTCTTGGTGCCAGGGTTATCACTGCTGATGTCTGATGGATCCTGCCTGAAAGTACGGAATACCAGAAGAATTTGTGCTTTATTGACTATGCAAAGGCACTTGACTGTGAAATCCCAGAGCACTTAATTGTGCTCCTGTAGAATGAAATACCTGGACCAGGGAGCTGTTGTGTGAACAGAGCAGAATAACACAGCATGGTTTAAAACAGAAAAGGGAGAACTTCAGGGAGTCTCCATGTATGGCTTGATAATTTGAAGAAGTCAGTTCACAGTGTAAGTAAAACCTCCCAGTCACTGCCCTAAAAATTTCCTGTTGAGGTTTTGAAACATGTTCAATTGAGATATGGTGGAAAATTGATGGAGCAAATAAGTTTCCCATTGAAGAAATTGTGTAGAGCCTGAACCTTGCCATTGATTCATACGTGAAAAAGCACTGATCTCAATTCCCCTTGTATTAACCTGATGCATTCATCAATGTTGACCTTCTCTTCCTACCTTTTGAGTTTGATTGTCCAGCAAATGCTGCCCTTTGAGCTTTATGCAATCTCAGGGCTTGGAGTCACCCTCTTGAAAGGTTAATTAGATTATTTCTCAGTTTGGCTTACCTGTAGTTGCTATAGCACACTGGTAAACCATAGGTCTGACAACACAGAGCCTCTGTTTTTGAACACTCTGTTAGCTAAAGCAGCTTCAGGCTCTCACCTTTACCCTGTTCTCACATCATCCTCTCTTCTAGCCTTTTGCTACACAATGAAAAATTAAACTTGGAAGAACATGGTATGTGGCATATGTGACAAGTTGTCATGCCAAATGTAAGGAGACTGGAAAACATTCAAATCTTTAAGCTCATCTTCACAGAAACATGGACCATCTCCCCTCCCAGAAATAGTCACGGCTTCAAAAGCTCATTGCAGGCCCCTGACCCCTTAGAACCCACTCTGCACACCAGGGTCACTGCTATTGTACTAGAACGTCTCTTAAGAGAGTGGAGCTCGCTTCCAGCCTTCACGGGGGCCTTGTTTACAGCGGTGCCGTCACCCCAGGAACTGGCTGACCACTGTCCCTTTAAAACAGATGAGGGAGAGAACCATTTAGGAGGAATATATGATTAGGTGTTACTGTCAAGACAGGAGTCCAGAATGAAAGCTGCATAGTGGAGTGGACTGGGTGGGGGTGGGGGTGGGGGGAGCAGGAGGGAATGTACAACAATGAAATAATTTTTTTTTCAAAGAGAAAAGTGAACTGGGTGGAGGATTGGGCAGGGAGGAAAGTGTGCAAAAATGAAGAAATGGAAATCCAAAACCTCTGTAAACTTACATTAAAATTAATAAAAACTTAAAAAAAGGAATATGTCTTGATGGACACATGATAGTCCCCTCTGCTCCTCCTGGTCAACAAGGATTTGCCCCTTTCAGCAAAGAAGGTTGCTGGACTTCGGCTATGTGTTGAATTAGGTCAATCAAAAACTTTTTCCTTATTTGATCAATAGTGTCCAAATTCCAAACAATGGTTTTAAAAGAAGTCTGTGAGGACTCTGTTAGCCTTCCAGGTGAACATTAACTTCTGTATTTTCCGGTGACACCACTGCCATTCTCACTCTGCTGGTAGAATCAAGTGTTTGTATGAAAGACCTTCTGAGCGTCTCCCTGCTGGACATGTAGGTCCTTCAGCTGGTGCCTGTCAGTGATCAGTGGATCTAACACAGAGACAGTTGTACCGAGGAAGGGGCACAGGTGACCACAAGGCTTTTGAATGGTATCTCCATTTACTTCGATGTGGATGAAAATCTTATGGTGAACAAGAGAGGAAGTAGTAGCAGGTGACAGGATTGTTTGCAAACAATCTTAGATTTGTTTCTCAGAGTTCAAGGGAATCATTTTTGCAGCAAGAAAAAGATTTCTACCCAGAAGATCAAACTGGATGGACAATTTATAGATATGAAAATATTTACACTGACAAAGAAAATATAGTATTAGCATGGGCCAAGATTTAGAGCTTAATGATATAGTAACTGGAACTTAAATTCTCAAGAGTGGAAAAAGTACTTAGAAAGCTTTCGAGATGTCCTTCCTTTTTGTTGTGTTGTGATAGGAATTTTTTTTAAAAATTCTAAATCTTAAACCCTTCTTTACTTTCCTCCCACATAGCATCTCCTTACAGATAAGTTTTCTCTTCACTCTCTTAACACCACTGTGTGATGGGGGGTGGGGAATAAAGCTTTCGCACAATCTCTCCGTTTATGTGATTTCTCTCTACTCCATGGAGTGGATTCTCCATGTTTAATGAGGAGTGAGACTTGGTTGCAGGGTATTTTCAAATTAGTTACATGCAAAAGACCTCTCACTATTAGTAATATTATATAATTTTTAGGAGATGAGTGATCCCTGTAGACTTTATCACAATTCCTGCATTTATACAGCTCATCTCCACTATGAATTCTCTCGTGCACAGTGAGTTGCTTCTTAAGTATAAGGCCTTTCCCACATTCCTCGCATTGGGACACTTCCTTCTGCATGAATTCAAGAATGCAGATACCGGTATAAACCTGTAAAGAATCTGTTACCAAGTTTATCACATCGGTAACATGTGAAACATTTGATTCTCATCTCTTTGAGTTTTCAAATGTTGTAAAACACACACACACACACACACTCTCAAGCCCACTTGAGACTGAAATAAAATCTTCATTACATTTCACAGGCTTTCTCCTGTGTGAATTCTCTGATGAAGAACATGGAGGGATTTCTCAAAGCAGATTTTCTCACTTTCCAAACAGTCTTAGGGCTTTTTACCAGTAGGGGATGTCCAATATCTGACAAAGGAGGACTGATAGCACCGGGTGGGTGTGAAGTGACGGGACAAGTTTGCATTTCGCTCACAGTTATGTGACCATTCACTCTTATGCGTCAGTAAGATCGGAGCATCTTCTTAGTTTTTTCCCCGAGTTTCAGTTACAGGGTTGATAATGTGAGCAGGAAGTTCCAAGTCTATGTGACACATCCCAGCCGTCTCCCTAGAAATCTCTTGTTAAGGAATTTGAACATGTTCAATTGAGTTTAGTTTGAAAGGTTTTCAGAGGAAATAGGTTTCCCATTAGAGAAATCCAACAGACTTTCTCTGTTCTGATTGATGAAAATGTCCTATTTGAAGAGCACCCTTCCCACTTGAAGTTGTATGATCCCTTTTTACTGTTCCTTGTTTGCTATCTATTTCTACCTTATGTGTTTTTTGGTTTTTTTGTTGTTGTTGTTGGGGGAGATTGAGTCGGCCACCGCCTGCCCTGGGTTTGGGGAGCGCCTGGGCGTGATTCATGAGGGCATATTCCACTACCTGACCCTGGCAGCAGAAGTAGCTCATGTGCAGCCCACCAGGCTGACATGCAGCAGCTACCGTTTTCGGTTTCCTACCTCGGAAGTTCTAGAACGTTTACCTTGTCATCCTTCACCCTCCCCTCATATAACCAGGTAACCAGATCTCCAAGTCTTTGCTACCTTGAGACCAATCATCCGTTTCCACGTTACATCAAATTCGTTGACTCATAAGGAATCCTGCGTTCAAGGACTAAGCGTGACTTACCTGTTGTGATGCCAAACCAAGTAATAATACAGCTCAAACACTCAAATTAACAAGCTTCTCTGTACACAGAAATGGGTGTCTCTTCTCCCAGGACTATTTACAGCTTCCCACACTCACTACAAACCCCTGATCACTGGGAATCCACCCTGCACACAGGGGTCACCACTGTTTTACTCAAAGAACACTTAAAAGAATAGATCTCTTCCAGTCTTTAGGGGGCCCTTGGGATCCTGCACTCTCACTTTTCCATCACTGGTCTACAGAGGCTGAATCTTTATATAAGGAAAACTGTCGTGTTAGAAAATGTCTTGAGATGGATAATGAGAACCCTGCTTTTGTCTTCCTTTCATCATAGATTAGGGTACTTGGGGTGTCTTGCAAATCCACATAGATTTGCGAATTTGTCCGTTGTTTGTTTTTTGGTTTGTTTGTTGGTTCTTTTGTTTGTTTTTTTTTTTTCCCTGAAAAGAAGGCTATTGAATTTCGGTAGATATTGGATCAATGCAAGACATGATCTTTAACTGAATCAATAGTGTCCAAATCCCCAAAATGAGGTTTAGAATTCTGTGAAAATTCTACTAGCCTCGTAAGTGTACACTAAAATCTCTTCTTTTAAGTGACATCACTGACATTCTTTCACTGATACTAGAAACATATTTTTTATTTTTATGCTAAAGACCTTCTGAGTGTTTCTGTACATCACCTACGGTAAACTGGTGATTGCTTTGTTGTGTATATTCTTTCATGGAAACAGATGTACCAAGGAGTATACAAGGATGATTACAGGTCCTTTGAAGGGCACTGTCATTTACTTCACTACAGATGAAATTCTTAGAGTGAAAAGTAAGAGATACCAGGGGAAGAGATTCTGTGTGGCCCTCATTTTCCTAGGTTTGCTCCTTAAAATGAAAGTGAAAGTTTTACAATAAAACAAATTTTCAGATATAAATAGTTACACTTGATGGGCATGGAAATCTACACATTGATAAATACAAAACTTTACTCAGACTGGACCAAGACATCAAGCTTCAGTTTATGAGGGCACAATGAATGGAACTTAAGTTTATAAGTGTCAAAAAGAACTGAGAATAATTTTGATATTTTATTACTTTTTGCCTTTTTGCTGTGAAGTAAGAATATTTTTAAAAATATTCTGAATATTAATTTTTTTCTTCAAGAAATTATTTTTCACTATTTCAAAATGTCTCCCATCAGTCAGTTTTCTGTCTTGGTCTTCCTGTTCAGCACTGATTTGCCCATTCAGCGTCTCTTAGACATCACTGGCTGATGGACTTGTCCATTTTGTCAAAAATGGTTGTTAGAATTTGGATATGTGTTGTATTTATTCAATCAAGAATATTTTTCTTATTTTATCAATAGTGTCTAAATACCAAACAATGGATCAAAACTAAGGCTGTGTTAATTCTGCTAGCCTTCTACGTGGACACTAACTTCTGTATTTTCCAGTGACACCACTGACATTCTTGCTCTGCTGGTAGAATCAAATATTTGTACGAAACGACCTTCTGAGCATCTCCGTGCTGGACATGCAGGTCCTTGAGCTGTGCTTCGATGACCACAGGGCCTTTGAATGGCATTGCCATTTACTTTGATGAAGATGAAAATCTTATGGTGAGGAGGAAAGGAAGTAGTAACAGATGACAGGATTGTTTGCAAACCTCATTTTCTTAGGTTTGCTCCTCAGAGTGATAGTCACTTTTGAAGTGAGAAAAAGATTTCTACCATAAAGAGAAATTAGATGGAGGTTTGGTGGTATGGAATACAGGTGACAAATAAAAGTTGGTCCTCAGAATGGACCAAGTAATAGTGGAATAGATGGAATTTAAGTTGATAAGTTTGAAAAAGAACTTAGATTTGGAGATGTCATTCTTTTCGTTGTGAGGTGATAGGCATTTTTCTTAAAAAATTCTAAATATTAAACACTTATTCAATATATGATTTCCCCCAAAATGTTTTCACATCTGTAAGTTATCGCTTCTCTTTCTAATAGTATTATGTGATAGAAAAACTAAAAAAGAGGTTTCCTACAGTCTTTCCATTAGTGGGGTTTCTCTCCACCCCATGGAGTGGTTCTATCATACTTAATGACCTAGTAGAAGGGTTTTCCACACTAGTTGGATGCAAAGGACTTTTCACTGTCATGGATTTTTATGTAATGATCAGATGCTGAGTGATCTCTGTAGACTTTATCACAATTCCTGCATTTATACATCTCATTTGCACTATGAATTGTCTCATGCACAGTGAGTTGTACCTTCAAGAGCAGGCCCTTTCCCACATACCCTACATTGAGATACATGTCTCCTGTAAGAATTCAAAAATGCAGAAACAGGCATAAACAAGTAGTGAATCTTTTAATAGGGTTATCACAACGGTAACATCTGAAACATTTGTTTCTCATCTCTGTGAGTACTCAAAAGTGGTATAAGACTGGAATTGAAATAAAGTCTTCGTTATATGTACTAGGTTTTTACCTGTGTTAGTTGTCTCATGAACAACACGGTGGGATTTATCACGTTTTCTCACTTTTCAAACAGTCGTCAGGTTTCTTACCAGTATGAAATGTATGATACGTGACAAAGGAGGACTGATAGGGTTGAGTGTCCCATAACAGGATGCGTTTGCATTTCCATCACAGTTACATAATCACTTACTCTCATAGGTTAGTTGGACTGGATTATCTTTCAAGGATATTCCTTGAGTCTCAGTTGTTGTTGTTGTTGTCAGGCACTCTTGAGGTGAGTATGACTCACAGTGATCTTATGAAAAGGAAAAAAAAATCAAACAGACCTGAGCCCTATTCTATCCCGTGCTGTCCTCACACTTCCTGACACACAAGAGCCCATTGCAGCAGTCTCTGAGGCAACCCACCTTATTGAGGGTCTTCCTTTCCTGCCCCGACCCTCAACCTTTCCCAACATCATGTCCTTCTCCAAGAAATAGCCTCCCCATCAAGGCAATGCATCTATATATTTCCTTACTGCTGGGACAAAGGGCGTTAATTGTGGGTCCAAGCAAGAGGCAAGCTGTTGAAAGTTTTAATCTCCTCTTCATCCATCATGATGTTGCTGATTGGTCAGAAGCTGTGTTTTCTTGACATTAAGATGCTTCATTTCTTGACCTTTTGAAAAAAGTACTTCAAGTCCTCCTCATTTTCAGCAAGGAAGGTTGTGTCATCTGCATAACACAGGTAATTGATGAGTCTCCCTCCTATTCTGATGCCACACTCATCTTCCTACAGTCTAGCTTCTAGGATAATTTGATCAGCATACAGATTGAAAAAGTGTGGAGAAAAAATACAACCCTGACACACTGCCTTCTCAGGAAGTAATAATTGGAGAAGGTCAAAATTGGTAAAGAAAACAAGGCCAGGGGCAAACAGTAGGTCAGATCATTAATTACTCATATGAAAGTTTAAATTGAGGCTGAAGAAAATGAAAATAAGTCCACAGGAACCAAGTTATGATCTTGAATCAATTCCATCTGAATTTTAAGATCACCTTAAGAGTACATTTGAGGCATTGAACACCAATGATAGAAGACCAGATGAGTTGTGGTACACTATCAAGAATATCATCCATGAAGAAACTGAGGAGAAAGGAAAAAAAAAAAAAAACCAGAACCCTGAACTGGATGTCAGAAAAGACTAAAGATTGCACCGGGGCATCGAGAATTAAAACAAAAGAAAAATATGTCAACGTGGAAGAGTTGAACCAGAAAATTTCAAGGGCAACTCAGAAGGACAAAGTAAAGTATTGTAATGGAATGTGCAGAGAGCTGGAATTGGAGAATAAAAAGGGATTTCTCAAGCTGAGAGGAATGGGGGGGGTGGGGAAATTAAGTCTCATTTCATAATATTGAAAGATGCTCTGGAGAATATATTGAACGAACCAGGAAGCATCAAAACTAAAGGAAGTACCACAAAGAACTGATCGACATAAAAATATCTTAGGAAGTACCATATGAACTGGAGACAATGGTAGTTTAGGGAGAAATAGAAACTGCATTGAAAGTACTGGCAAAAAATAAGAGCCCAGGAATTGATGGGATACCGATTGGCTTATTTCAATTAACAGATGTAGTGTTGAATGCACTCACCGTCGATGCCAGGACATTTGGAGGACAGATGTCTGGTCAATGGGTTGGACAAGTCCTTATTAGTTGCCATTCCCAAGAAAGGTCTAAATGAAAGTGGAAACTATCAAACAATATCATGAATATCACACGCAAGCAAAACTCTGCTGAAGATCATTCAAAACCGGCCAGATCAGTATGTAGATAGGAAACTTCAGAAGTACAAGCAGGATTTATAAGTGACCCTGGGGCACCAGGCATATCACAGCTGATGTCAGATGGATCCTAGCTGAAAGTACAAAATGCCAGAAGACTATCTATTTGTGCTTTATTGACAATGCAAAGGTGTTCCACTGTGTGGATCACGACAAGTTGTGGTTGACACTGGGAAGAATGGGAATCCAGAGTACTTGATTATGCTCATGAGGAACCTATACTTGGACCAAGGGGCTTTTGCGCGAACAGAGCGAGGACACAGCAGGGTTTAAAACAGAGAATCTCCATTATAGGGTTCATGACTTGAAGAAGTAAGTTGACAGTGTAAGTAAAACCTAAGTCACTGCCTTACAAATTTTTGTTGAGGTTTTGAAACTATTCAGTTGAGGTATGGTAGAAAATTGATGGATCAAATAGGTTTCCCATTGAAGAAACTGCATAGAGCCTGTCTCTTGCCATTGGTTAAGATTCCATAGGTGAAAGAGCATGATCTCAATTCCTCTTGTATTAACCTTAAGCATTTATTGATGTTTGTTCTCACTTCCTCCCTTTTGAGTTTGATTGTCCAGCAGATGTTAACCCTTTGAACCTTAGGAAATCAGGGACCTTGGACCCACCCGCTGGTACAGTTAATTAGACAAATTTTTCAGCCAGGCCCGCCACCTCAGCTGTAGCTTAGTGGAAGAGTGTATGTCTTACAATACAGAACTTCCATGTTCGAATCCCCTGCGTGCTAAGTCAGCTACAGCCTCTCACCTCTCCCTGTCCTCACATTATCTTCTCCCCACCCCCATATTTTAAAAAATAATTTTAATGAAAGTTTACAGAGACTTCGGATTTTCATTCATTCATTCATTGCTGCGCTTTTCTCCCTGCCCATCCCCCTCCCCAGTTCGTTCTTTGAAAAGTAAAAGAAAACTTCTTCCATTATTATACACCCCCCCTCCCCCAGTCCACTCCACTATGCAGCCTTCGTTCTGGACTCCTGTCATGACAGTAATACCTAATCATATATCCCTTTTAAACAGTTGTCTCCCTCATCTAGTTTCAATCCTCTCTAGTCTTTTGCTACACAAGGAAAATTTGACTTAGGAGAACATTTTTTGTAGTATATGTGACAGGTTGTTACGCTAAATGTAATGACACTGGCCAAACACTCAGATCTTCAGACTCATCTTCAAAGAAATATGGACCCTATCCCCTCCCAGAAATGGTCACCGCTTCAGAAACTCAGGGCAGGCTCCCGGCCCCTTAGAACGCACTCTGCCCCCGGGGTCACTGCTGTTTTATTCAAAGGTTGGTCAAGTGGGTGGAGCTTGTTCCCAGGCTTCCCTGGAGTTTAGCAATCCCAGAACCCTCAGGTCTGCACCCCTGGTTTACAGAGGTGCTGTAACTCTAGGAATCAGCTCTCTGACCACTGTCACTTTAGGAAATGTCTTGATGGACACATGAGAGCCCCCTTTGCTCTTCTTGGTCGACACAGATTTGCCCATTCGCAGTCTCTGGTATCTCAGCGGATGGGCCTGTTCATTTCGGCAAAGAAGTTTCTTGGAATTTGGATATGCATTGTATTGGATCAATCAGAAACACTTTTCTTTATTTAATAAATATTGTCCAAATCCTAGACAGTTCTAAAAGAAGACTGTGAGAATTCTGTTAGTCTTCTAGGTGGACACTACAGGCTTTATTTTCCAGTGACACTACTGACGTGCCTTCAGTATGGATTGCGTCTCCATATCAAGAAAAACAAAGATTCTTACCACTGGACCAATAGGCAGTGTCACGATGGATGGAGAGGAGATTGAAACCGTCAATAGCTTCATCTTGCTTGGATCCACAACTAACACCCTTATTATGAGCAGTCAGGAAATAAGGAGACACATTGCACTGGGAAATTCTGCAGTAAGGAAACTTTCCAAATTATTGAGAAGCAGTGATGTCAGTTTGAGGACTAAGGTATGTCTGGTTCAGGCCATAGACTTTCTGGTTACTAGCTATGCATCCGAGACCTGGACAATAAATAAGGATGACAGAAAAATAATTGATGCTTTTGAGCTGTGTTGTTGATTAAAAGAACTGAACAGTCCATGGACAGTCAAGAGAACGAATAAATAAGTCTTGATGATGGTGCAGCCAGAGTGCTCTTCGGGGAGGCAAGAATGATTACGCTTCACCTAACATACTTGGGACACATTGCTAGGAGGTGCTATTCCTTAGAGAAGGACATGATGTTGGGAAGGGAGGTGGGAGGGTTGGCGAAGGAGAAGAAGACCCTCAATCAGGTGGATTGACAAGGTGACCGCTGCAATGGGCTCTTATGTGTCAGGAAGTGTGAGGATGGCCCAGGACAGGACTGGTTTCAGATCTTTTGTTCATAGGGTCGCTACGAGGCATACTTGACTCAATGGCACCTAATAACAACCACCACCACTACTAACATTCTCACTTTGCTGATAGCATTAAGTGTTTGCATGAAAAAGCTCTTCTGAGCATCTCCATGCTGGACATGCAGTCCTTGAGCTAGTGCCTGTCAGGTGTTCAGTGGATCTAACAGAGACATTTGTACCAAGGAAGGTGCACAGGTGACCACAGGGCCTTGGAATGTAGTGTTATTTACTTCCATGCAGAGGAAAATCTTATCGTGAAGAAGAGAGGAAGTAGTAGCAGGTGACAGGATTGTTTGCAAACCTCATTTTCTTGGGTTTGGTTCTCAGAGTAAAAGGGAATCACTTTTACAGTAAAAGAAAAGATTTCTACTACAAAGATAAAAGTAGATGGAGAATTTATGGATATGAAAATATACAAACTTGATAAATGAAAGAGAGTATTCATAATTGATGCAAGAAATAGAACTTTATGGTGTAATAAATGGAACGTAAGTTTCTAAGTGTGAAAGACAACTTAGAATGAGTTTTAAGATTTCACTTCTTTATGTTGTAATATACATCTTTTAAAAAATGTTCTGAGTATTAAACCAGTCTTCAATATTTGATTTTTTTCATAAAATATCTCCTAATCAGTCAA
>NW_006399908.1:5129519-5152241 GCF_000299155.1 Elephantulus edwardii | reverse complement strand
GATATAAGTCCCTTATCTGACATGTCATTACCAAATACTTTTTCCCAGTCTGTGGCTTCCCTTTTTACCCTGTTGGAGAAGTTTTTGCATGTGCATAGGGATTTAATTCTTAGAAGGTCCCATTCATCTTGCTTTCTTAATAGCACTATGTGAAGGGGAAGGAGGAGATTTCCCACAGTCTTTCCATTTCTGCGGTTCTTTCCACCATGGGGTGACTTCGCTCATGCTTACTTAAGGAGGAACGAGATATATTTGAAGGGTCTTCCCACCTTAGATGCATGCAAGGGACTTCACAGTGTTAGAAATTGTTATGTAATGATTAGATGATGCGTTCTCCACGTAGACTTTATCACAATTGCTGCACTCATCCAGCTCGTCTCCACTATAAATTCTCTCGTGCGCACTGAGTTGCATTCTTAGGAGTGGGCCTTTCCCACATTCCTTGCATTGGGACACTTCCTCCGCATGAATTCAAGAATGTATAAGGCCGTAATGAATCTTTTACTAGGTTTATTACATCGGTAACATGTGAAACATTTGCGTGTTATCTCTGCTTTTTCAAATATTGTAAAACAATAAAACCCACCTGATATTGCATTAAAAGCTTCATTGCATTTCACAGACTTTCTCCTGTGTGAATTCTCTGATGAACAACTTGGAGGGATTTCTCAAAGCAGGTTTTCTCACTTTCCAGTCATAGGGCTTCTTACTATAGGAAATGTCTAATACCTGACAAAGGAAGACTGAAAGCACCGGGTGTGATGTGACGGGACGAGTTTGCATTTCCATCGCAGTTATGTGATAATTAACTCCCGTGGGTTAGTAAGACTTGCTCATTTCCTGAGTTTTGGTTACCGGGTTGGTAATTTGAAGAGATAAATTCCCAGTGAATGTGAAACATCCCAGCCATCTCCCCTCCCCTTGTGTATCCTCGAATCAGCTCCGACCTTCACAAGAAGAAATTGCCCCTCCTTCTGCAGCAGAGCATCTGGTGAATTTGAACGTCGTGTTTTCAGGATTGCAGCACAACTACTTGCCGCGAGGCCATCAGAGCTCCCTTTCCTAAACAGTTACTGTTGAGGAATTTGAACGCATTGAATTTAGTTTGAAAAGTTTGCAGAGCAAATAGGTTTGCCATTGAAGAAATCCCATAGACTCTCCTGTGTTGCGATTGATGAAAATGTCCGGTTTGAAAAGCACTGTTTCCACTTGAAGTTGTATGATCCCTTTGCACTGTTCCTTGTTTTACTATCTGTTCCTGCCTAATGCGTTGCCTTCTTGTGGAAGATGCTGTTCTTTGAGTCTCCCACCACCTGCCCTAGGCCTTGGACGCCCCTAGGTGCAGCTGATGAGGGCATTTTCCACCACATGATGTTGGTGGCAGGGGTGGCTCACGTGCAGCTCGTCAGGCTGACACATCACAGTTACTGTTTTCGACTCCCAATCTCGGAAGTTCTAGAATCTCTAGCATGTCACCCTCCCCTCACATAAGCAGATCTCCAAGTCTAGGTTGAGACCAATCATCCGTTTCCACGCTATATCAAATTCGTTGACACATAAGGAATCCAATGTTCCAGGACCAAGCGTACCTGTTGTGATGCCAAACCAAATAAAAATACTGCTCAAATATTCAAATTCACAAGCTCCTCTGCACACAGAAATGGGGGGTTTCTCCTCCCAGGGACTAGTCACAGCTTCCCATACTCACTACAGACCTCTGATGACTGGGAATCCACCCTGCACACGGTGGTCACCACCGTTTTACTCAAAGGTCACTTAAAAGAATAGAGCTCTCTTGCAGGCTTCATGGGGCCCTTGAGATTCCTGCACTCTCAATTCTCCATCACTGGTCTACAGAGACATCATTATACATGAAACAGCCTCTTTTGACAACTGCCATGGTAGAAAATGTCTTGAGATGGATAATGAGAGCCCTACTTTGATCTTCCTTTCATCACAGATTAGGGTACTCAAGAGTCTCTTGCAATTTCATTTACATTTGAGGAATTGATTGTCCATTTTTTTTTCTGAAAAGATTTTTAAAGAAAAAATTTGGATTTAAAAATTGAATCAATGAAGGCTCTTTATTTAATCAATAGTGTCCAAATTCCAAAAATCAGGTTTAAGAGAGTCTGTGAGAATTCTATTAGCATCATCGTTGTATGCTAATTTCTCTTTTCAGTGACATCACTAACATTCTCTCTCTGCTAGTAGAATCACATTTTTTTTTAACTAAAGACTTTCTGAGTGTCTCTGTACAGCACATGCAGTCAACTGGTGATTATTTTGTTCAATATATTCTAAAATGGAAACTGATGTACCAAGGAGGCGATGATGATGATTACAGGTCCTTTGAAAGGTACTGTCATTTACTTTGCTACAAATGAAATTCTTACAGTGAAAAGTTAGAGGTATCAGCGGACGAGATTGTGTGTGATCCTGATTTTCCTAGGTTTGCTCCTCAAAGTGAAAGATTTTCAATAGAAAAAGTTTCCTATAAAAATGTCAAACTTAATAAACATGGAAATCTAAAACCTTGATAAACACAAAATAGTACTCAGACTGGACCAAGATAATAAGCTAGAGTTGCTAAGGAAGCAATAAATGGATCTTTAGTTTCAATGGGTGGAAAATAACTTAGAATGATTTTGAGATTTCATTCCTTTTTGCTGTGATGTGGATAACATTTAAAATATTCTGAATATTAAATTCTTCTTGAAAGAATTTTTTTCACCATTTCAAAATGTCTCCCAAATGTCGGTTGTCTGCTTTGTTTTTCCTGTTCGACAATGATTTGCCTATCTGGACTCTCTTGCACCGCCATACACGTTACTGGATGGGTTTGTCCATTTCGGCCAAGAAGGTTGTTGGAATTTGAATATGTGTTGAATTAGATCTATTGGGAACCTTTTTCTTTATTTAATAAATAGGAGTCCAAATTCCAAGCAATGGCTCCAAAAGACGTCTGTGAGAATTCTGTTAGCCTTAAGTGGACACTAACTTCTGTATTTTCCAGAGACACCACTGACATTTTTGCTGTGCTGGTAGTATCAAGTGTTTGCATGGAAAAGACCTTTTGAGGGTCTCGTCGCTGGACATGCAGGTCCTTGCTTGTTAGTGCTTGATGTATCTAACACACATATAGTTGTAGCAAGGAAGGGGCACAGGTGACCACAGGGCCTTTGAATGGTATTGCCATTTATTTTGATGCATATAAAACTCTTATGGTGAAGAACAGAGTAAGTAAGAGCAGGTGACAGGATTGCTTACAAACCTCATTTTCTTAGGTTTGCTCCTCAGAGTGTAAGGGTATCACTTTTGAAGTAAGAAAAATATTTCTCCTATAAAGATCAAAATTAGAAGATTTGTGAGTATGAAATATACACTTGAAAAATAAAAAAAGAAAATAGTACTCAGAATGGACCAAGACTTTGAGCTTAATGGAACTTATGGTGGTAAGTATGTAAAAGAATTTAGAAATATTTTGAAATTTCAGTCCTTTGTTATGAAGTGACAAGTGTTTTAAAAATAGAAAGTATTAAGTAATGATCAGATGATGAATGATCTGTGTAGACTTTATCACAATTCCTGCATTTACACATCTCGTTGGCACTATGAATTCCTTCGTGGACAGTGAGTTGTACCTTCAGGAGCAGGTCTTTCCCACATTCCTTGCATTGGGATACATGTTGCCTGTATGAATTCAAGAATGCAGAAATAGGTATAAACTAGTAGTATATCTTTTACTGGGATTATCACATCAGTAACATCTGGAACATTTGTTTCTCATATCTATGAGTACTCAAAAGTGGTATAAGAATGAAATTGAAATGAAATCCTCATTATATTTAGTAGATCTTCACCTGTATTAATTGTCTAACCAACAATACGGTGGGATTTCTCAAAGCAAGTTTTCTCACTTTCCAAACAGTAGTAAGGTTTCTTTCCAGTATGAAATGTACTATACATGACAAAGTAGGACTGACAGTGTTGTGTGTCATATGACAGGATGAGTTTGCATTTCCATCACAGTCATGTGATCAGTGACTCTCCAAGCTTAATTAGACTGTATAATCTCTCAAGTTTTCCCTGAATGTTGGTTGTTGTTGTTAGGTACCCTTGAGTTAAGTAAGACTCAGAATGATCTTATTAAAAAAAAGAAAGAAAAAGATCTGAACCCTATTTTTTCTTGTGTTGTCTTCACACTTTCTGACACGCAAGAGTCCATTGCATAGTCACCATGTAAACCCACCTAGATGAGTGTCTTCTTCTTTTCAGACCCTCCACTTTTCCCAGCATCATGTCTTTTTTCCCAAGGAATAGCACCTCCCCCTTAATTCCTGACTGCTGGGACCAAGGGTCTTACTTGTGGATCCAAGCAAGAAGAAATTGTTGACTGTTTCAATCTCCTCTCGGTCTGTCATGATGCTGCCTATTGATAAATATCTTTGTTTTCTTGACTTTGAGATACAATACATACATTAGGCTGCATTCATTGATCTTCTGCTATATGTTTCTGCCTTGTGTGTTTTCTTCTTGTTTGAGTCTCCCACCACCTGCACTAGGCCTTGGGTACACCAGCATGTGTTTGATGAGGACATTTTCCACCACCGGATTCTGGAGGAAGATGTAGCTCATGTGCAGAATGTAAGTCTGACACTCCACAGCTATTGTTTTCAGTTCCTGATCTCTGAAGTTCTAGAATCTCTAGCTTCTCAAGCTTCCTTCCATTCATATAACTAAATCTCAAAGTATTTGCTACATTAATACCAATCACACCTTTTCATTGTATACCAAATTCTTTAGCACATAAGGAATCATATTCTCAAAGACCTAGCATGGCTTACGTGTTGTCATGCCAAACCAAATAACACTGCTCAAACACAAATTCAGAAGCTCATCTGAACACAAAAATGGGCATCTCTCCTCCATTATTATTAGCAGTTTCCCACACTAAAAATAGACCCATGTCCACTGGGAATCGACACTGCCCACAGGGATCACCACTGTTTTATTCCAAGATCATTTAAGAGAATAGAGCTCACTTACAGTCTTCACTGGGCCCTTGGGATCCCTGAACTCTCAATTCTCCATCTCTGGTCTACTGTCATTTTAGAAAATGTCTTGAGATGGACAAATGAGAGCCCTGCTTTGGTCTTCCCTTCATCACATATTAGGTTATTTAAATTTGAGGATTTGTCCATTCCTGAAAAAGAGATTATTGAATTTCGATAGACATTACATTTGGTCAATGAAGGAAATTATCCTTATTTAATCAATAGTGGCCAAATCCCCAAAATTAGGTATAAGAGATCCTGTAAGAATTCTATAAGCTTCATAGGCGTACACTAAAATATCTTTGTTTCAGTGACATCAATGACTTTCTCTTAATGCTATTAGAATTATATTTTTTTATGCTAAAGACCTTTTGTGTGTCTCTGTACAGCACATGCAGTGAACTGGTGATAGTTTTGTTGGGTATATTATAGCATGTAAACAGATGTATCAAGGAGTATACAACATTGCTTACAGGTCCTTTGAAGGGTACTGTCATTTACTTCACTACAGATCATATTCTTACAGTGAAAAGTAAGAAGTATCAAGGGATGAGACTATGTGTGATCCTCATTTTCATAGGTTTGCTTCTCAAAGTGAAAGGGAAAGTATTGCAATATAAATAGGTTTCTACTAAAAAGGTCAAACTTGATAGACATGGAAATCTACAATATTGATAAATACAAAACAGTTCTCAGATTGGACCAAGACATTAAGTTTGAGTCTCTAAGTGCATAATAAGTGGAATTAGAGTTCATAAGTGGGAAAAATAACTTAGAATGATTTTGAAATTGCATTTCTTTTTGCTGTGAAGTGAGTGATAACATTTTAAAAAATGTTCTGGATATTTAATTCTTCTTTAAGAAATGATTTTTCACCATTTTAAAATGTCTCCCAATCTGTAGTTTGTCTGTTCACCTTTTTCTGGATAGCACTATGTAATGGAATGAAGTTTTCCCACACTCTTTTTATTCATGGAGTTTCTCTCCACTAGGATATCTTCTTTCATGCTGAGTGAGGAATGAGACCTAGTTGAAAGATTTTCCCATGTTAGTTTCATGAAAAGGACTTCTAATTTTTAGGGATTATTATGTAATAATGAGGTGGTGCATCATCACTGTAGACTTTATCATCATTACTACACTTCTACAGCTCATCTCTACTATGAATTCTCTCATGCACAGTGATTTGTACCTTTAGAAGGAGGCCTTTCTCACATTCCTTGCATTCTAACTTGTGTCTCTGGTATAAATTCAAGAATGTAGAAACAGATATAAAGCAATAGTGAATCTTTTATCAGATTCATCACATATGTAATATCCAAAATATTTGTTTCTCACCTCTATGAGTTCTCAAACAATGTAAAAAAAAGACAAAACCCAAGATTGAAGTAAAAGCTTCAATACATTTTGTAGGTTTTCTCCTCTGTGAATTTTCTGATGAAAAACATAGGATTTCTCAAAGCAGCATCTCTCACTTTCCAAACATTAATATATGGTTTTTTACCAGTATGAAAGGTACAATATCTGAGAAAGGAAGGTTAATAATAATGGGTGTCAATGTGGCAGAATGAGTTTTACTTTCCATCACAGTTATGTGACCATTTACTCTCCTGGGTTAGTAAGAGTGGATCATTGTAAAATTTTTTTCCTTGAGTCTTGGCTACAGGGTTGATAACTTGAAGAAGCAAGTTCACTGTGTATGTGAAACATACTGTCACCTCCCTACAATTTTTTGTTGAAGTTTTTTAACATGTTCAATTGAAATCTGGTGGAAATTTTATAAAGCAAATAGGTTTACCATTGAAGAAATATGTTCGCTCTTCCTACCTTTTGAGTTTGATTCTTTGTGCCTTATCCAATCTTAGGCCTTGGATTTACGTTCTGGGAAGGTTGATTAATTAATTCCTCAGCCAAATCCATTGGCAGTGGGTGTAGCTCACTGGTAGAGCGGAAGTCTGACATGTCCTAGCTTCTGTTTCTGATTCCTCTCTTTGGTGGAGCACCCTCAGGCTATCATTTCCCCATCACCCCCATCACATAACCCTAGCTCTACCTTTTTGCTATACAAGGAGAAATTACACTTTATAAGAACATGGTTTGTAGCAGGTATGACAAGTTGTCATAACAAATGCAATCATATTGGGCAAACACTCAAATCTTTAAGTTCATCTTCACATAAATATGGAAAATCTCCCCTTCCAGAAATACTCAGTTCAGGCTCTTGACCACTTATAATCCACTCTGCAGACAGGGGTCACTGCTGTTTTGTTCATTGGCCAGTCAAGACAATGGGGCTCGCTTCCAGCCTGTAAGGGGCTTTGGGATACCTGTACTCTCAATTCTCCATCATTAGTCTATAGAGGCATCATTCTACAAGTAACTGTCGTTTTGGAAAATGTCTTGAGTTGGACAAATGAGAGTACTGTTTTGATCTTCTTTTCATCATTTTGTTGTTATTATTATGTGCCATCAAGTCGCCTGTGAACCATAGCAACGCTATGTACTGAAGCTCTGAACCCTTCCTTGTCCTGAGCCAGTCTCACTAATTCTGACACACCATTGCCCCATTCACTGTATCAATCCATCTCATCCAGTGTATTCCTCTCCTGTGCTGTCCCTCAACCCTTCCAAGCATTATGTCCTTCTCAAACTTGCTCAAAGAATGTGAGATGGAGCTTCAAACTATTAGCATGCAAAGAGGAACTTGGTTTCACCCTCACCAAAACAGACCTATTTGTTTTCTTGGTGGCCCATGTTCTGTTTAAGACACTTCTCTAGCACCACAACTCAAAGCCATCAATTCTTCTTCTTTCATCCTTAGTCATTGTCCAGCTCTCTGATGCATAACAAGTAATTGTGAAGACCATAACCTGGATTAGGGACACTTTAGTCACTAGACTGACATTATTGTTTTTCAGCACTCTAGCAAGATCCCTGATAGTAGATTTTCCCAGTGCAATTCATCTTTTGATTTCCTGACTGCTGGTGTTAAGAGTGTTGACTGTGGAGCTGAGAAAACTGTAATTGTTACCAACCTCAATCTCTTCTCCATCTATCATTGTGCTGATAATTGGCCCAGTGGTGAGAATCTTTGTCTTTTTGGTGCTGAGCTTAAATCCATATTGAAGACTGTAGTCCTTGACATACTGCAGCAAAAACTTCAGTTTCAGTAAACAAGATTGTGTCATCTGCATAACACAGGTTGTTGATGAACTTTCCTCCAATCCTGATACAACTTTCTTCCTCATAAAGCCCTGTTTCCCAAATGATCTGCCTATAGAATGAAAAGTATGGAGACAGGATGCATGCCTGATCACCATAGATGAGGTTATTCAGGGTGTCTTGAAATTCCATATAGATTTTCAGATTTGATTGTCCATTTCTTAAAATAAGGCTATTGAATTTGGATATGTATTGCATTGGGTCAATGAAGAAAATCACCTTTATTTGATCAATAGTGTCCAAATTCCAGAAATCAGATTTTAGAAAATTCTATTAGCCTCTTAAGTGTACACTACAATCTCTTCTTTTCAGGTACCAACACTGACATTCTCTCTCTGCTATTCGAATCATATTTTTTATGACATTTTGTGTGTCTGTGTACAGCACATAGAGTGAACTAGGGGTAGTTTAGTTGGGTATATTCTACCATGGAAACAGATGTACCAAGGAGCGTACAATGATGATTACAGGTCCTTTCAAGAGTCCTGTCATTTACTTTGTTACAGATGAAATTCTTATGGTTTAAAGCAAGTATCATGAGGTGACAGGATGGTGTGTGTGATCCTCATTTACAGAAGTTTGCTCCTCAAAGTGAAAGTAAAAGTTTTGCAGTAGACAAAGGTTTCTACGAAAAAGATTAAACTTGATGGAAAAAGAAATATACAACCTTGATAAATATAAACATTTACTCAGACTGCACCAAGACACAAGTTTGAATTTCCAAGGGCACAATAAATGGAACTTGAGTTTCTAAGTGTAAAAAAAGAATGATTTTGAGATTTTATTTCTTTTTGCTGTGAAGTAAGCGATAACATTTTAAAAAATATTCTGAATATTAAATTCTTCTTCAAGAAATGCTTTTTCACAATTTTAAAATGTTTTCCAATCTCTAGGTTGTCTCTTCACATTCTTGATAAAGTGAAAATAAAATACGCCAAAACAACAAACAAGCATCCTCACAGTCTATTTGCATAGAGTGTCTCTCCACTAGGGCAACTTCTCTTATGCTTCTTGAGTAGTGAGACCTAGTTGAAGGGTTTACACTATGAGTGACATGCAAAGGACTTCTTATTCTTAAGAATTATTATGTAACAATTAGGGGATGAATGATCCCTGTAGACTTTATCACCATTACTTTATATCTACAGCTCATATCCACTGTGAATTCCCTTGTGCACAGTGAGTTGCACCTTCAGGATCAGGCTTTTCCCACATTCCAGTCATTGAGACATATGTCTCTTCTATGAATTCATGAATGCCGAAACAGGTGCATCTTTTACCAGGTCTATCACATTGGCAACATGTGAAACATTTGTTTTTCATCTCTATGAGTTTTTAAATGTTGTAAAAAGAAAATCCCCCCCAAAAAAACCAACCCAGCCAAACAAATAAAACTGAGACTGAAATAAAAGCTTTATTACATTTAGTAAGTTTTTTTCTGTATGAATTTTCCAGTGAACAACATGGTGAGATTTTTGAAGCAAGTTTTCTCATCTTCCAAACACTCACAAGGTTTCTTAGCAGTATGAAATGTATAATTATGGGACAAAGGAGAACTTACAGCACCAGGTGTGATGTGACTGGATGAGTTTGCATTTCCCTTACAGTTATATGATCACTTACTCTCATGGGTTTAATAAGACTGGATCATCTTTCAGGTTTTTTCCCCCTGAGCCTCGGTTCCAGGATTGATAACTTGAAATGTAAGTTCACAGTGGAAGTGAAACATCCCAGACAACTGCCTACGAATTTGTTGTTGATGTTTTTCACCTTGTTTAATTGATATTTGGTTGAAAGCTTACAGAGCAAATAGGTTTCCCCTTGACAAAATCACATAGACGTTGTCTGTTGCCGTTGATGAAAATACCGTATTTGAACAGCACTCTTCCCATTTCAGATTGTATTATCCCTTTCCACTCTTCCTTCTCTGCTATGTCATCTTACCTCCTGTATTTTCTTTTTGGGGCAATGCTGTTCTTTGAGCATCCTGTCATGTGCACTGTGCCTTGCGAGCACCTTGGTGAGGTTGTTAAAGACATTTTCCACCACCTGTAGTGGATGGTGGAAGTAGCTCACCTGCAGAACCTAAGTCTGACATACTGCAGCTACTCTTTTCGATTCCCAGTGTCAAAAGTTCTAGAATCTTGAGGTTGTTACCTTTTCTTTCCCATATAAAATCTGATCTCAAATTCTTCGCCACATTAATACCAAGCATCCCTTCTAATCCTATCTCAAATTCTTTAGTACATAATGAATCCTATTTTCAAGGACCTAGCATGATGTAAATTTGAGGACTAAGATGCATCTGATTCAGGCCATAGTCTTTATGATTACTAGCTGTACATCTGAGAGCTGGACAATGAATGCGAATTACAGAAGAAGAACTGATGCCTTTGAGCTACGACGTTGAGAAGAGCCCTGATCATCCCATGGACGGCCAAGAGAACAAACTGATGTGTCTTGGAGAGGGTACAGCCAGAGTGCTCTTTGGAGGGAAGAATGATAAGGGCTTTGCCTCACATACTTTAGCTTGTTGTTAAGAGGTGTTATTATTGGATCGGCAAAGGAGAGGGAGACCCTCAACCAGGTGGCTTGACACGGTGACTGCTACAATGGGCTCTTGTGCATCAGTGTGAGGATGGCGCAGGACAGGACAGGGTCCAGATCTTTTGTTCGTAGGGTCACTATTAGTCGTGCTCAACTCAAGGGCACCTAACAACAACAACAACAAGCGTGGCTTATGTGCTGTCATGACAAACCAAGTAAGACTGCTCAAACACTTGGTTTCACAAGCTCCTCTGCACACAGAAATGGGCATCTCTCCTCCTAGGATTATTCTTAGCTTCCCACACTCAGTAGAGACCCCTGACCACTGGGAACCCACTCTGCACACAGGGGTCACCAACATTTTACTTAAAGATCCTTCAAGAGAGTGGAGCTTGCTTCCAGGATTCATAAGGCCCCTGCAATACCTGGACTCTCAGGTCTGCACCCCTGGAAGAGGTGTTATCACCCCAGGAACCAGCTCTCTCACTACTGTCACTTTAGAAAATGTCTTGATGGACACATGCAAGCCCCCTTTGTTCTTCTTGGTCAACAATGATTTTCCCATTTGGAGTCTTTTTCACCTCTGTACACATCAGCAGATGGGCTTGTCCATTTCGGCAAAGAAGACTGTTAGAATTTGGCTATGTGTTGAAGTTGATCAGTGTCCAACTCCCAACAGTGGTTCAAAATGACCTCTATGATAATTCTGTTAACCTTCTAGGTGGCCACAGAATTCTGTATTTTCTAGTGACGCCACTGACATTCTCTTTCTGCTAATAGAATAAAATATTTGTATGAAGGCCTTCTGAGCATCTCCATGCCAGACATGTAGTGAACTGGTATTTGCTCCATATATTATAACACAGAGATTCTTAAATGAATCACATATAAATGTGAGATTGTATAGATTATTTACTTTTGAAAATATGACCTAATTTTAAATGCAGATAATCAAGTATAACATTTGGTACCTGTTGATAAAACACAGAGATATAGACATTTACAAATTGACTGGGACACATTTTTTTTTAAAGTGATAATGTGTCAATACATCTTAGACTTTAAGACAAACTACTCTTTATAATAAATTTTTTTAAAACAATAAGAATGGAAACTTGTGTTTGTTGCGTGGTGCTGTCCCATCAGCTTTGATGCACAGCATCTATATACCACAGAAAGAAGACTGGACCACAGTATGAGAAATACATCAATGCTTTAAAGCAACCGTATTAAAACATCCCCTCCCTCCTTTAGACAGTGAGCTATGTTTCTTCTGTGATAAGGATTGTATTTTTAGGAATTGGAGAAAACTCATGCAAAAATAGCCTTCTGGCATGAAAGGATAATACCTACACATTCAGAGTAAAGATTTATAATATAGTATTGGTATTATGTGTCGTCAAGTCTACTATACCTCCTCGTGACCCTATGCATGATAGCTCTCAACCCTCTCTATCCTGAACCAATTTCTTTGTCTCTGACACACCTACACCCATTACTCCAGTTACTGTGTCAATCCATCTACTGAGCTGCCTCTCCACCCTTCAAAGCATGACTTCCTCTCCTGTGCTGCCCCTCAACCATTCAAAATATGACTAGTCCTTCCTGCCCAATGTTACGTGACATACAGTTTTAAAATTATTGCCTCCAAAGAGTAACTTGTTTTTATGCTCTCCAGACACAACTGTTGGTTGCCTTGGCAGTCTGCAATATGTTCAAAATTCTTCTTCAGTACCACAGCTCAAAGGTATCGATTCTTCTACCATCCTTGGCAGTTGTACAGCTCTCCGATGTACAGCAAGTAATTGTGAAGACTATTGTCTGGATCAGGCACACCTTAGTCTCTAGACTGACATCCTTGCATTATGGAGAGGTACATGATAGCAGATTTCCCTAATTCTCTAATTTGTCTTCTGATTTCCTGACTGCTAATGCTAAGAGTGTTGATTGCGGAACCAAGCAAGCTGAAATTGTTAAGAATCTCAATCTATTCTCCATCCATCACAGTGCTGCCAATTGGCCCAGTGGTTTGAATCTTTGTTTTCTTGATGTTGAGCTTCAAGTCATATTGCAAACTACAATCCTTGACTGCTGATGTGTGGCTCTTGTACTATGTTAGAGACCAAATATCTGCTGAGTTTAATCAAGAAGAAGCACTTGTCACCTTCATATTTGATTATATTAAAATGAATCAGTTAAGAGTTTTCCTGCCAATGTTTTTGATAACGTTTAACTGAAATTTATGAGGAAAAATATAAAAGTTGGAGAACTAATTTATTTACTGATGCTGTTCACAGGACAATTCCATTACACTGTGGTTCAGTTATTTCTACAGGGACATTTTTTATGTGACTCAGCATACATCACTCAGCTTGCATAGTTTGAGGAAAATCCTTTTAACATATCCAGCATGCTTTATTCTGTGGAACAGATCATATTTCATTGCGGCCATTGAATGGTTAAAAGTGTACAGTTTTATCTTTTTTCTTTAGTCTCATGAAGGATAAACAGGGTACTGAACACAGTGGAGCAGCATCAGTTTTTAAGTAAAAAATCCCATGATGTGTCATTTTGGCCTCCACTATTGCCATTTACTATTAACATCTTGGCCTCTACTATTAACATTTGGGCTTCAATTTTTCAGGTTAAGAAAAAAAGGTTTCCTGCTGAGTTGTCCGGAAACTGGGAGAGGTTTTATGACAGTCACCCATTTGCTGCTGTGAGATCAAGTCCAGTTCGTGGTGACCTTCCATTGATTTTTCAAGGCTGTGAATCTTTGTGGGAAGAGACTGCACATTTTTTCTCTCACAGAGTAGCTGGTGATTCAAACCAGTGACCTTTCTGTTAGCAACTTGATATGTTGCTCACTCTTCCACCACATAAATATGTTTTCCTACTTATCACACTGACTGTCTCAAAATCCTTTGTTTTAAACTCGGAATGCAGTTTCTTTCCCATGCAAGGTTCCTTGGATATAGAAATTCAGTTTTGAGTTTCTGATCATTTCAGACTATACTTAGCAGTCTGTTGTTGACATGTGTTTTCTAACCACGCCTTGGACCTCAGACTGATCTTGGGGTATCTCACTATAGACCCATTAATATATTAACACATTCCTACTTCTCACAAGATTCTCACCACTGGACCAATCGGCAGCATCAGGATGGATGGTGAAGAGATTGAGATTGTTCAGAGCTTTAGTCTGCTTGGCTCCACAGTCAGCATGCTTGGCACCAGCAGCCAGGGAATTAGAAGACGTATTGTAATGGGCAAGTCCGCTGTTAGGGACCTCTCCAAAGTACTGAAGAGCAATGGTATCTGATATAGGCCATGGTCTTTGCTATCACTTGTTATGCATCAGAGAGTTGGACAATGACTAGGGAGGATAGGAGGAGAATTGATGCCTTTGAGCTGTGGTGCTGGAGAAGAGTATTGAGTGTACCATGGACTGTCAAGAAAACAAATAGATTCATCCTGGAGAGGGTTAAATCAGGCTGCTCCTTGGAGGCAAGGATCCTGAAGCTTTGCCTGACATACATTGTACATGTTGTAAGGAGGGACCAGTCCTTGAAGAGGGACATCATGCTTGGGAGGGTGGAGGGACAGCGCAGGAGGGGAAGACCCTCTATGAGGTGGATTGATTGAGTGACTGGGGTAATTGGGATGGGAATATCGGAGACAGTGCAGGGACAGAGTGGTCGCTACGAGTTGCAGGCAACTGGACGACACATAACAACAACACTTCTCCTTAGAAAAGTATCGCTCCATTTATTTCCTAGGTTACACTGTAACCAACGTTTGTTTTCACGCAGCTCTTTATCATTAATCAATAAGAATGCACATATTGAATAAATAAGGCAGGGATGGGCTTGCTAGACCTGGATAGACCATCTCTTTCCTTGTTTGAAGTTCTGCCTCACATACTTTGAGCATGTTACCAAGACGGACCATTTCTTAGAGATTCACATAATGCTTGGAAGGAAACAAGAAAGGAAGAGCCTGGAGGAGATTGATTGACACAGTTACTGGGGTAGTGGGAAAGATGTATCAGAGACAGTGAGATTGGCTCGGGATAGGACAGGGTTCAGAGCTATTGTGCATAAGATCACTATCACAAGCATATAACAACAAACAACAGAGGGCGCTCTGGCAGGCTAGTGGTAAAAAGCTACATTACAACCCCAGAGGCACATGATTTGAATCCACCAGCTGCTTCACAAGAGAAGGATGAGCGATCTTCTCCTCTGTCTCTTACGGCCTCTGAAAACCTGCTGGAGAATCAGCTGTGGGTCAGTTTTGTAACTCAACTACATCAAGATAGAATATCGACTTGAATATAAATGAATGAAAAAATACCACTCCATATTCTCTACTTACTTTAGGATTCTTAATCCTTTCATTTTCTGTCTTCACATATACTTGTGAGAGGCACTGTTGTTGTTTTTTGTTGTTATGTGTTGTTGTGTCATCTGCTACCACAACAGCCCTAAACCCTGCTCTATCCTATACCGATCTTACTGCCTCTGACACATCTACTCCCATTACCCCGGTCACTGAATCAATCCATCTCATAGAGGGTCTTCCTCTCCTGTGTTGTCCTTCCACCCTCCCAAGCATGAGGTCCCTCTCCAAGGACTTGTCCCTCTCTACAGCATGTCCAAAGTATGTCAGAAAAAGCTTCAGAATCTTTACCTCTAAGGAGCAGCCTGGTTTCACCCTCTGCAGGATGAACCTGTTTGTTCTCTTAGCAGTCCCTGGTACATTCAATACTCTTCCTCAACACCACAGCTCAAAGGCATCAATTGTTCTTCTATCATCCTTAGTCATTGTCCAGCTCTCTGATGCGTAGAAAGGCACTAGACACTAGGTAATGACTATTAGATATTCCACTCAGGGAATCCACAAGTTATTGAGTGTATGAATACAAGTTTCTACCAAGTTTAGCACTCGAAATGTGGTTATCTCAGCTAACTTGAGCACGGCAGCCCTATGAACAATAGATCTGAACCCTGTCCTATCCTGTGCCATCCTCATCATCTCTGACACAATTGAGCCCATTGCTGCAGTCATTGTGTCAACCCATCTCATTGGAGGTCTTCCTTTATTTTGTGAGGGTCTTCCTCTCTTTCCTCTCATTCTTCCAAGCATGATGTTACTTTCCACAGTAGTATCTCTTAACAATATGCCAAAATATGTGAGGCAGAGTTTCGCCATTCCTGCCTTCAAAAGTGCACTTTGGCTGCACTTTTTCTGAGATCAATTTCTTTGTTCTTTTGGCAGTCTATGGGATATTCAGTACTCTTTTCTAACACCACAGTTCAAAGGCATCACTTCTGTCATCTTTACTAATTGTCTAGCTTTCATACTCATGACAAGTGACAGAAAAGGCTGAATTAGCCTGAATTAGCTGAAATAGCCTGAATTAGGTGCATCTTAGTCTTCAAATGACATCATTGCTCCTCAGTAATTTGGAGATGTCCCTAACAGCAGACTTTAGCAGTGCAATATGTTTCCTGATCTCCAGACTGCTGATACCAAAGGTGCTGATTGTGGATCCAAATAAAATGAAACTGTAGACAATTTCAATCTTTTCTCCCTCTATTAGGATGTTCTCAGTCCAGTGCTGAGGATTTTTATCTTCTTGAGGTTTAAATATAATCCATAGAGGAGAGAGTAATTTTTTATTTTCTGCAGCAAGTACTTTAAGAGGATTTCACTTTCATTAAGCAAGGTTGTGTCATCTAGATAACTAAGTTGTTGATGAGATTTTGTCCTATCCTGACACATTCTTCACAGAGTCCAGCCTTCTCAAAGAATTGGCTCAGCATACAGTTTGAATAGATAGGGAGACAGGATAGCATCCTGACACACACCCTTTCTGATTTTAAACTATGGAGGGTTCTTTTACTCTGTTCAGACAACAACTTCTTGCTCTAAGTATAGGTACCATATGAACATAATTATGTGTTCTGAGATTCCATTCTTCTCAATGTTAGCCATAGTTTGTTGTGATCCACACAGTCAAATTCTTTTGCATAGTTAATAAAAGACAAATAGACATACTTCTTGTATTCCCTGTTTTCAGCCAGGATCCACCTGACATCAGCATTGATAGCCCTGGTGCCATGGTCTTTCTGAAAACAGCTTGAATTTCTGACAGTTCTCTGTCCGGTGCACTTTTCTAGCCATTTCTGTGTGATCTTCAGATGTATTTTGCTTGTATGTAATATTACTTAATGTTGTTTGCAAATTCCCACATTGTATTAGATCACCATTCTTGTAAATGGAAACAAATATGGATCTCTTTCTCTCCATCAGCCATGTAACTGTCCTTCAAATTTCCTGGCATAGACTAGCCAGCAAATCCAGGAATGACTTTGTTATTTGAAAGATGTCAGTTGCCATTCCATCAAATCCTGGAGCCTTATTTTCTGCCAGTGCTTTTAGTGCAGCTTACATTTCTCCCATCATTACTAGTAGCTCTTGTTCAGAAGGTACTTCCTGAAATTTTTCAGTGTCAACTCATTCTTTTTTGGCACAGTGATTCTGTGTACCCCTTCCATCTTTTTTTGATGTTTTGTAGATATTTCACGATTTTGCCCATAGCAAAATTCAAGGCTTGAATTTACTTTTTGGTTCCTTCAAATTTAGCAATGCTGAGAGTTCTTTCATTTTTATTATTCTGTTCCAGCTCTATTCACATTCCTTTATAATACTCCTTTTTGTCTTCCCCAGCTGTTCTTTGAATCTCCTGTTCATCTTTCTTTTTACTTTGCACCCCTTTCTTTATTTTGACTTCTTGACACTCTAGTGTAACTTTCAGAATCTCTTCTGTTATCCTTTTCGGTCTTTAGTTTCTAACTTTGTAATAACTTTTTGCTTTCTCTTCATGGTTGATATCTTTTATTTCATCTCACAACTCATCTGCTCTTTGATCATTAGTGTTCCCATGTCTCAATTCTATTCTAGAAATTATTTTTCATTTCAAGGGAGGTAGACTCAAGGTCGTATTGTAGTTCTGCTGGGTTTGTATTTATTTTCTTTAGTTTCTAGCCTGCTTTTGATTGCTGATACTGCACTTCTTTTTTTTTAATTTTTTATGCTTATTATTTGTGTATGTGTGTACCATCAAATTGGATCCGACTGGTACAAGCGGAAATTGCCCTTCCTTCTCCAGCAGAGCATCTGGTGTATTTGAACTGCATGCCTTCAGGATTGCAACACAGCTTTTTGCCACTAGGCCACCAGAGTTCCTTTGATATTGCACTTCTTCAAACTATTTTATCCAACATATATAGTTGATCTGATTCCTGCATCTGGCTCGGTCCATGTCTAAAAAAATCTTTTTGTGTCTTTTTTTTTTTAAAAAAACAAAACAAAAACGAAACACCACAGCATTTGCTATAAGTCATTCCATTAAATGTTCAAAGTTCAATGATTTAACAGCAAAGCTCCTTACTGTCTTGAAGATCTTACTTTCTACTACCATTCCTTCCTCATTATTTCCAACTTTTGTGTTTCAGGCACAGTAATTATTAACATATTTTGTATATTTGGTCAATTTTGGGCAGCAAAAAAATTGGTCAAAATTCTCAATTTCTTCCTCTTTGGCTGTATTTGTTGGTGTATTTTTGAGTAATAGTCATACTAACAAGTTTTCCTTATACACATATGGGTAGTATATTATCTCTCATAACATTGTGTTCTAGATTAGACCTTGACATTTTCTTTTTCACTATGAATGCAACACCATTTCCCCCTCAGTTTTTCATTCCCAGTGTAATAGATCACATGATTTTCTGATTCAAAGTGGTCCCTGACCTGACAGTTTATCTCAGTTTACTAACGCTTTATTTGCTCAAATCTACTTATGTTAAACATCAAAGTTACTCCACTTGTAAGGCACCGGGTTCTTAAGCTAACATTTAAGTTAGAAGATGGATTCGTGGAAACCCTGAAGTAGGTCCACTGTTTATAGGTGGATGACCAGTCCTGTTTCCTAATTTGTCAGGATTCTTGTTAATTCTGAGGCTCTATGGGAACATATAAGAAGAAGACCATGTGTATGTTTTTCACTGTGTCTTTCTACAGTAATACAAGGGTTCTTAGAATTATATTGATTACTTTTTAACAAACGTATGCTAAATTTAAGACAATATGTTCTTGCTATATTGAGATACTAGAAATTTATATTAAGCCTTGCTTGGAGATATTTAAGTTCAAAAGACTTTTCTTACATATGCAGAAGTAAGTCAACCCACTCAAAGCCTATAGGTTCAAAATGAAGGATGAAGATTGAGAAGGATATAAGCTGAAGCAATTAGAGGGGAGGGAAAAGGGCCATGAAACTTATTTGTCCCTTTACATCTCAAAATTCTAAAACTTATGAATATGTACTCAAAGAAATGGTTCCAATAATTTTCAATGGCACATTTGTAATTATCTCAACAACAACAACAATCCATAATGAATAAGGACTTTCAATGACAGGCATTGTGACCTGCTTCTGAAAGTTCACATCAATAAAAAGCATGAAACACTTCTATTATTCTGTACATGTAGCATACTTGTGAATAGATATAAACTCAATGGAAGCTAAGAACTATGGAACTTGGAAACATATAATTAAATGATATCCATCAACATACTTGCTACCAGCAGCCAGGAAATCAAAAGACAAATTGCATTGGGGAAGTCTGCTGTCAAGGTCCACTCCTTAGTACTGAAGGACAAAGACGTGTGACTGACCCAGGCCACAGTGTTCACAATTACATGCTTTGCATCAGAAAACTGGACAATGAGTAGGGATGATAGAAGGAGTATTGATGCCTTTGAGTTGTGGTGATGGAGAAGAATATTAAATATACCATAGACTGCCAAAAGAACAAACAAGTTTGTCCTGGAGAGAGTGAAACCAGACTGCTCCTTGGAGACAAGGATTCTGAAGCTCTGTCAGACATACTTTAGGCATGCTGCAATGAGAGGGACATAATACTCAGGAGGTTGAAGGGACAGTGCAAGAGAGGAAGACCCTCTATGAGATGGATTGATTGAGTGACTGGGATAAGGGGGGCAGGTGTGTCAGAGACAATAAGACTGACTCAGGATAGAGCAAGTTTCAGGGTTATTGTACATAGGCTTGCTATGAGTCCCAAGTGACTCGCACATAACACAAACAACAACCATATTCTCATTAAAATTTCAACTTTGTTGTCTTTTTGAGTAACATTCATTACTTTTTATTACCCATAGGTTACATTAAGCAAACTATCTTTGAATCAATCAAGAAAGAAAAAATTAAAAGGTGACTTGTAGACCAAAGATGGTGGGTGGATTTGAACCCTGGAGATTTGCTGTCTTTGGGTTAGTAGCTTAGCTTCCTTTGCCAGCAGAGTTCATGCAAAAATTAGAGGCCCTCAAAGCACAAACAGCTATTACTTTGCAGCATATATTCTGTGAATTTTCTGTGATGTTACAATTATGTGAAAGCCTTTTTATAATTTTATATCTCAAATCAGTATGTTTGGCACTTGTTTTAAAATGTAGTTAACAAAATAGCTCTTTTTTTCATCACATTTCTGCAATTGAAGATGAAACTCAGAGAGTTTATATAACTTATTATTCCTAAATGGGCCAAGGTGGAATTTAAACTAAATTCTATTTAAATTTAAAGCCTCAACTCTTTCTAACATGCTACATTGCTTCCTCAAAACATCTTTTCCCCACTAAGATATTACCTAGCTTTGGATTGAAGAAAAAAATCCTAAAAGTAACATTAAACTTGACATCTCGGAATTTTTCTTCATATGGTGAAGGGCGTAATTTGAAATGTTTTCTGTGGGACATGACATCTCAAAATGCATGCAAATATCATGTCACCAATTTATGAATGTGAATTATGTAAATAAGAAGTTGATCATTAAAATAAATCCATGATTTTGAAAATTTAACATGAAAAGGACTTTTAGATTGACGGACAATTACTTAGAATGTAAACTTGCTACACTGACAAGTTCATTTCTTTAATAGACTGAGAGAAAAATCAAAGAGGCTACTTTGTGGCACAAAATGAAATATAAAGGTTTAGATAAATTTTTCACCTGACTTAAAATGCATAAATTTCCATATAATTCAGTTTTCCCCTTGAGATTTTTCCAGTGAGAATTCCACAAACTCATAATTAACTCCAACAAAAGACCCAAGCTACTAAAGTTGTTTCAGTAGTATAAACCTGAAAGACATTAATTATTTTATGAGTGATTAGGCATCAGATTTCTATTAGATAGCTCAAACTCATATTTCCTTACTAACAAAACCTATCATTCAATAATTGGCCTGACAAACTACATTTCCCAGACTCCCACACAATCACAGATGGCTAATGAGATTCAAGTGGAAATGTATAAGATTGAGAGAAAAAACTTTTAGAGGTACACAGAGGAATTAACATATGTTCTCACCCTTACTCTAACTTCCTTCAAAAAACAGATCGATTGACAAAATTTCCAATAGTCATTTTGACTCTTGAGATGAACCTAATTTGAAATATTTATGCAAATTATAGCCAAATGAGGAGACAAAATTATTGTACACCACCTAACTAGTTTTTCATAAGAAGAAGAAATAAAACTCCTATACTATCACTTCATGGTGGATAATTGTTAGTTTTTGTCTTTATTTTGTAGTGCATTGCAATTCTAAATTCATATTGCTCTTGCTATTAGAACCACAGAGAGTCAATGAGCATTGAGTCATACAAGCAATGGTTTCGATATAAAGCCATTTATGTGGATGACCCAACCTGGCATTCAGAAATTGAAGACTTGAAGCACTTGCTGATTTAACTTATAGACTATATCCTTCAATACATTTTATACCTCAGCATCAAGAAAATAAAAATCCTGAGAGTTGAATAGATAACACCATGATAAAAGCAAAAAGTATTGAAGTTGTCAAGGTTCTCATTTTATTTAGACTCATACTCAATAGCCACAAAAGCAGCATCCAAGAAGACAGAGCGTTTCATTGGGATTATTAAGTTTTACTGAACCATTCTCAGACAGCAGTCTTGACTACTTGCTGCCATTTCTATTTTTATGTGTACATAGAGTTGTCTCTAAATCCTTAAGATGATTCAAAGCAAAGAGGTCATTTGTGTGTCCAACACAATACTTATTTTTCACTTATATACATGTGAAACTTGGACAAATGACTAAGAGAGAAAAGTAATTGATGTCTTTTAATTGTGGTGGTGTTAAGGAATATTTGCTATGACATGCACAAAAAAAAGAACAAGCAAATCAGTCTTGGAAGAAGTATGTTGTTGTTATGTGCCATTGAGTCGCTTGCAACTCATTCCTACCCTATGTACAAGAGCCCTAAATGCCATTCTATCCTGTGCCAACCTCGTCGTCTCAAACACACTCATTCCCACCACTCCACTCACAGAATTGATCCATCTCATTAAGGGTCTTCCTATCCTGTGTTATCCCTTCACTCTCCCTCTCCAAGTACCAGTCCCTCTTTGCAACATGTCATACAAAGCTTCAGAATCCTTGACTCCAAGGAGGATTCCTGCTTCACCCTCTCCAGGACAAACCTGTTTGTTCTCCTAGCAGTCCATGGCATATTCAGCAATCTTCTCCAGTGCCACAGCTCAAAGGCATCAATTCTATTTCTATCATCCTTATTCACTGTCCAACTCTCTGATGTATGGCACATAATTGCAAAGACTATAGCCTGGATCAGGTGCACCTTAGTCTCCAGCCTGACGTCCTTGCTCTTCAGTACTCTTAAGAGGTCCCTCACAGCTGACTTTCCCAATGCAATTTGTCTCTTGATATCCTGGCTGCTGTTACCAAGAGTGTTGACTGTGGAACCAAGTAAACTAAAACTG
>NW_006399908.1:5125035-5128819 GCF_000299155.1 Elephantulus edwardii | reverse complement strand
ACATCAATTCTCCTTCTATCCTCCTTGGTCATTGTCCAACTCTCTGATGCATAACAGGTGATTGCGAAGACCATGGCCTGTATCAGACACACCTTATTCTCCAGGGAGACACCATTGTTCTTCAGAACTTTGGAGAGGTCCCTAACAGCAGATTTTTTCATGGCAATGCGCCTTTTAATTTCCTGGCTACTGGTGCCAAGGGTGTTGACTGTGGAGCCACACAAACTAAAGCTGTGAACAATCTCAATCTCTTCACCATCCATTTCACCTTAGCACAATCAAATGTTCTGGGATTCCCATTCTTCTCAGAGTCAGCCATAGCTTGTTGTGATCCATACAGTCAAAAGCCTTCACATAGTCAATAAAGCATAGATAGACATTCTTCTGGTATTCTCTGCTTTCTGCCAAGATCCATCCAACAACATTAGTTATAATATCCCTAGTACCACGAACTCTTCCAAATCCAGCCTGCACTTCTGGCAGTTCTCTGCTGACATATTGTTCTAAACGTTTTTGGATAATTTTCAGCAGAATCTTGCTTGCATGTGATATTAATGATATTGTTCGATAATTTCCATATTCTGTTGGGTCACCTTTTTTTATTTGGAATGGAAACAAATATCAATCATTTCCAGTCAGTGGGCCAGCTGGTTGTCCTCCAGATTTCTTGGCACAACCTAGTGAGCACATCCAGGGCAGCGTCTGTTTGTTGAAATAAATCAATTTGTATGCTGTCAACTCCTGGAGCCTTGTCTTTTGCCAATTTCTTCAGAGCAACTTGAAGTTCTTCCTTCATCACCATAAGCTCTTGCTCATATGTTATTTCATTAAATTCTTCTGTGTCAGACAATTCCTTCTGATACAGTGACTCTGTGTACTTTTTTCCATCTTCTTTTGATACTTCCTGTATCATTTAACACTACATTTCAATAGCGTAAAATTAATTGTAAAAATAGAATGATAACTAGTAAGATGTGTATAAATGTCCAAAGAGGGAAGGTGAGGGGACAGGGGGTCTAAGCATGGTCTGGGGAAAATCATAGTGTGGTAGAGTGAGCAGGGTGGAGAAAATTAAGAAAGACCCATTCAGTGTGGATCTGAAAAGATAGGGTAATAGTGTGCATAGATCTGTGGTGATCAAGTTTATGACACACAGTATATGGAAATGATCATATTCACAATGTGAATTCAAAAACAAAACAAGCCTCAAAATAAAATTGTTTTTAAAAAGTTTGTACATGATTACATGTTGAAATTACATTATTTTTTGCTATATGAAATTTTAAAAAGTATTATTTTAAAAAAAACAAATTCCTAAGGGGGAAAGGAATGATATCAGAGTTGCGCAGGATGGGAGGGGTGAAATCACTGGGCGGAACAGTTTGGTGGCAGAAGGCAGGAGTGAAGGAATAAGGATAGATTTAGTTGGGATTTGAAAAGAAAGGGTAATGATGGGTATAAATCAATGGCAATTAATTTTATAAAAAACAGTGTATGAGTATGATCATATCAACATTTTTAAAGACACCATTTTTATGTCTGTTGATACACATACAGCGTCTTATTGCTCTTATTTATACAAATAGCTTTACTTTTGGTAAGACTTGTGGCCTAGTGGTAAGAAGCTGTGCTACAATCTCAAGCTTTACAGTTCGAATCTACCAGATGATCTATGGGGGGAGGAGGGAAAATATCCTCCCTTGCAATTTACTGCCTTGAGCGTCAGCTGTGAACTGGTTCCCACTCCATGGCAGACAACAACATGCTGTCTAATAGTTGAAATACTGTTCATTGATATTATGGGTAATTTTATAAGTCTTAGGAGGGAGTAATGTGAAAAGAAATAAAATTTGTTTAAAAATATTTTGGGCAAATTATTTTTGTATATTATTCCATTCAACTATATTTTTTTATTTAGGGGATTTTAGGAGGGAGTAATGTGAAAAGAAATAATATTTGTTTAAAAATATTTTGGGAAAATTCTTTTTGTATGTTATTTCATTCAACTATATTTTTTTATTTGGGGGATTTTTTAATTCAAATTATGTTTCTTATGATTATTCCCATACATTGTGTCTTATAAAGTCATTCACCACTGATCTATACCCACTATCAAATCTCCCCTGGATCTATCTTTTGACCATAATGTTAAGGAAATTAAGATGTTTTTTAAAATGTCAATGAAAAAGAGAGGAATTGTTAATCAGGTATATTGACTCAATAGCCACAACACTGGGCTCAAGTGTGTGGAGAGGATATAAAACTGATTAATATTTAATTCTTTACATATATACGCTATTGTCACAATATTTGAGGCATTTATAGTTAAAGTCACTGTGTTAATCTATGTCGCTGAAGCCCTTGCTCTTTTTCACCAATCTTTCTTAGCTTGGTGTCTTTTTCAATAGACCGACCACTATGTACCTAAAATATGTGAGATGAAATCGCACCATTCATGCCTCTTATGAGCACCATGGTAACACTTGTTTCAAGACAGATCTGTTTGTTCTTTTAATAGTCTGTGGTTTGGTTAATATCATTGCCACTGTCAGATGGATCTGGGCTGAAAGTAGAGAGTACCAGAAGGATGTCTATTTCTGTTTTATGTCACAAGGGCATTCAACTATGTGGATCACAACAAATTGTGACTAACATTGGGAATCCTGGAATACTTGATTATGCTCATGTGAAACCTATACCTAGACCAGGAAGCAGTTGCACAAATGGAGCAAGGAAACAATGCATGGTTTAAATTCAGGGAAGAAGTGGGTCAAAGATGTGTCCTTTCTCTATATCATTTCAGTCTACATGCTGAAAATATAATTGGGGAGGATGGGCTTGTTAAGAAGAATGTGGCACCAGGATTGGAGGAAGACTCTTAATGACCTGTGCTGGGCAGATGACACAACCTTGCTCACTGAAAGTAAGGACGTGAAGCGCTTGTTTCAAAAATTTAAGAAATGAAGCCTCTAATATTACATCTGAACATCTCGGGGGTGGATTCTCACCAATGGGCTGATAGAAAACATCATGACAGATTGAGAAAAGATTATCAACAACTTCATCTTTATTGAATCCACAATCAACAACCTTGGTAGTTAAGAAGTTAAGAAATCAAGATTGATGAAAATTGTATTAGCCAAATTTGCAGTCAGGGATCTCTTCTAAATACTAAAGAGAAGTGATATCATTTTAAAGACTAAGGTACACCTGAGTCAAGTCTTAGTCTTTTCAGTTGCTTGCTATGCATCTGAAAATTAAGAGAAAGACTAAGAATTACAGACGAATACTCGATGCCTTTAAACTGTGGTATTGGAGAAGAACATTGAATATCCCATAGATTGCCAAGAAAATAAACAAGTCTATCTTTGCTAAAGTGAAACCAGGGTGCTCCTTGGAGGCAAATAGTAAAATTCCATCTCACATACTTTGAGCATGTAGTTAAGAGGGAGCAGTCATTGGAGAGAGAAGGCAAAGGTGAGTGTAAAAACAAAAGAATCTCAGATGAAGTTTCAGAATCCTTGACTCTAGGGAACACTCTGGCTTCACCCTCTCCAGGACAAACCTATTTGTTCTCTCTTAGCAGTCCATGGTATATTCAGAACTCTTCTCCAGCACCACAGCTTAAAGGCATCAATTCTCTTTCTATCATCCTTATTCACTGTCCAACTCTCCGATGCATAGCACATAATTGCAAAGATTCATCTTGGAGAGGATTAAACCAAGCTACTCCTTGGAGGCAAGGATTCCTGGGCTTCGTGTGACATATTTTGGACATGTTGCC
>NW_006399908.1:5101957-5124079 GCF_000299155.1 Elephantulus edwardii | reverse complement strand
CTGTTTGTTCTCCTAGCAGTCCATGGTATATTCAACACTCTTCTCCAGCACCACAGCTCAAAGGCATCAATCCTCTTTCTGTCAACCCTATTCACTGCCCAATTCTCTGATGCATAGCACATAATTACGAAGACTATAGACCAGATCAGGTGTACCTTAGTCTCCAGGCTGACATCGTTGCTCTTCAATACTTTTGAGAGGTCACTCACAGCCGACTTTCCCAATGCAATTTGTCTCCTGATTTCCTGGCTGCTGTTACCAAGAGTGTTGACTGTGGAGCCAAGTAAATTTAAACTGTTAATTATCTCAATCCCTTCACCATCCATGCTGATGCTGCCAATTGGCCCAGTGGTTAAAATCTTTGTTTTCTTGACGTTTAGCTTTAGTCCATAGAGGAGGCTATAGTCCTTGATCTTATGCAGCAAGCGCTTCAGGCCTTCCTCAGTTTCAGCAAGCAGAGTTGTGTTATCTGTATAACAGAATCCAAAATTGTTTCCTTTTATAAAAATTATACCTCATCATTGTGTTGAGAGCCATTCACAACAGTTACTTTCGATTTGTCCTTCTTGCCAACAAGTCAGAATCAACTCATACCTGACCACGGAGTGTATTTTCAGGAGACTGTAAATCATACTGTCAGAGACTGCCCATCTCCCTCTCACAGAGTCACTGACTGGTACCTTTGGCTTAGCAGGTGAGTTGTTCATTGAGGATGCTATCAGAGTTCCTCCATTAGTCATTGAATATGACAATGCTGTTTAGAATATTTAAAATAGTTTAAGACCAAAAGAGAGAGAAAGAAAAGAAACCAATGGAAATTGTCAGGGACATGCTAAAATCACTACTAGCTGGTTTACATGCAATTTCCCCCTTTTTGGATAACCTACTCAGCAACTTACTTGGAATATTCAGGGACTGAAAAATCAAATGATACACTAGTCATAGAAGCTAACTAAAAGAACCAGTAGCTTAGTTTCCTAACGCTCCTATTAAAAAAGATCCAAAATGAGCGGTTTTAAAAAGCAGACACTTATAATCTCACACTTGTGGAAGTTAGAAGTCCAGAATAAATGCCTCCAAGGAAACATATTCTTTTTGTTTTAACTAGAGTAAAGACCTATCCATTTTTTTTTCTGGAAAAAAGTAGCTCCTAACATTCTAGGGCATTTATTTTTACATAAGATTTATCTTTTTTTCATTTTATAGCTTTTTTAATTGGTGTGCTTACAATCATTCATATATATTGTTTTTCAAATTTTTTATACTAGTTTATTTACAAAATTTGAATACATTGTTTTTGAGAACAGATTCTTCGAATTTCCCTCACCCATCATCATTTTTTTTAAAAATTTCATCTGCACTATGTATATGATACAACCTTGCTTTCTGAAACTGAGGAGGACCTGAAGTTCTTGCTGCAGAAGGTCAAGGACTGCTGCCTTCACTATTGATTGAAGCTCAACATCAAGAAAACAAAGATTCTTACCACTGGGCAATTGGCAGCATCATGATAGATGGTAAAGAGATTTAAATTGATAACAGCTTAAGTTTAATTGGATCCAGAGTCAACACTCTTAGTATCAACAGCCAGGAAATGAAAAGACAAATTGTGGATGAAGGTGTACAGGGGAAGGGGGAGTGGATTAATCATGGGGTTGTACAATTTATTGGGTGGGGAGATGAGAGAAATTGAAAGTATTTGTTCCTCAAAGCAATGCATTCAAATTTTGTAAATAAACTAGTAGGATTTTTCTTTCTTTATTTTTTTTTTTTTAAAGATGAATTGCATTGGGAAAGTGTGCTGTCAGGGACCTCTCCAGAGTACTGAAGGACAGCGATGTTAGTCTGGAGACTAAGGTGAGCCTGATTCAGGCCACACCTTGATAATTACTTGCTGTGTGCCAGAGAGCTGGACAATGACTAGGGTTGATAGAAGAATTGATGCCTTTCAGCTGTGGTGCTGGAGAGGAGTTTTGAGTATACTATGAACTGCTAAAGAGAACAAACAGGTTCATCCTACAGAAGGGGAAATCAGACTGCTCCTTGGAGACAAGGATTATGAAGCATCATCTGATATACTTTGGCATATTGCAAAAAGGGATAAGTCCTTAGAGAGGAACATCACTATGCATGGAAGGGTGGAGGGACAGCGCAAGAGAGAAAGACCTTCGATGAGATGGATTGACTTAGTGACTGGAGTAATAGGGGTAGGTGTGTCAAAGATACTAAGGTTGGCTCAGGATAGGGTACGGTTCAGAGCTGTTTAACGCAGGGCTACTATGAGTTGCAAGTAACTCAACGCACATAACAACAACATACTTTGTATTGTTTATAATAATTACTATTGTTCTATACCTATTATCACTCTTCCTGTTCAAGTCCTCATAGAATCTTTCCTATTTCTTCACCCCCCAACCCAGTCATTAACTGCTGCTATTCTAGTGATTCCCTCCTTCCCTTCTTTTTGCCTCCTTCATGTCTTCCCATCCCTATTATAAACATTTACACACGTCTTGCTGAGTTATCCTCCTATTTCCACAATAGTGCTTTTCTGTGGTATTTGTCCCTTTGTGACTGAGTTATTTCACTTAGTGTAGTACTATGCAGTGTCTCTCATATTATATAGTATTTATGAAATTGTTGTTCTTTAATGCTGCATAGTATTCTATTGTGTGAATAAACCAATTTCTCAATCCATTTGTTTGTTGCTTGGCATTTGGCCTGTTGGTATTGTGGATAACATTGCTATGAACATAGGTGCACATATGTCTCATACGTGTGCATATATGTCACATATAGGTGTGTGTCTCAGTTCTGATTGGGACATATCTTGAGCAGTAGAATTGCTGGGTCCTGTGGGATTTCTACATCCAACTTTTTAAGAAAATGTCAAATTGTCTTCCACAGTGGTTAGATGATATCACAATTCCACCAGCAGTGTATAAGAGTCCCAATCTCTCCACATCCTCTCCAACATTCATTACTTGCTGTGTTGTTAAAGTTTGTTACTGCTGCTAGGGTGAGATGGTATCTCCTTGTTGTTTCTTCTTATAGTGTCCCTTCTAAAGTAACTCTGTCTCTGGGTCTGTTTAACCTTTAATAAGACATCATTGAGAAAAAAAAATAAGATCTCATCTGATACTGAGTGCTGAAAATTGTTTATATACATAAGGTGCACTGCAATCCTGAAGGCACAATTTTCAAGTCCACCAGCTGCTTCACGAGAGAAAGATGTGCAATCTCCTCCCGAGCTATTAATGGCTTCTGAAAATCCTCCAGTGGGTCAGCCATGGCCTGGTTCTAACTTGATGGTAGCTAAAAACAACAATAATTGAAAAGCAAGGAGCTCTGGTGGCCTAATAGAAGCTGCATTGCAGTTTCAAAATCACATGGTTCAAGTCCACCAGCTGCTCCATGGGATAAAGAATCCACAGTTGCTCCACAGGAAAATTATGGACAATCTTCTCCTGTGCAGTTTAGAGCTCCTAAAGCCCAGTAGAGGGTGAGCTCCTAGGCAGTTAGGGAGCTGTGGTGGGGCAGTGTGTCAAGAGTCATGCTGCTCTCTGGCAACTGGAATCCACCTCAGGAGAACCGATCTTCTCTCGTGTGATTTACAGCCTTAGAAACAAACTGGAGGGTGACCCAGGAGTTAGCTTTGACTCAATAGGAATGATTTCAAACTGAAAACCAGGAAGTATGAGTTCATCCAGAGGAGCTTCGGAAGAAAAGCCTGATGATCTACATTCTAAGAATTAGCCATTAAAAACTTTAAGGAGCATTGTTCTATTCTGACACAAACTGAGTTACCAGTTATTGAAGTGGACACAACTATAACTGGTCTACTCTAATAACAACCTCATTAACTTAATTGACAACATCTTCAAAGAAGGACCCTTTATCCAAACAAATTACACTCAATAGTGTAGGGACTAGCACTTTAACTTAACATTTTAGGGGACAAAATTCAATTCATATGAACCAGTAATTACATTTTTTTTCCCTGCCATGGTCTTTGCAATCACTTGTTATGCATCAGAGAGCTGGACAATAACCAAGGAGGATAGAAGGAAAATTGATGCTTTTGAGCTTTTCTTTTGGAGAATAGTGCTGAAGGTGCCATGGACTGCTAAAAGAACAAACAGATTCATCCTGGAGAGGGTTAAACGGGGATTCTGAGGCTTCGTCTGGCATACTTTGGTCATGTTATAAGGAGAGACTGGTCCTTGGAGAAAGACATCATGCTTGGGAGGGTGGAGGGCAGGTGCAGGAGGGGAAGGCCCTCTTGGAGGTGGATTGATTTGGTGACTGGAGCAATCAGGATGAGTGTTGGAGGCAATGAGATTGGCACAGGACAGAGCAGAGTTTAGAGCTGTTGTACATAAGGTCGCTATGAGTTGCAAGTGACTCGACGGCACATAACAACAACAATTTTAAAGACTGAACTTTGTCACTGTATTAACATGACTCTATTAGGTAGTTAAACAAACCATCAAAGTATAGGAAATTTGAAATTCCAAATATCATATCATTGCCTATCAATGCTCCAATGGCCAGAAAAGATTGTGGTACATTGGTATACTGATTGTTTCATTTATGACAACAGAGAAAATAGAATAAATACAAATAGGAAATAATTAAAATAATTAATAAAACAATATTGTAAAGCTAAATAAACCAGGCAAAACAAAAACCTCTTCTCCAAAAAAGTAATATTGTTGTTAGGTGCCATCAAGTTACAGACAACTCATAGTGACCCTATGAACGACAAAACCTGAACACTTGTATAACTTTGGTTATTTCTCCATGTTCATTGAGTTTCCAGAGGCCAGCCGTTTCGCCACTCCTGCTTCCAAGCTTGTTTTCATTGGAGAGCTCTACCAAACCACTGTCCACCATGGGTGACCATTATCATATGTGGCACATCAGTGTCACAGTGTTTAGCATCACAGTAACCATGAGTTACCTCTGTACAGCAATGCACAGACCAGTGCTGTACTACTTAGAAGAATGTTTGACAATAACCAATTTATAACAGGCCTGAGGGTGGATTAAAATTACCCCCCTTTGGTTGGGAGCATAACTTTCTGTCCACTAGGTCAACAGAGCTTCTGTAGAACCCAACTCTTGCAGATGGCTTTCAAAATGCATTCCAGCCAAGTTCCTTTATTACATCTAATCTCACATAATCCTATATATTGAACATTTGAGACACCTACTTTTAGTTTTAATGTCACAGCATGAGTGGAGGCAGTCATATTAACACAAGATGTGTCGGAATTAGTGAGCTAAAAGGGATTCATTCTAAAAATATCCACTTCTCCTACACACTGATGATTTTTCAGCAGCAGAAAGAAATAAAAAATGTTTGGCATTCTTCTTTGTTGTAATACTCTCCTTTTCAAATCTTTCTCTAACTTATGTCTTAATCCATTTCAGAGTAACTGAGCTTGGATTGTTGTTATTGTTATGTGCCATCGAGTAGCTTGCAACTCATAGCGACCCTATGTACAAGAGCGCTAAACACGGTTCTATCCTGTGCCAATCTAGCCATCTCAAACACATTCATTCCCACCACTTCAGTCACAGAATCAATCCATCTCATTGAAGGTCTTCCTCTCCTTTGTCTCCCCTTCACTCTGCCAAACATGAGAGCTTGGATACAATCTATATTTATAAATTGGAAATTATAGACAAAGTCTTTTTTCTTCCTCATTGTTTTAATGTTATTTTAGAGAGAAGGATGTGTTTGATTTTGATTACTATATCAAGGATGAGTCTACTACTAATACTCTAACATTTCCTTTTTATCAATAACTTTGCTAGAATAAGTAATGATAATAATTCTTGATATCTGTAATTTTTACTCAAATTGTTACTCTTTTCAAACAAAAATACCCAGTGAACCCATAATCTATTCCAAACATGTAAAGGAACATTGGAATATTATCATCAAAGCCAGAAATGCAATGAAGTAAAGGCCAAAGACACAAAATGAGATCACACACACACACACATACACACAAAATGAGATGGTGACACAAACATCCTCAGAGGATTCCATTAGAATTTCAAAATCATCTCAAGAATAGGTTTGAAGCATTGAACACCAAGAATGTTGAAGAGAGCAAGAGGTCATTACAAATCAAGAGGAGAGAGAAAAAAAGAAATAGATGTCAGAAGAGGCTCTGAAAATTGTACTAGAGTTTCAAAAAGCCAGAACAAAGGAAAAACAAGCTGAAGTAGCTGGACAGAAGATTTCAAAGGGCAGCTCTAGAAGACGAGGAATATGCAGAGAGATGGAATCCGAAAACAAAAACGGAAGAACTCCTTCTGTATTCTCAAGCTGAGGGAACTGAAAAACAAGTTTAAGCATCAAGTAGCAATGTTGAAAGATGCTATGAATAATATGGTAAATGGCCCAAGAAGCATCAAAAGAAAATGGAGGAAGTACACAGTCACTCTACCAAAAAGAACTGACTAACCCTGAAAAGTTTCAGAAAGTACTGTATGAGCAGGAGTCAAAGTTAATGGAGAAGGAAGTTAAAACTGTATTAAAGGCATTGACAAAAAATAAAATCCAAGGAATCAATAGGATATCAATTGACTAGTTTCAATTAACAGATATAGCATTGGATGCACTTACTAATCTATGCCAGAAAATTTGGATGACAGTTGTCTGGCTAATGGATTGGAAAAGGTCTATATTTGTTCCCATTCCCAACAAAGGTAACCCAAGAGAATATGGAAACTATTGAACAATATCATTAATATCTTATGCATGCAAAATACTGTGAAGGTCTTTCAAAACCTGAACAGTACCTAGATAGGGAATTGCCAGAAATTCAAGCAGGATTTAGAAGAAGTTATGGCACCAGGAATATATGCCTGAAAGTAAAGACTTATCAGAACAACCTTTATGTTTTATTGACCAAGCTAAGGCATTTGACTGTGTGGGTAATGACAAATTATGAGTACCACTGAGAAGAATGGGGATCCTAGAGCACTTAATGATGTTCATACAAAGCCTATAGCTTGAACAAGGACCCTTGTAGTAAGAACAGAACAAAGGACTCTACATGGTTGAAAATTAATAAGGGTGGATGGGGTAAAGGAAATGGGAAGGAGCTTTCATGAAAAAGAATATATTCAAACTTTGTAAATAAATCAGAATGGAAAAAAAGAAGAACGTGCATCAAAGTTGTTTTCTCTCTCTGTATCTATTCGATTTGTATGCTTAGCAAATTATTTGAGAAGCTGGACTCTATGAAGAAGAATGTGGCATCAAGATTAGAGGAAGACCCTGCATTATGTAGATGACACAACCTGGCTTTCTGAAAGTGAGGAAGGCTTGAAACACTGAATTGGGGTGTGTGTGTGTGTGTGTGTGTGTGTGTGTGTGTGTGTGTTTTCGTTTCTTCCTCTTCTTCTTCGTCATCGTCGAATTGGATCAGACTAGCACAGATTGTTCCTCCTTCTTCATCAGAGCATCTGGTAGACTCAAACCTCGTGCCTTTGGTATTGTAGCATAGCTTCTTACCACTAGGCCACCAGAGCTCCCTTGCGCCTGGATTTGTTGACAGTTTCAATTTTTTTTTTTTCTATTTTCAATCTCATCTATTTCAGCTTTGGTACTTAGAATCTCCCTTCCTTCTAGATGCTGTGGGGTTCTGTTTTTACCTTTATTCTATTTAATGGGGCTGTTTTAATTCAGTGATTAATTGTGCTTCATTCTTCCTTTTTTGTGTTTGCCTATTAGGGATGACAAGAAGAAGAATCGATGTTATTGAGCTGTGGTGTTGGAGAAGAGTACTAAACATCCCTTGTATGGCCAAGAGAATGAACAGATATGTCTTGAAGAGGGTGCAGCCAGAGAGCTTTTTGGAGGCAAGAATGATAAGGCTTCGCCTCACATACTTTGTGCATGTTGCTAGGGGGGTTATTCTTTCCTTGGAGAGAAACATGATGTTGGCAAGGGTGGAGGATCAGTGAAGGAGAGGAAGACCCTCAACCAGGTGGATTGACATGGTGACTGCTGCAATGGTTCTCATGTGTCAGGAAATGTGAGGATGGTGCAGGACAGAACTGGATTCAGGTCTTTTGTTCATAGGGTTGCAATGATTTGTGCTTGACTTGACTGCACCTAACAACAACAATTACAACTATTCATCTTTTGATTTCTTGACTGCTGGTGACAAGAGTGTTGATTGTGGACCTGAGCAAGCTAAAATTGTTAACAATCTCGATCTCTTCTCCATCTATCATGAAGCTGCCATTTGGCCTAGTGACGAGAATCTTTGTTTTCTTGATGTTGAGCTTCAATCCATAATGAAGGCTTCAGTCCTGGATTTTCTGTTGCAAATGCTACAGATAGTCCTCAGATTTAGTAAGCAAGGTTGTGTCATCTGCATATGGGAGGTTGTTGGCAAGTCTTCCTCCCAATTCAAAAGCATATTTGTCCTTATAAAACCCAGCCTCTAGAATGATATGTTCCACAAATATATTGAAAAGTTACGGACACAAGATGCATCCCTCACACACACTTCTTTCTAGATTTTTTTTTTTATTATTAAATTTTATTAGTTTCAACGAACATTCACAGGGATTCTAGGCTTTCACTCCTTCATTGCCGCACCATTCTCTCCACCCTCCTCCCCAGTTTGTTCTTCTTCTCCGCCATCCGAATGTCTGTTTTAATTGTCCAATTGCCACAGTGCTTGTCAAAGTCAGTTCTGATTAATCTCCTTTGTCGGTGTGTCCTTTGCCATTCCCTATCACTCCTCCCTGAGAGAGACTTCACCCTGATTCATAAGGAAAAGGGGATGGCATATTCTCTTAGCTACTTCCTGCTGAAAATGGACGCTATGGGTTTCACGGTGAAGATCTTCTCTCACTACTCTAAAGGGCCCCTTTGGCAGTAGGAAACACATAGACTATTATGGAGATTGATTTTGGAATTTAGATGCACTCTTATTGATTGTGCTTGGCCGTACATGTTCATATCCTTGAAGATGTATCATGGGGGTGTTGCAACCTAGAAGACACAAATTGTAGAATGGGACTGTCCTTGGGGTTGGGGAGAGACTGAGTAAGATGCGTTCAATAATGTATACTGCACTGAAACAGAGGAGGGAGAAAACTGTTTAAAAGAGATACATGACTAGGTACTTCTGTCATCACAGGAGTCTAGAGCGAGGGCTACATGGTGGAGGGGACCTGGGGGAGGGTTTGTAAAACAATGAAAGAATCCTTTCTTTTACGTTTCCATAATTTTTGACTCATGTACTTATAACTTGTTAGTCAAATTTGTGTCTTCTAATTTCTTTATAGATTTTGAAGAATGCAGTGTTTCCTTGCTCTGCTTTGAGGACTGCTTGCTGGTCCAAGTGCAGGTTTCACATTAGAACAATCAAGTATTCTGGAATTCCATTTCTCCTCAAAGTTTGTCACAATTTTTTGTAATCCACATAACAATGTTGGTGTAATATATACAAAAAATATAGTAACGATAATACATGAGCATTTTTAATGATCATGCACTTCAAAATTCACTGTCTTTTCTCCATTTGTAATTGAATCTTCTCTATTTCATAGTTTACAGTAAAATGTCACTGAATTCCCAGGTTATTTTATACGTTAAGTGTAGTTTCTTGAAATCAAATGTAAGTCACATTCAAATAGCCATAATCAGTTCTTCCTTAATTCTTTCTTTCATCCTTCATGTTTCATTTGCTTCTCAATTAACTCAATATATTCTATATTCTGGAAACTTTATTAATATAAATGATGAAACTAAAATATAAGAGAAATGTTAATGTTTATTTGCACTGAAGTATAGAAACATATAGACAGCAGGTGTATGACACACTTGGTGTTTATTTTAATAATAGCTAAAACATAAGCAGCAAAATCCTTAAAATGTATTGATGTCATAGATTATATTGAAATTTTATTTAAAATAACTCTATGGATGATAATAGCATAGAGATGTTGCAATTTAATTCTAATCATAGCATTTACATGAAATCATAACTGAATATTTTTAAATAAGTTGATAATTGTTCATATTACTTTTGAGTATATTATATCACTTAAAATAGTTTTGTAAAATACAGTTATGGATAATATTTGGTTTCAATTGTATTTCAATGTTAACCTTATATGAGAAAACAAAAGGCTTAAAAATTAGAAACAACTATCAAAGTCTACAAATTTATGGATGTTTTTATAAAGAGCTCAATTTATAAACATAGAGTCAAGACTTTTACAAAAAGAAAAATGGAATTGAACTGAGATAACAATTTTGATGGTTATACAAGATAAAAATGAATATATAATTTCAAAACAGTTATAAAATATTTAATGATGCTGGAAAATAACAAAGATTAATGTTAACAATCCTTGCCTTATGTGCATAATTTTCCAATCAAATAGTACAAAACTTTCTATTAGAATTGCTTAAGTTGAATAAAAGAAGATAGTATTGATCTTTAGAAATATGTTTGGCTAAGTTTAATGCATAGTATTTATATGCTATGGAAAAGGAATTGTAAGCATACAAAATTTTAATGGGATGAATTAGAAAAAGAATGATGCTGAAGTTTTTGCTATTGAACTTTCATCATGCAAATTTAATTTTTATAGTACTTTTTATCTAAGAACATTTTTATGTTTCACCACTTTAATGTAGTCTCATTTCACTTTGTAGGAAAATTGTGTTTTCAATATGATCTTTTTCTCAGAAGTGTGGCTAAAATTTAAAAAGGAAAACTTTTCTCTTTTTTTCAGGTTCTCTTTCCTCTTTATTTGTTCCAGTCTAATAATACTGTGATATTTACTCTTCAGATGAGAGAACTGACAATCAACTTATTCTCCAGATAATATAAACAGATAATGAAAGTAACTCTTTTGCTAAAATGCCCTTGCATTTTATTTTTGTGATTGACAGAGATCATAGAAGAGTGTCAGAAAAGAGTCATAATTGCAACTTTTTATTCAAAATCGAAACAAGAGAAAACAAAATTTGTAACAAAGAGAGTAAAAAAAGACTTAAAGACAATATCATGAATCAAAGCAACACATTATTAAAACAAAGGTTATGACTGGTAACAAATTTTTTACAAACTACAGAAACAGTGAAACGTGTTTATTTTGGACTAGATAGGACTGTTTATTGTGGCTACTTTATAAGGTACTGCATGGAAATGAAAGCATTTTGGTGTTAAAAGCTAAGAACAAATAAGGAGATTTTTGAGGTTTTTATAATGATAATAATCTAAGATTTATTAATTTCACCATATGAAAGACACATATCAATCTGTCTATCTCTATCTTTATCTCTCTATCTCTATCTCATCTATGTATAAATAGCCTCCTGTAACACCAAATTCTTATCAGTAGTTTATTATAAGACATTACAGTGCTTGTGTGCATAATTTTTTCTTATTGTTGCCTATCCTCCCATGGAGCAGCTGGTGGGCTTAAACATTGTACCTTCAGGATTGCAGCACAGCTTTTTACCACTAGGCCACCAGAGCTCCTTAGTATGCATAATACTAAAAGAAAGAAAATTATATCGAATGTGCAGAATCTCAATGTTTTCTGGCATTTCACAGTTATCTCTTTTATTGTTTCTTTTGTGATTGAAAATGCTGGCTAAGAAATACAGTTAGGTATTATTGTCATCAAGCGACACGATAGCACATAACAACAACAACAACATTATTGTAATGACAGGAGTCCAGAATGAAGACTGCATAGTGCAATGGACGTGGGTGGAGGGATTGTATAACAATGAAAGACTTTTACTTTTCAAAGAGAAGAATGAATTGAGGAGGGGGAGAAGCGGGCAGGACAAAAAGTGCAACAATGAATGAATGGAAATCCAAAGTCTTTGTAAATTTTCATGATAATTAATAAAAAAAATTAAAAAGAAAGGGAAAAAAAGAAATGGATAATTGGCTGGTTCAAAATGATAACTTTCTTATTATAGTTCTGAAAAGAGGAAAATAAAGACTATAAATGGAAAATAATTGTAGAAATTGCATGAGAAACCTTAAGAACAGTGCATATATTTTCGTGTCTCACTCCTATATATTCAGAAAACAGTTTGGAAGTGCCAGGAGCTATGTCTTGCTAATTATAATGCAAGTGTCCTTCACACAAAAAAATGTATTAAGCAAATACATATGATGTCTGAATTGACTCCTAGCAACCACTGTGATATTTGTTCAGTAATCTTGGAATTACTCCAGTTTCAAAATTTCCTGAAAATGATCAAATGTTTTGATAGCTAATATGTGGTTATTACCCACTTCTATAGTTCAATACATCGTGGTTTGAAATGCAAGTGTTTTTCCTATTACTTAAACCTTTGATTTTTCACATAAAAGTTGTAAATGGAACTTTGAAGGATGCCTAAACCATTCAGTTCAAAAAGATTGCTTGGAAAAAAAAATGATAGGAATATAACTGAAGTTGTGTGAACTCCTTGAAAACTACTGTCCTGAAGTGAATAGTGGTTTATACTAAATCACTTTCTAAAGTGGTTCAACAGCATGTGTTCTGGTACACTCTGAGCACTGTGTTTCCACATCAAAAGAGTAGATCAACTTAGTTTTATCTAGTATTATTGTCATTGTAAATTTATTTCCTGTTATAGGAATCAGAAGAGAGTATTACATTAAAACTCTGCATTTACAAAGGGAAAATTATAAGATGACAATGTGAGTAGAAACCACATTAAAAGAGGAGCAGCAGCATAGGACATACTGAGTCATGGCTGACCTTTCCTTGCTTTGACAAGGTGGTCAGTCACACAGGAGATCACCTCTCTTTGTCCCTTGGAGTTACTAGACCTTTCCTTTAACAGTAGAACTCGCTCTGCACTACGCCACCATAGCTCTGGCCAAAACAGATTACAACAAATGAAATGGATTCAAAAAAGGGCAAACAAAATATCTTCCAGTTCTACAGGTAATAATCTGATTTGCATCTCTTTGGGCTAAAATCAAGTTGCTACAGTCATTCAATGAAGGGCTGAGGAAGGAATGTTTCCTAGTTTAGTGCAGCTAGTTGGTAAAATAATATACACTTCTTTGAGCACACAAGACTGAGACCGGAACAACGGATTTCTTACTATCATATTAGAGATGTCCATGCATTCTAGAGATTACCTGCTCATCACCACTTCCTCCATTTTCTGTTATCAAAGGTGGATAATTTCCCTCAACGACCTGAATGTCTCCTCCTTTCTTGTCTCTCTTGCCAACTCTGTTTCTCTCTTTTGATTTTATGACATCACATGATTAAACTATTTCCACCAGAGTATCCAAGATATTTTCCTCATTTCAAAATTGGCAATGTCAATCACATTTGTAAAGCCCCTTTTGCCAAATAAGGTAACATATTCAGGTTATAGAGGTACCATTGAAGGGCTAGTGTCAAAAAAATGGAGAGTTGAACCAACTTTTAACTGATCCTCCAGAGGTATTTCAGAGGCTGTAAATCACATGGGAGGAAATTGTCCCTCTTTGCCCCTCATACTGTTGATGGATTAAAATCACTTGCATTTTGAGTTGGCAATGCAACTCAACACTGAGGTTCCAGTGCTCCCCTATTTTGCTTAATGTTGTTATTGTTATGTGTCATTGAGTCTACTACATCTCATAATAGCTCCATGAACAATGGCTCTAAATCTTGTCCAATTCTGATCAAACCTCTCTCTATGTAGCACACTTGACCCCATTACCACCATCACTGTGTCATTCCATCTCATTCAGGGTCTTTCTTTCTTCTACTGACTATATACCCTTCAAAACATGATGTTCTCCAAGAAATGAAATCCTTGTCTCCAGCACATATATGTTGTTCTCTTGGCAGGCCATGATATGTTCAATATTCTTCTCCAAAACCACAGCTCAAAGGTCCATTTTCTGTAATCTTTAGTCAGTGTCCAGCTCTCAGATACATAGCAATTGAGAAGACAATGGCCTGGATCAGATGCACCTTCATCTTTACCCTCCCATCATAGCCCTGTTAGCACTCTGGAAATGTTGTTGATGGCAGACTTTCCCAATGCAAATTATTTTTCACTGCTGACTGCTGGGGCCAAGTGTGTTGATTATACATCCAAGCAAGATGAAATAATTAAGAACTTCAATCTTTTCTCTACCTATCATCTATTGGCTCAGTGGTGAGAATTTTTGTTTACTTTTGATGTTGAGATACAGTCTCTATTGAAGCTTTCCTTGATCTTTTGCAACAAGTACTTCAATTCTTTCTCACTTTCAGTAAGCAAGGTTATTGCTGTTGATTGGCTTAATAGAGTCAAAAGCAATGTAAAGCAACTCTACAAACAATAGATGTGAAACTTATATCAAATATCATCCTCACAATCTCTTAAATTCTTTACACAATGGTTACAATAACTGTGTCAATCCATGTTTTTGAGGATTATCCTCTTATGACCCTCTGCCCTTCCTAGCACGATATCTTTTCCCAAGGACAGCTGTCTCCTGATGATAGACCCAAATATGTGGGAAGAACTTTTACCAATCTTGCCCCTAAGGAGTACGTTGGTGGCATTATCTACAAAACATACTTGTTCATTCTGTGATTTTTGTTATTGTTGAGTACCATTGAGTTGGAACTGACCCATAGCTGATCCTTCAGAGGGTTTTCAGAAGCAGTTAATGGTACGGGAAGAGATTGTCCATTCTTCTCCCACTCATTCTATGGTGGTGGCTGTTGTTGTTAAGTGACATCGAGTCATAGAGGACTCATAGCCACCCTATGAATGGAAGACCTGAACACTTGTATAATTATCATATATTCTCCAAGTTCATAGGGTTTCCAAAGGCAAGCCATTTCAGAAGTGGCTGTCACTCTTGCTTCCAAGCCTGTTTTAATCGGGGAGCTCCACCAACACTGTTTAACATGGATAACCATTATCACATTTGACACATCAGTGTCACAGTGTTCAGCATCACAGTAACCATGAGTTACCTCTGTACAGCAAATGGACAGACCAGTGCTATGCCCCTTAGAAGAATATTTGGCCACAACAATTAAAATCACCCACCTTTGGCTTGTACCATAACTTTCTTTCCACTGCGTCAATTAAATAGTCAAGTTAAGTGCCGTTAAGTCCCAGGATATATTCAAAACTATTCATTAACACAACTCAAAGACATCCATTCTTGTTGGTATAGTTGTATATCATCATGTCAGAACTGACTTGTAGTTGACCCTCCAGTGGGTATTCAGAGGTAATAAATTGCCAAGAGAAGATGATCCATCTTTTTCCCACAAAGCATCTGGTGGATTCGAACTGCATGCCTTGAGGTTGGAAGAACCACTCCTTACCCCTATGCCCCCAGAGTTCCACTCTTCTTATTAGGGGTCATTAAGGCAAATTACATCTCAGGGAAATTCTAAAAACAACAGATCTGAAACCTGATTTACCCTGTGCCATCCTCATAATCTCTGACACATTCTAACCCATTGCTGCAGTCACTGTATCAATCCACCTCATTGAAGTTCTTCCTCTCCTTCGCTGTCCTGTTGCCTTTCCAAACATAATGTCTTTCTCCAAGGAATAACCCCTGCTAGTAACTTGCACAAAATATGCTAGATGAAGTTTGCCATCCTTGCTTCCAAGGATGTACCTTTCTGGCTGTACCTTCTCCAAGACATATCAGCTTCTTCATTTGGCAGTGTGTGGATATTCAGTACTCTTCTCCAACGACACTGTTCAAAGACGTTACATTTTCTTCTGTTATCCCTATTCATTGTGCAGCACTACACAACATAGGAACTTAGTCCTAAAACTAACCTCATTGCTCCTCAGTAAATTGGAGAGGCCCCTGACTATACACTTATCCAGTGTAATATGTGTCCTGTTCTCCTGACTGTTGTATCAACTATACTGATTGTCCATCCAAGTATGATGAATTGGTTGACAATTTCATTCTTTTGTCCATCTATGATGATGTCTCTGATTAGTCCAGTGGTGAGAATGCTTTCCTAATTCATTGTCCAACTTTTAGATGCATAGGATATAATTGAAAGTATAGTGACTAGGATCACCGTAGTCTTAAAACTGACAACACCCACTTTTTTTACATGTTGGAGCAGATTTTTTAACATGTTAATAGCAGATTTTCCTAATGCAACACATCTTTTGAATTCTTGATGGTTGTTATTATGGACATTGATTATGATTCCAAGTAAAATTAAATAATTGATATTTTCACACTTCGCTCCATCTATAATGATGTTGATTGTGTGTCCAGTGTGAGAATTTCTTCTTGATGTAGAGATATAATCCATATTCAAGGTAATAATTTTTGATCTTCTGCACCAAGTTCTTCAACTCCTTTTTACTTCCTGCAAGTTTTGGTTTGTGTCATCTGTAAAATGCTGGTTGTTGATGAGTCTTCTTCCAACCCTGATGTCACCTTCTTCTTCACATAGTCCAGTTTCTCAAATTATTTGCTCGGTATACAACTTGAATACTGATGAAGAAAGGAGACAACCTTGATGTACATCTTTCCTGATTTTAAATCAATACTTGCTGGTTTTGTTTAGACAACAGTTTCTTTCTTGGTCTGTATAGGTTGTACATGAACACAATTAAATGATCTGGGATTCCTACTGTTCTTAATTTCCATGTGCCTGTTTTAACTTGAAAGTTATACAACGTGTAAGGATGACCAAAGAAGAATAGATGCATTTTTGTTGTGATGTTGAAGAATACGGTATCTCCCATGAACTGTCAAAAGAACAAGCAAATAAGTCTTAGACAAAGTGCAACCAGATGCTCTTTAGAGGCAAAAATGATTAAAGTCGTTTCCCATAATTTGTTAGAAGGAATCAGTCTTTGGAAAATGACATCTTGCTCAGAAAGGTCACGAGTCAGTGAAAGAGAGGAAGATCATCAACATCACAGGTAGACACAGTGACTATAACAGTAAGCTCAAGTGTACAAGAAATAGTGAGAATAGCACAGAATAGGGCAGGTTTCAGATCCATTGTTCAGAGAGTCTCTATGACTTGTAGTTGACTTGATGACACCTAACAACAGCAATAACAACTAGATATGTATATATACAATAGGTGCCGTTGAGTCATAGGTGACTCACCCTACCATATTTTATCATTCCAGCATGCCCAAATGCTGGTGAACTCTGGGCCAGGGCCTCCCAATTCACTGGGAGGTGTGATATAATATTTACACTGTGAAAGAAATGCACTTAGCCTCAGACAACATGTGAGGAGTCTGTACTCTGTTTTAGCTTGTACACAATTTTAATAAAGCCAGATTTCTTTTTTTCAGCTCAATGTGTCTTTATTGGCTCTCATAACAAGAAGAAATAGAGCCAGAATTTGTTGGGTGGCAACTGATCTAGAAAGCGAACATTCCCAGAGTTGTACATTGTAAAGCTGCTATCTAAAGCTGAGTCTATCTGAGTCCTCAGATAGATGGATCTTTACTCTTTTGTGTATCTGTGTTGGCTTATAGATAATAAAAAAACAGTTTAAATTTTAAAAAGTTAAACTGGAAAAGACAAGTTACATTCTCTTTTAAATACAAAAACTCACGAATTATTCCACCAATTATTTTAAGGTCATTACTAAACTCAACATGGACTGCACTAATGCAGAGTTTGCAAATATACTGCAACATCACTACTTGTAGATCTTACTCTTATATATAATGTGTTTCTATTTAAAAAGTAAGTCAGTATTTTGCACTTCAAGGTTAGAACTGAGTTTTAAAATTTAGTGGTTTTCTTTGTAATCTAAGTATACCATACATCTAATTTTCCAACACATTTTACATTGAGATATTTAACCATATAGGGAATTTTGTTGGCCTACTGGTAAGAAGCTGTGCTGCAATCCCAAAAGCATGTGGTTCAATTCCACTAACTGCTCTGCTGGAGAAAGATAGTCAATCTCCTCCTGTGAGATTTACTGCTTTTGAAGACTAGTGGAAGTTTCAGCTATAAATTGGTTCCTATAGGAATTTTTGGTACTCAACAACTTCAACAACAACAAAATTAATGTAAATAATCACATACCATTTGAAAAATGTAAAATTTCTAGTAAAATGAGCATTCTTTTTCTAGGTGGTTTGATAAGAGAAGTATGTCATTATTCCACTGGTGTTTGCACATAGGTTATGTGTATGGATATGTTAAAGCAACTACACCAAGTTCACCCATTAAATCCATTATGCTTTGGATTAATGCATAATAAACCAATTAATCACATTTCGGTGGAAGGAAAATAACTTCAAGCAGCACAAAACTGTTGTTTAAAGATGTATAATTTTTTTTCTAGTTCATTAAAAGCCACATTAAATAGCTCCTGAAACATAAGACTTATAAATTATCTTTTTGTGACAGTAAATAAAGTATAACCACTACACAGATATATTTACATAAAAATGGTTAACTGAAATACAGGCCAATAAAGCCTAATAGTCTCAAGGTTAATGGTGGCACATTCTACTTTTAGCTTCTGTCACTACATTAAGAACTACGTGCCCTAAGGTGTTTCAAATGCTTACCTGTAAATTGAAATAAAAACTCCATTAAGCAGAACAGAGTGCACACTCATGAAAATCAATGAAGTTGATACGACTATTAAAATAATCTTGTTTGCAAATCCACTTGTATTGCAATATATGAATCCGATATTCTTTAGTGTGCAACTAGATTCTCATTACCGTTTTACCAGCCAAATAAAGCAAGTAAATTGCAGATGAATATGTTTGCAAACATGTTTACTCCACTATTTTCTTAACCAAATTACTAACTATGCCTTGATCCTCTTTCGCTTATACTCGTTCTGAAATTATATGGGCCGCAAAACCAAAACAAACAAACCTCATTCTTTTATGATGAAAGAACGGAGTGTACAAAAGAATTTTGTGTAAAGGGAAGAGAGGAGAGAAGAAAAATGGATCATCAGTATTTCTTACCTTTACAAATGGACATTGGTGTCTCATGCTGTGTAAATAACGCTCCTGGTTTCAATCAGGGACAACAATGGAAACATGGCAAGAGTGTCTGAGGAAGAATAAGGGAATGAAACAAATCAGCAACTTAAGGAGCCAACCCGTGAACACTGACGATAGAGCCATTTGGCAGGAACCAGTGGAGTTTCACCAAAACCCATCACTGCACAGAGTATGAGTATTCATACGAGGTTAGAAAGTTGTACAGCTATATGATTGAAGAGACAGAAGTAGGGAGAGCCTTTCCTCACCATACGAGGTAGACCTGTTCTCACTCTTCCAGAGTGTCTTTCTCTTGCATAATACATTTTACTGTCTGTAACTGTGCTTCTTCCTGTGTTACATATTCTTTTCCTTCATACACAACCTTCATGAGGAAGAAACCATTCTAGGCTGCACCCAACTAACACACCAGCTCCCAGTTGATCCCTGGAAACTTGACACATATTACTGTACATTTCTTTGCCTCAAAAGAGTGCCAATACATATTGTTATCCAATGTTATAGTCTTTTTCCACTGAACTCAAGACTCAGTCTAGTAAAGTAAATATTAAATTTCTAGGTATCCAAGGAATATTTCAGAAACAGCATCATCCTAGATTGCTAAAGAGTCTATAAAAATTCATATTCTTTTAAACAGTTCTCTCCTTCTCTGTTTCAATGCAGTATACATTATTCCTCCCCTCCTTCCCTGCCTTCCCTCCACCCCGATGTCAGTCCCGTTTTACAAAAGTGGCCCTATGCGATATTTGTCCTTTTGTGATTGAGATATTTCACTCAGCATAACGTCCTCCAGAGTCATCCATTTTGCATAATACTTCATGAGTTCCTTGTCTTTCAATGCTGCATAGTATTCCATTGTGTGGATATACCACAGCTTTTCTATCCATTCGTTTGTTGATGGGCACTTGTGTTGTTTCCATCTCTTTGCTATTGTGAACAAAGCCACAATAAACACAGGTGTGCAAATATCTACTTGGGGGGTGGTTATGGTTTCTTTGGAGTATATTGGAGTGGACTTGCAGGGAGAGATTGCATAGCAATGAAAAAGTTTTACTTTTCAAGGGGAAGAATGAATCGGTAAAGGGGTGGGCAGGGAGAAAAGTGTAACAATGAATGACTGGAAACCCTAAGTCTCTGCAAACTTTCATTAAAATTAATTTTAAAAAGTTGTTGTTGTTGTTGTTGTTAAGTGCCATCAAGTTGCAGGCGACTCATAGCGACCCTATGAAGAAGAGTCCTCAATGCTTGGGTATCTCTCATCCTCTCCCCAGGTTCATAGGGTTTCGGAGGCAAGCTATTATGGAAGTGGATGCCACCCCTCCTTCCAATTTAACAAAGTAGAGAAAAAAAATTTATATTCTTTTTTTCAAGCCAGTCAAATTCAGCAGTATACCAACTTTAATTGCATTAATGTTGATAGTTTCTGATAACCCACTACCATCAGACCAGCCTAAAATTCATATTCTTATAAACAAATAAATATGAGTCTTTAAAAAATCTTTACACGTAGGAGAATTTCAGCTATCACTTCTTTAAAAAGTTTATTTTCTTTAAACAAAATATTTTAAAAAATATTGTTACTATAATTTTGTCACTATTAACATGAAATAAAGAGAAAATATTACATAGGTCTGTGAACAAAACAGAAAATACACTTTATTAGTCTTTTTTTCTTTATTGTATGGTAGTAATTGTGTCATAGATCTGAATAATGGAAGTATATAAACCTACAAATACTTTCTTTTCTTTCTTTTTTTATTTTTCATTTTCAAAGTAATTTCACGTGCTACCAGTATGAGCACACTGAATTGAAAGGTCAAGTTATTAGCAAATGCTGAGCACCATAATGTTACTTTGTCTCAAAAGAAAACTAAAATGACATGTAGTCTTTCTCTAAAGGGGGCATAATACATTCCAAAGAATTAAGAAGTTGAAATTGAAAGGTTAGAATGTCTTCAGGGATGGTGAAAAAGCACTGTGGGTAATTTTCTTATACAAGACTCAGGTTGACTATAAACAGTTCCAGTAAAACAAGGCTAGTTTATCATGAGAATCAAAAAGAGACCTTTATAAAAATCATGTCAGGTGCTGAATACTAAGAATCATTTCTTCCCATGAGACAGCCATTCATTTTCTTTGTTTCTCCTCAAATTCTTTCTGCTACTATATCAGAATAAGTAAAAAGAGGGTTATCAATAGATTAGTGTAAAAAATAAGATTTTGATGATTCACTGGCAAGGCTTCTAAAGGCCAGATGGATACTTAGGAACATCGTTGACATTGTTGTTGTTGCTATTAAGTCGTGGGATGGACTCGCATGCATACCAACCTTATGTATATTATGTATATTGAAACCTTGCATGGTCCTGCATCATCTTCACAATTTCTCTATACTTTTACCCTTTGTTACTGTCATTTCTATCAATCTAGTTCACTGAAGGTTTTCTTCTCCTTTAAAACCTTCTACCTTTCTAAGCAGAATGCCTGTTTTTAAGGACTGACCTCAAATATTTTCTTCAAAAATCTATAAACCAGATCTATTACTCCAATGTCAAATATTTCCGCAATGAACACCTAGTTAAACAGTGGATATATGTTTCCCAAGGAAACCAATCATTAATGAGAAGAAATAAGAATGTTATGTGGCCATAAGCTGGAAAAACAGCTGTGTATTTAAAATTAAGTGGTAAATAATCTTATTTTATCAAGGGACTGTTTCTCTTAAAAATTCTTTTGCATTTATATGACTCAGAAGTTATATTTTTTAACTACTTCTTTTTTAAAATCTATACCAATAATTCTCAGGCTTGGTGGCACATTAGAATTACCCAGAGAGCTTTTAAAAAGTGACTTTGATGAGGCTTACCGGGAAGCTGATAAAAAAGAATTTTGGGGCAAAGTCCACACGACTACTCACAGATACTTCTGATTTGCAATGTATCTTTATAATCACTAGTGTATGTTAATATTCTGTTTATTTAGTTGATTTTTATTATTTGAACATTACTTTGATCTACCAAAAAACTAAAGTCTTACTGAAAAACAATAAATACTTATTGTTAATAGTATATGTCACAAAGAAAATGTGAGTTTTT
>NW_006399908.1:5097111-5101704 GCF_000299155.1 Elephantulus edwardii | reverse complement strand
TGATTGCCATCGAGTTGAGCACAACTCACGGCAACCCTATAATCAAAAGGCCTGAAGCCCTTCTATAACTATCATCATTTAACAAAGTTCACAAAGTTTCCAGAGGCATGTTGTTTAGGAAGTAGATGTCACTCCTGCTTCCAAACCTGTCTTAAACTGGGAGCTCAACCAAACACTGTACACCATGGGCAACTGTTATGGCATTTGACACCCCAATGGCACAAGGTTCAGCATCACAGCAAACCCAGATTACCTCAGTGCAGCAAATCCGCAGAGGAGTGCTGTACCACTTGGAAGAATGTTCTTCCAAAAGAGTAACAATGGACTTTTAAATTAAAAAAAAAAAAAAATCAGACAAAAACCCAACAACAACCAGTATAGTATGTTGTTGTTGTTATGTGCCATTGAGTCACCTGTGATTCATAGCAACCCTTTGTACATCAACTCTGAGACCTTCCCTATTCTGAGCAGTCTTGCTAATTCCAGTCTCTATTGCCCCAAAAACTGTGTGAATCCATCTCATCCAGGGTCTTCCTCTCCTGCACTGTCCTTCCACCTTCCTGGGCGAGCATGATGTCTTTCTCCAAGATCAGTCTCTCCTGGCCACATGCCCAAAGTATGTGAGACGGAGCTTCAAAATTCTTGTGTGTAAGGAGAGTCTTGGTTTCACCCTCTCTAAGACAGAACTATTTGTTTTCTTGGTGTCCATGCTATGTTCAAGATTCTTCTCCAGAACCACAACTTCAAGACATCTATTCTTCTTCTGTTATATACATGGAATATATAGTAGTTAAACTTGAGAATGCTTTGGTGACATAGTCCTTAAGGAGTTTTATGGCTAAATCCAAGGTGGCAACTTTCTGTTGGAGAGAAAAATGGACAATATCTTTCCATTTTCTTTACAGCCTAGAGAGTTAACTGTTTGTCCATTGGTCTTGACTCAGCAGTGGTGAGTTTGAGGTCTTGTTTTGGGGGTTAAACCTTGAAGTATTGTTAAATAAAGCTAAGATTACAACATTGAATTAATAATTTTTTCAAAGACTAAACATATTGTGTTGAACTTCTTATGCCATGCAATTACATAATATATAGACCCAATAGGAATCTTTGGATATTTATCCTTGACATCTCCAAAATAAAATCAATGTTGTGTGAAATTCTAAAGACATCTGTTCATGAAGGAGCTAGTTACAGCAAGATACTGGAATCCTTATTCCACCAATTCTTAAGATAACAATAAAGGAAATAACATTATGTTTATTAGATTCCACTAATAATGCTTTTTTTCTGCTAGAGTTTTATTTGTGTAATACAAGAAATATTTCTGATATGTTTCAGTGTTGATGTACCAAAGCAATAATTGTATTTTACAGTTTTAGTTGGAAAATTGTGCATTGAACCAATTTAAAATCACAGCAGGTTGTCAAGGAATATAAACTAGTAGCTGCTTATATTGTATCATTTAGGGATTAAGAATCAAGAAACAGTATCAGCAGAGTAAACTCAGTTCAAGAGAGTTATTAATAAATAAGCAAGTATATTTAATAAAAATATTAGAATAAACTAAAAATCATGGACAGAATTTAAATACTTGTTGGTTGAAGAGTAATGAGTAATTATGTTTGATGTTTGGACAACGGTTAGTGTATTTCCTCTACTAAGGTGACGCTTCCAAACATCATACTTTAGAGTCTAACTTAAGAGTTTGAATATTAAGGGGGGGAAATCACATTTCAATTTTAGTATAACTTGAAGAATAGAATATTTCAAATTTATTAAGTAATCCGTGGGAGAAGGGAGAAGGATGGACATTCTCCTCCCATGTGATTAACTGCTTCTGAAAATCTGCTGGAGGTCAACTATGGGTCCCTTCCGACTCAACATTACACAAAAACAAACAGCAATCTAAAATGACACTTTCCGACTCCTAAATCCCAACACTTGTGTAATGAAAAGAAAAGAAATTTCTTCATAATATTTTATTTCATAAACTCCTAGGGAACCAGTGTGAGAACTTTTGTTGGGCAGCTTTTGTAGGTTCCCAGTCCTACTAAGACCACAGGTTTAGGATTCAGTCTGACTCAGAATAAGATTCCAGATCAGAAACTTCATCATAGCCTTACCATCAGATAAACTGCTTCTCTTGCGTATTAGTTTTCCCATATGCAATATCATGAAGATAAAAATACTTCCATCACTGACAGGCTTTAGACATCTCTGATGAGGTAATGCGTGAGAAAATAACATGCATCTTCTCTCCAAAAGTTACAATAGGGGTTGGAGCTTTAATGAGAATACTTTTCTATATATTAGTAATACAGACTTTCCTGTCTTTGTAGTTTTCTTGTAAACTAGACAAAACTTAGTTTTTGGTTCACTCTCATCCTCTAGAACGAAGACATTCCAAACATTCCAGATTTACTCAAAGCCCTAAACTCCTTCCATGCATACCTCAACTTAGCAAATCGGGCAGAAACAAGACTGTGAGGTTGAAATCTTTAACCACTGGGGTGAGACACAGCTTTAGCTTTGCATTAAAATAAAGCCCAAGTGGACCGACCACCTGTCTCCTGTGCTTACCAGCCAGATTTGTGTTGCTGTGCACCCTTCTACACAAGTGAAATTTTGGCAAGACAAAATTCTTCTATTCTGTGGTGTTTCTGTAGCAATGCTGAGCTATGTTTCTAACAGATGCATGTAAGCATGGAAGACATTATCACTTATGTACTGCTTGTGTAGTACAGTCGTGTTCTTACTGTGGTGTGAATTCCATCAAGTGGCCTTGACAACAGGCTAAAGCAGTTTCTATGGGTTTCTTAAGCTGTAAAGCTTTGCAGGAGCAGATCATAAGTTGTTTTCTTCCATACAGGTTGTAGGTTCAAATCAACAACCTTTTGGTTAGTAGCCATGCACTTAGCTATTGTGCTACTTAGGTTCCTTCATAGTGCACAGATGAATAAGTATGTAAGCATGTAAGGTCCACAGAATAAGTCTCTGTGCCTAGTGGCCTAGGAGACCCCCTAGAGTAAATTAGTCTGAATCACTTTCAAATTGATTTTCTGAAAAGAAAACGTTATAGAGAAAAGTGTACAACTTAAACAAAAAAACAAAACAACACAGAAATGGTTTTGAAAAACATGTGTATTCAAACCAGATACCTCATTCACAGCAATGATATCCCTGGTACCACAGCCTCTTCTAAATCCTGCTTGAATTTCTTCTAGTCTCCCATCTATGTACAGCTCTAGTTGTTTTTGAATGATCTTCAGCCATATTTTGCTTGTATGTTATATTAATGATATTGTTCAATAGTTTCCACATTCTGTTGTGTCACCTTTCTTGGGAATGGGAACAGATATGGACCTCTTCCAATTCGTTGGACTCTAAATTTCCTGCCATAGATTAGTGAGCCCATCTAGTGTTGCACCTGTTAATCAAAACATGTCAGCTGGTATCCCACTGATTCTTGGGGCCTTAATTTTTGCCACTGCCTTTAATGCAGCTTCCACTTTCTCCTTCATTACCATTGGCTCCTGCTAAAATGGTACGTCTTCAAATCTTTCAGTGTCAGTTCTTTTTGGTATAGTGATTCTGTGTAGTCCCTCCATCTTCTTTTGTTGTTTTCTGGGTCATTCAATGTATTGTCTATAGAGTCTTTCAATACTGCAATTTGAGGCTTAAATTTGTTTTTCAGTATTCTTAGCTTGAGAAATACAGAGTGAGTTCTTCCCCTTTTTATTCTTCAACTCCAGCTCTCTGCACATTCATTCTAATACTTTGTCCTCTTGAGCTGTCTTTGAAATCTTCTGTTCAGCTGTTTTACTTTGGTATGTCTACCCTTTGCTTTGGCTTCTTGATAGTCTAGTAGAATTTTTAGAATCTTTCCAGAGTCCATTTGCACTTTTCTCTCTCTCTCTGTGTCTTTGTAATGACCTATTGCCTTCTTTATGGATGATATCCTTGATATCATCACACAACTCATTTGGTCTTTGATCACTGGTGTTCAATTCTTCAAACCTATTATTAAGATTATCTTAAAGTACAGGTGGAATAGATTAAAGATCATAGCGTGGTTATTATGAACTTGCTTTCCTTTTCTTTAGCCTCAATATGAACTTGTATATGAGTAATAGATGGTCTCACCCACCGCCCACCTCTGGACTTGTTTGGACCGCTGATATTGAGCTTCTCCAAAGATTCCTTCCACAGGCTTGGTCAGTCTGATTCCTATGCAGCCCATCAGGTGAGGTTCATATGTAAAGCTGTGTTTTGTATCTTTTAAAAAAGATATTTGCAATGAATTGAAAACACTAGTTGATCATTCAATCAATCCCTTTCCAGGCTCATTTCTATCACTAAGCCCACATTTTCCAACTAGCTAACAGATGCTTCCATGGACGTGCTCACCAAGTTGTGCCAAAAATCTTGGCCAACTGACTGGAAAGATCTATATTTGTTCCCATCCAAAGAAAGGTGACCCAACAGAGTGTGGAAACTATAGAACAATCTCATTGCTTTCACATGCAAGCAAGATTCTACTGAAGATTATCCAAAAATGACTGGAACAGCACATCACCAGAGAACTGCCAGAAG
>NW_006399908.1:5087892-5092801 GCF_000299155.1 Elephantulus edwardii | reverse complement strand
CAACAACAACAACATGATTACCTGATTCAAAGTGTGGCCAAAGCTAGACCATCTCAGCTCACTAATTCCTAGTATGTCGATGGTCATGAGTTCCACTTCAGTTTTCACAATTTCTAGTTTTCCAACATTCAAACTATGTACATTCCATGTTCCTTTATTAAAAAAAAATCTGCCAGTAATTTTCCTTATTTCAAATGCCTTCCAATTTGGGCTATTCTTACTACTATAATTATTGACATTGTTCTACTGGCTAAAATTAAAGAATATCAGAAGAATGCTTTTTTTTATGCTATATTGACCATGCAAGGGAATTTGAGTGTGTGGATTATAATAAATTATAGCTAACACTGAGAAGAGTGGGAACCACAGAGGACTTAATAGTGCTTATGTAAAACCTATACCTCAACCAAGAGTCTGTTGTGTGAACAGAGCAAGGAAACAACACATGGCTGAAAAATTCAGAAGAAAGTGTGTCAGGGTTGTATTTTTGTTCCATACCAATTCAATCTGTATATTGAACAAATTCTTAGGAAAGCATGGCTCTGTGAAGAGGAATGAGGCTTCAGCATCAGAAGGAGACTCATCAAAAACCTGAACTATGCATATGACACCATTTTCGTTGCTGAAAGTGGGGTGAACTTGTTACACTTGTGGAAGACAAAAGAATACAGAATACAGCCTTCAATATGGATTATATCTCCATGTCAAATAACGAAGATACCACTGGACTGAGAGGTAGCATCTGATAGTTGGAGTCAAGATTTAAACAGTCACAGCATCATCTTACTTGGATCTTCGATTAGTACCCTTGGTACTGGCAGTCAGGTTATCAGATGAATTGCACTAGAAAAGTCTGCAGTTAAAGACCTGTCCAAATCATTGAGGAGTAATGATGCCAGTTAGAGGACTAAGGTGCAACTGATTTAGGCCATAGTATTTCCAATCACTTTCTATGCATCTGAGAGCTGGACAACACATAAGGATGACAGAAGAAGAAATGATACTTTTGAGCTGTGGTGTCTGTGGTGTTGGTACAGAGTGCTGAACATCCCATAGACTGCCAAAAGAACAAATAGAAGGTGAAGAAGGTGCAGCCAGAGTGCTCTTTGGAGGCAAGAATAGTGAGGCTTTGCCTCATATATTTCAGACATGTTGCTATGAGAGACTATTCTGTGGAAAGGGACATGTTCAGAAAGTTAGAGGGTCAATAAAAGAGGAAAAGACCCTGGACCAGGTGGATTGACTTGGTGACCACCACAGTGGGCTCTAATGTGTCACAAAGTGTGAGAATGGCAGAGAACATGACAGGGTTCACATTTCTTGTTCATAGGGTCACAACGGATCTTCCTTCAACGATACCTAACAAAAACCAGCACTACAACAACCTCATCTCATTCACAATATTGTCTATTTGCATAAATTGTTGGTGTTTTATTGGTACGTATTTCTGCTTTTCGCTTAATTCTAGGTGTTTGGACCAGAAAACTATTACCTTTATTGTTGAAGGCTCTTACTGGGTGCTATCAAACTGAAACCAACTAATTGCTTACCTGCCAACAGGTTTTCAGAGGTTGTAAATTACACAGGAGACCCACTGGGAGATTAGAACTGCCAGAGAGGATCTGTCTTTGAGTAACCAGTGCAACTCTATGTGTACTATACCACCAGGACTTCCTTTAGAAAGATCTAGAAGTCAATATTTGAATGCAATCAACCTTCATACCATTAGGCTAACTTGTTCTTTACACATTGCTTTGCCATTTGATGCTTCCTCAAAAAAGCTGAACTTAGAAATTCCATATGACCCAGCTATTCCATTGCTTGGAATATACCCTGAGAAAATGAGAACTGAAGCACAAACAGAGACTTGTACAACAGTGTTCATAGCAGTGTTATTCATCATTGCAATAACATGGAAACAACCCAAATGCCCAACTAAAATGTAATGAATTGAGAAATTATGGTACAATCACACAATGGAATACTACACTGCACACAGGAGAAATGATTTTGTAAATTACTACCTAACATGGGAGGGATTAATTCAGACTCATAAAGATAAATACTGTATCACACCATTATTATAGAAAGAGTATGAGGATCCAAAGAGGGGAGGGGAGTGTTTAATCATAGGGTCATATAATCTGATGGGTGGAGGGAGGGGTGTGTGAAGGAAAGGGGAGAGATCCAGTGTGAAAAACAACTGTATACAAACTTTATGAACTTTGTAAGTAAACCAGTATAAAATAAAATAAAAAAAATTTAAAAAGAGCCTTAGCTATGATGAAAATACCACTGTTATGAAGCCTTACAAAATCTCTAGGTTAAATAAGCCAGTATTGATCTTGTTCTGTAGGAATGCTAAACTTCTTCTGAACAGAAATCTCATTAAAGCTCCACCAGCTGCCCTTTACTGCTATTGTTATTTTAAATGACTTTGTACAATGCTTTTCCATCAGATTAAATGGACTTAAGTGTGAAGGAATCAATGTTGTTGTCAGAGACTTAACTTTTGGTAAATAAAAAATGTTTCAAGGCAACAACGTGAACCTTATGGATACACTTTCAGTGACGGACAATAAGAAATATTTAATTTGTAGTAAGACGTTGGAGAAAATAAAAATCTACAGAATATAAACCTTACTTATTTTTTTGCTTGTGATGGACAATTTTATGTTCCAAAAATACATCTCTTTTTTTGTGTGTTACATAAAGCATCATTTAATGGCCATGAAACATTGTGTTAAAGACAATAAACACTGATGACAGAACGACTTCATGAAATTGAATAGACCTAACTTTTGTACCAAATGTGCTAAGAAGACAAGCTGCTATTTTGTGAACTAGCTAAACACAACAACTCTACACAGGCTTAATAATTAATTGCTTTTAGAGAGAATACTGCACTTATAAACTCCGAGTGATTCAAGAACTTTTATGTAATTTCTATGGTTAGATAATTTACTTCGTTTTCATTTTTATAGTAGAAGGCAACCCAGATCGAAGTTTTCTGAAGGAGGCTGTCGCTCTTAGTTGCTGTTAAGTCAATTCCCACTCATGGTGAGCCCTTGTGTGTGAAGTAGAGTGTGCAATGTAGGGGTTGCAAGGAACATGACAGTAATTAATTGATAGGCATGTCTTCTGTGGTGTCTGTGAGGTGGTTCAAGGCACCAAACTGGCAGCTAACCAGCTTCACTGGTTAACAGTGAAGTAAACAGTGGTAAACAATGAAGGCTTCACTGTTCATATCACATAGGGACGCTAGTCACATAAAAAGGACTTCAGAGCCCAAAGAAAGAACTTCTCGTTTGGTGAGTGTAAGGTGAGGCTCTTGATTTTGAAGTTACAGGTACAAACAATCATATAGACAAAATAAAACAAATATAAAACTGTGTAATGACCATACCTTTCCAGATACAACAGCATCCTGTCTATACTGTGTTACTATAAAAAAAAATAATAATCATCACCAACCTGCACCTCACTAAGGCAGAGGCCCTGGCAACTGAGACCATCAGCTGGTTGCAGGAAGTAGAATGCTCTGCAGCACAGATTCCCATCAGCATTGATATCCTTCAGTGCACCACTTACTGTTGTATAACAGGAATGACCCTGGAAGTGTTAAAAATAATGATTGACAGCTAGACTAAACCCAACTTCGGGTTAGAGATTGCTTTCTAGAAATATCTATTTTCATCTTGTTGTTACATGCCGTCGAGTCGCTTGCGACTCATAGAGACCCTATGTACAACAGCCCTAAACTCTGCTCTGTCCTGTGCCAATTGCACTGTCTCCGATGCACCCATTCCGATTAACCCAGTCACTGAATCAATTCACCTCATAGGGGGCCTTCCTCTCCTGCGCTGTCCCTCCACCCTCCCAAACACAATGTCCCTCTCAAAGGACCGGTCCCTCCTTACATTTATTTTCGAAGGTCTAGAAAAATATTTAGTGCATATATATATTTAAAGTTGTTTATTGTTGTTGTGTGCTTTCACATCAACTCCGAGTCATAGCAACTCAATTCATAGCAATTCTGAAGCCTGCTCTTTTCTGAGCCAATCTCATTGTCTCTCACACACCTACTCTCAGTACCCCAGTTATTTTCTCCATGGTTTTCCTCTCTTGTGCTGTCGCTCCACCCTTGCAAGCATAATATCCTTCTCCAAAGACTAGTACCTCTTGGCTACATGCCCAAAGTATGTGAGACAGAGTTTCAAAATCCCTGTAAAATGTACAATGAATGTACAATGTAAAATTAATACATGAAAATGTAACTTTTCTGTAAACTTTCATTTAATTAATAAGTGAAATAAATAAAAATTATTGAAAAAATCTTTGCCTTCAAGAAATAGCTTGATTTCACCCTCTCTAGGAGAGACCTATTTGTTCTCTTGTTAATCCATGATATGTTCAATACTCTTCTCCAGCACCACAATTTAAAGACATCAATTCTTAGGTCATCTTTGGTCATTGTCCAGGCCTCTGTTCAGCGTACAAAGTAATTGTGAAGACCATGGCATGACTCAGGTATGCCTAACTCTCTGGAGTGACATGCTTGGAATGAAACCTTCTCTGAATTAGAGCTTATGAAGCAATAGTTATAAAAATTTTGTATCTGAGCATCAAAGAAAGAACAATTATTTTATTCCAGGTATAGATGTATAGACACAGATAGCTCCAGGGGAGAAAAAAATATTTTCATAACCTCAGCTTCAATATGCTTACTATCTTAAAATAAATCCACAAAAGAGAATCTGATTCTTCTTCATTCTCTTTTTCAATATTGCCATTTTACCATTTTATATCCTTTCTGAAGCACCTGCTGCAGAGGGTCAAGGACTACAGCCTACAATATGGATTGAGGCTCAATGTCAAGAAGACAAAGATTCTCACCACTGGACCAATT
>NW_006399908.1:5086692-5087792 GCF_000299155.1 Elephantulus edwardii | reverse complement strand
ATTGAGATAGTTCACAGCTTTAGTTTGCTTTGCCCCACAGTCTACACTCTTGGCATGAGTAGCCAGGAAATTAAAAAGTACATTACGATGGGAAGGTCTGCTGTTAGGGACCTCTCCAAAGTACTGAAGAGCAATGTTGTCTCTCTGGAGATTAAGGTGTGTCAGATACAGGCCTTGGTCTTTCCAATCACTTGTTATGCATCAGAGAGTTGAACAATGACTAGGGAGGATAGAAAGAGAATTGATGCCTTTGAGCTGTGGTGCTGGAGAAGAGTGTTGAGAGTACCATGGACTGCTAGGAAAACAAACAGATTTGTCCTGGAGAGGGTTAAACTGGGTGGCTCCTTGAAGGCAAGGATTCTGAGGCTCCGTCTAACATACTTTAGACATGCTGTAATGAGAGACCGGTCTTTGGAGAGGAAGATCATGCTTGGGAGGGTGGAGGGAGAGTGCGGAAGAGGAAGGCCCTCTATGAGGTGGATTGATTCAGTGACTGAGGTAATCGGGATGGGAGTGTCAGAGACAGTGCGATTGGCACAGGACAGAGCAGAGTTTAGGGCTGTTGTTCATAGGGTCACTATGAGTCACAAGCAACTCGATGGCACATAACAACAATAACAACATTCTTTCTTTACTGTTTCCAACTTTTGCATTCCACTCAAAAATTATCATGAATGCATTTTAATTGGATGTTGTATCAATTTCAGACTGCAATATTTGATAATAATTTCTAATTCCTTCCTCTTTTGCTCTAGATGTAGGATTGTATATTTGAATAATAGTCTTATTATTAAAAGGTATTGTATGTGTATGGTTAATACCCTATCACAGCATTGTATTTCAGGATAGAACTTAAAATTGACTTTTTGACTGATGCAACAACACTCTTCTGTGTTTCATTCCAAGAATAGTATATCCTATGATTACACAAGGGAGGAGGAACAGCTGTAAGCAGACCCTAGTGATTGGTACATGGAATGTGAGAACCATGAATGAAGGAAAATTAGAAATTGTTGAGAAAGAAATGGAACGCATAAATATTGACATATTAGGTATTGGAGAGATGAGATGGACTGGCATGGGGCATTTTGAGTCTGATG
>NW_006399908.1:5084819-5086552 GCF_000299155.1 Elephantulus edwardii | reverse complement strand
AATTAAGGCAGGCATTTTAATGGAAATGCATCCTGATTTTGGCTGGTAAATACTTTTTTTGCTATTTGGATTATTTAGTAGATATTTTACATAATTTGAAAGAGGATGACTTAGCAATTTTGAGGGAAAACATGGTCAAAACCCATCATAATGGTATAAGTGAGGCTGGAGAGCTTTATGCTGAATGAACTACCACAGTCTAAGAATAACAAATATTGCATAAGAACATTATTGTAAAAATAGAAAGATAACTAAGGAACTTAAGAGGAGATGGAGTGGAGGGATGAGGACAGGTAGGGGTGAAACCAAAGAGCTGTACAGTTTGGTGGGTGGAGGGAGGGGGAAAGCAAATGGGAAGGATTCAGGTGAAAAGACAGGGTAATGATGGTCAAGGTCCAATAGTAATTGATTTTATAAAACAATGCATGAGAATGATTGTATGAAACATGTTAATGAAGAATAGTATGAGACAAAATGTATATAAACTTTGTAAGCAAATTAAAAAAATATTATGTAAAAGACAATGTGTATGAATGGTTGTATGAAACAATGTGAATGAAATATTTTATAAAACACAATGCATGTGAATGAAACATTATGCAATCATTATGTAAATACCAAGAAAAATATTTTAAAAAATAGATAGCTTTAAATGTGGGTTTAATGAAATAGCACAGGCTGAAACTGATGGAAAGATTAGGAACCAATGGCATTAAATCTGAGTTTGTGATATCAGTGAGCTTAATTGTCAGTTAAAAGCAAGATGTAAGAAGCAAAATGTCACAACAGCCATCCCTTATACTATATAAAATTATGATAATGCAGTTTAGACATCATGTGTAAAATGTGCTTGGCATGCAGAGTTTGAAAAATCATTCTTTTAGGCAATATAAAATGGAAAAGATTGAAAATCACTTTGCAGATTGCAAGCTGATTTCAAATTTTATTGTAATGAAAGGCACGGTTTAAATAAAGCATATATTTTAATCTGATTTTTCTATATTTCTCTTTCTAGATTAAAAGCAAAGCAAGGAATGGAAAAATTGCATATAAAACTTTATCTGGCAATATTCTGGTTCAAAATATTGTGCATGTCACAGGGATTTGTTTACCCAAACTTTTGATCCCACTGAAACAAACCTCACACCAAACAAAACAGTACACATGCGTATCTCCACTTAATAATGTCCTATTTATTACTTGCTGGTTGTTGTTGTTGTTGTTATGTGCGGTCCAGTTGCCTGTTACTTATAGTGACCCTGTGTACAACAGCCCTAAATCCTGCTCTATCCCTTGCCAATCTTATTTTCTCCAACACACCTATCCCTATTACTGCAGTGACTGAGTCAATCCATCTCATCGATTGGCTTCCTCTCTTGTGCTGTCCCTCCACCCTTCCAAACATGATGTTCCTCTCCAAGGACTGATCCTGCCTTGCTATATGTCCAAAGTATGTCACAAGGCCTCCAAGGAGTAGCTTGGCTTCACCTTCTCCAGGACGAACTTATTTGTTTTCGTAGCAGTTCATGGTATATTCAATACTCTTCTCCAGCAACACAGCTCAAAGGCATCAACTCTCCTTCTATCATTCCTAGTCATTGTCCAACTCTCTGATGCATAGCAAATAATTGCAAAGACCATGGCCTGTATCAGGTGCACCTTAGTTTCCAGACTGACATCATTGCTCTTCAGTTCTTTGGAGAGGTGTCTGACAGCAGACTTTCCCAATGCAA
>NW_006399908.1:5083117-5083706 GCF_000299155.1 Elephantulus edwardii | reverse complement strand
CATCAGATCTCAAGAGCATTGTCTTCAGATCAAGAATAGATACCAATGTCTTGAAGAAAGCAAACTATCCCACACAATATAATTTTTATTACTTTTATTGTAAATACAATATAAAGTAAACCATTTTAGCAGTACTTATTAAGTAAGTATTCGATATATATAAATGATTTCAAAATAAATATTTCCAAGAGTTACAAATATACAAATCACTTGAATAGCAGTAGATAACACAATTTCATTTGCCTGTAGCTATTTTAATTTGACCTAAGCTGCTGTACTAGAATTAAATTCTTGGGAAACTGATATGAATTTCTTTTTTTATTATTATTTTTAAATTTTATTTTATTAATTTTAATGAACATTTACAGAAATTTTGGATTTCCATTCATTCACTGTTGCACTTTTCTCCCTGCCCAGCCCTCTCCCCCTCCCAGTTCACTCCTCTATTTGAAAAGCAAAAGAAAAATTCCTTCTTTGGTATACATGTCAGTTAAGGTACTTATTTCTAGAATTTATAAAATACTTGAGCACCACAACAAGATAAAGGTAAATAATCCAATTGAAAAATGGGCACAGGATATGAACAGAC
>NW_006399908.1:5079570-5080640 GCF_000299155.1 Elephantulus edwardii | reverse complement strand
TTGATTTATTTAACTGGTGGAAAACATCCTGGGGTAAATAGCTTATTCCACTTCTTGGACCCCTCACTGCCCTGATGCTTATCCTAACCCTAGGTCCCTGTATAATTAACAGAATACTCAACTTAGTTAAAGAAAGGATAGGAACAATCCAGTTGATGGTTATGCGGTCTCAATACCATTACTTAAGAGACCAAAGAAGAAAGCGCTCATGATTGAGCTAGGGTGCAGAAGAAGAGGGGAATGAGGGACTCCATTTTGTAACCAATACGTCATTTTAAAATGTATAACCCTCTAGAGCAGTAAACTGAAAGCGGTGGGGGAAGGCGGAAAAGAGCCCCCACCCAAACATCAGCCAATACTGTATCACCCTGTTTTCACGCCCTTCCTTTGAACCAGCCAATCCTGTATCACCCTGATCTCGCGGGCTTTCCCCTTTAAATAGGCGGGACAGCCCAGAATCGGGCCACGACCATCTTCCCTGTTGTATGAACATGGTTTGGATCGTGGCCCGGATTCGAATCTGAAATAAATTCCCTCTTGCCCTTGCATCAGTATCGGCTCCTTGGTGACTTGGGGGGAAACTGGATTTGGGGCACAACACAACTTCTTAAACAGTTTATTCAGTGTACAGATTGACTAGGTATGGAGAAAAGAAATAATGCTGACACACCTTTTTCTTAATTTTAAATCATCCATTGTTCCCTTGCTCTGTTGGTATAACAAACTCTGGGTTTAGATCCAGGTTTTGCAATAGCATAATTAAGTGTTCTGGAATTTCTATTTTTCTCAATGTTGGTGATAATTTCTTCTCATCTTCTTTTCATAATCAATAAAACACAAATAGACATTTTTCTGGCATTCTCTGCTTTCAGACATCATCCATCTGACAGCAGCTATGTGCCCCAGCTTTTAAATTCACTTTGAACTTCTGGGAGTTTTCTGTTTATGTATTCTTCTAACAAGTTTGAATGATTGTCAACAGTATTTGGCTTGTATGTGATATTAATTATACTGTTTAATAATTTCCACATTCTATTGGATTACCTTGCATGCTAATGGGAGCAAATATG
>NW_006399908.1:5071321-5079470 GCF_000299155.1 Elephantulus edwardii | reverse complement strand
AATCGGGATGGGAGTGTCAGAGATTGTGCGATTTGCACAGGACAGTGCAGAGTTTAGGGCTGTTGTACATAGGGTCACTATGAGTCACAAGCGACTCGATGGCACATAAGAACAACAATATTAATGCCAAATACGTAAACTAACTTTTGATACTATTTAAATTTTTTAGTCTCTATACAATTTTCTACTTTCCCAGGAATATAGAATATTTCTAGATGTTTCCTGCCATTCCAGGATTTTTCAGCTCTGTGGTGCTAAACTGTTCCTTCAGTAGATATAGCAAAGTGTGGTTTTAATTTCTGTTTTCCTGATAAATAATATTGTCTATATTCTTCATGGTTTGTTGTTTGTCTATAAACTTTCTTTTTGTAGAAAGTTTATTTGCATATATGACTAACATTTAAATTGGATTTTTGACCTTTACTCTCTATATTAAGAATTATTTGTATGTACTAGATAGAAGTTCATTGTCTGATACTTATGTTTTTCAGACAAAGTATTTCTCAGCTTTGTGAATAGCTCTTAATTTGAGAAATTTAATAACTTACTCAAAGCCACAGTGTTATAAACCTTTGATTCTTATAAAAATAACATACCTGAATTTTTCACTTTCTGCTTTCTTGAATTCTTTACAATTTGTTTTTTAAAAAAATCTGACTTAATTCCCTGACTTCACTTCCTGTTATTTCTACAATTAACACCTTGTTAACTATGGACAGGTGTTTCCCAATGGGGATTAAATTCCAACCGGGTGTTAATGAAAAGAAACAAGAAAGTTAAGTTAGTAAGAGATAGGAAAATTGCCATGTGTCTGAAATAGAGCTGTAAATTAGCTTGTTCTGTCAAGGGAGAGTTATATTTTCTTATAAAGTCACTTCCAGATTTCTGCTGCATTCCAAGAGTCTTTTGCAATTCTTTCCTTTGATTATAGCTCATGTCTATACAATATGGGCTGAATTGATTTATGCAGCTTTCTTTCATCCTTCTTTGTACTATCAACAGTAATGCTTTAGTATTAAAAATTCAAAACTCACAGTCACTAATTCCAGTGCAACTCAACGTTCCCCTTCATTAGGTTTCTGAGGCTGTAAATCCTAATGAGAGGAGAGTGTCCATCTTTCTCCACTGAGCCTCTGGTGGATTCAAACCATGCATTTTGAACCTTTGGGTTAATAACATAATTCACTTCATGCTACACAACCAGAGCTCATCCATATATAATTGTTGTTGCCAGGTGCCCTAGAGTAGAGTATGACTCAGATCAACTCAATGAACAATAGGTCTAAAACTTGCCCTATCTTGTGCCATCTTCACCGTCTCAGACATTTTCAAGCCCATTGTTATCACCACTGTGCCAATCCACCTCATTGAGGGTCTTCCTCTCCTTTGCTGACTCTTCCCCTTTCCAAACATGATGTCCTTTTCTAAGGACTGACACCTCTCAATGGCACGGCCAGAGTATGTGAGAAGAAACTTTACCACTCACACCTTCCACCCTGGTTGCATTTTTTCCAACACCTATTTTTTTGTTCTCCTGGCAGTCCATGAGGTGTGCAGTACACTTCTCCAAAACAACTCAGAGGCAATCTGTAACATATTTTATAGTATCATATTATAATGAAAATAGCAATAGATTGTTGTTGTTTTTGTTGTTGTTATGTGCCATCGAGTCACCTGCAACTCATAGTGACCCTATGTACAAAAGCTCTCAACCCTGCTCTATTCTGTGCCAATCTAATTGTCTCTGACACACCTATTCCCATTACCCCAGTCACTGAGTCATCAAGAGTCATCTCATTGAGGGTCTTCCTCTCTTGTGCTGTCACTTCCTCCTGCCAAGCATGATGTCTTTCTTCTAGGACTGGTCCCTAGATGGATAAAAAGTGTATTGATAATAATTTTTATGAGAAAATTAACAACTCTTTTATAGGCTAAATGAGATCCTTCAATCTTTCCATGTATGTAGTCTTATAATTAGGAACTACATAATGACCCAATACATTGGGAAACCAAGTTCAGATAATAATCGAAATGTTATTCTGGAGATGCACTAATACGTCTTTTGGTAGCTTCAGACACAAGTTATATATCTTGGTGAAATATTGCTGGAGGCATTAGGGCAAAAAGTTACAGCACTTTTCCCATCGAATGAGGAGTCTACATCTCTGCTGGAATCCATCAGTAGCTTGTGAGGAGAATCTCCTTTGAGACTGACAGCATCTGAATCCAGTAGGAGGATCATCTATCTATGAGTCAGTTCCAAGTGGACAAAAGATAAGTTGTTTGAGTTGACATGGTTCATTCTTTTGTTACTTCTGGTAAGAATTTGCAATTACATTCCAGATTCAATATCTATTCTTTAACAGAAAGCTCCTATTAATTAATATGTGCCTTTCTACAGTGCCTGGAGATTTGTAAGAATCGGCAAGGTATACTGAATTAGAGTCTGCAACATCTTTCTCCCATAGAGGGAGAGTTAAACCATTGACTTTTGCAGGTGAGTTTTAACCACTGTGATACCAGTGCTTGCTGTGAAATTGAATCAGCTGTGGGAATTTATAATCAAGAGATAAATAAAACCATACTTTTTGATTCAATAATTTTATTATAGGAATATATGTTACTGCAGTCATATACTGAAGTAATAAAAGACATGAACAGGAAATTCAATTTACTGTCAATGGAAGGTTAATAATAAAGGCACAGAAGAGTGTTTGGGATTTTAAATAGAATCATCTTGGGAAATCTCACTCTGAAAAGACAACACTTCAGCAAAGAACTTGAATAAGATAAATATATATGTATATATTTACTTTTACTCTTAGATCTGTAATAATTTCTAAATTGGAGAATGTTGGTAAAATTATTTTTCCTTCAAATTGAATGACTAATGCTGTCAAACTGAGATGTATTTTTTCTCGACTGTGTTGCTATGCCAACATTATTATATTCAGAATGCCCATGTGCTCATGGCTCTGATTTCTGGGATCTTTTCAAATACCATTGATGTATTCCTTCCACTCAATTCTTGAGAATGCAGCCTATGATTTTCATTATAGTAGCATTTGTCAATTATGCACTATATGTGATTGCTAACAGATGTGTATTATAATTTTGAGATCTGGTAAGTCACATTCCCTCTTTATTTTATTTCTAATATATATGATGTAGATTTATTTTTCAAAAAATACTATTGGTTCAATTTCAACTCATGAGCACTACATGAAGACTTCAAAGGCTGATTTGTCAGAAGTAATTGTTAGACTTTCTTATGCAGTTCGTCCTGGTGGACTCAATATTTTTCTTTAACATTGGGGTGTTTTGACAGACCTGGTGGTGTAGTATGTAACATATCAGCTGCTAGCCATAAATTTGTAGGTTTGGATTAATTAGCTTTTTTTGTGGGAAAAAGATTCTCTTTTCATAGAGACTTAAAGCCTCCTGTGTCTGATGGATAGTCATTCGAGTTGCAAGCCACTTGCTGACAGGGGGTTATAATTGTTAGAAAAAACAGATAATAGTTTAGAATAATCTGTAGTAGTGGAGATTTTTATATTAACTTTGTAGTTGAATTTAAGTACAACCTATTTTAACATTTAAATATATTAATGAATCTCTGTTTATTGTAACACAGTTTCAATTTACTCCTAATATGCAATTATATTTTATAAAAATGTTTCAAAAATTTCATGAGGTAATTATTCCATAATTTCTGTTATGTGTGTAATTTTACTCTATTAAAGCTGTGAAATGCATTCATAGAATAATGTTAAAAAAACTTTCATTCTCAATTGATCATGATTTATTTATATCCACTATTAGAGAAGTTTATAAGGCTTATACACAAATATTTTTCATTTAAAAAAAATCAGATTTTCTTCCTGTTTTGTCTAACTTTAAAATAATATTATTAAATTTAATCAGATAGACAAAAATTAATTCAGTATCAACTCAGATTTTTTTTAGTCTGGAATATTTTAATATTTAAGAAATATCTATTACTTGATAGCTTTTGAGCTGTGGTGTTGCAAAAGCATACTAAATGGACTGCCAAAAGAACAAATAGATATGCCTTGGAGAAAACACATGATGCTTGGAAAAATGGAGGGCAGGCAAAAGAAAGGAAGACTCGCTAGATGAATTGTCACAGTAATTGCAGCAATAGAATCAAGCGAGTCAGAGATCTTAAGGATGGTATCCTATGTGTCAGCATTCAGATCTGTTTTTCATTGGGTTACTCAGAATTTTACTTGACTTGATGGCACCTAACACCCACAATATTTGAATATTCATTAACAAGGTTAACCAAACCTGAGGTTGGTTTTATTTGAGAAATTTTGCTCGTTCTTCTGATTAAATTCTATTTTTCAGACCTAGGATAATGAAGGTAGGTGTGTCAGAGTCAGTGAGACGGCTCAGGATAGGGAAGAGTTCACAGCTATTGTACATAGGGTCATTATAAGTCTCAAGCGACTAAGTGGCACATAACAACACTACCATATTGCTTATTTGTGCATTCTATTTTTATATTTTTTTCCTAATGGGTTAAAAGTTTACAGACTTTAATAATGTATTAATCTTTTTTAAAGTACCAGATAAGGACGTTTTTTATCAATTTCACTTCTTGCTTTATTTAAAAAAATAAATTATGTTTGCCTTAATAATAATAAATCCCCACAAAAGCCTCCTCCATTGCATCTTGTTACTGACAAGATTAAAAAAAAGATGAGAGTATATATTCTAACCTGCTATTTTAGGGCTAAGTAACAATAAGCCAAAACGAAATACCTTTGGTGATTGGTTTTGCTGTTGTTAGGTGTTGTCAAGTTTAGTACAACCCTGTGAACAACATATCTGAACCTTGTCCTATCCTGTGCCATCCTCATCACCTCTGACACTCTTGAGCCCACTCCTGCAACCACTGAGTCTATCCATCTCATTGCAGGTCTTTTCTCTGACCCTCCATCATTACAAGCATGATATCTCTTTCCAAAGAGTAACCTCTCCCAGCAACATGTCCCAAATATGTGAGATGAAGATTCAGCATCCTTGCCTTCAAGAAGCACTCTAGTTTCACTTTCTCTGAGACATAATTGTTCATTCTTTTTGGCCATCAATGGGATACTCAGTATTCAGAATCCAATTCAGAGCAACTATAAGGTGCATCTAATCCAGGTCATGGCCTTTGCAATCACTTGCTATGCATCAGAAAGCTGGACAATGACTAAGGATGACAGAAGAAGAATTGATGCCTTCGAATTGTGGTGTTGGAGAAGAGTCTTGAACATACCATGGACTTCCAAGAAAACAAATGGATCTGTCTTGCAGAGGGTGAAAACAAGTTTTCCTTGGAGGTTAGGATTTTGAAGCATCATCTCACATTCTTTGGACACATGGCAAGGAGAGATCAGTCATTGGAGAAGGACATGATTCTTGGAAGGGTGAAGGGACAACACAGGAGAGGAAGACCTGGATGAGATAGATTGATACAGTGACTGAGGCAATGGGGGTGATGTGTCAGAATTAGTGAGACTGTCTCAGAATAGGGCAGGATTCAGAGCTGCTGTACATGGAGTTGCTGTGGATCACAGGAGCCTTGACAGCACGTAACAAGAACAACAATCCCCTGGGTTTCCAAACCCATAAATTTTAACCAACAATGTTCTTGTTATTCATAGTGCTTTTGAAAGCATGTTATTTCTCAAGTGAATAGCCATTAGTGCTTCTTAAGCCTGCCTGGATCTAGAAGCTCTGTTGAAACCTGTCTATGATGGATGATCCTGCTAGTACTTGAAATACCTATTACCTAGCTTTCATCATCATAACAACAAACAAGCCACCACAAATGGCAAACTGACAGAAGAATAGGAGATCTAAAAATTGGACAGTGAATGAAGATGACCTAAGAAGAATCAACGCCTTTGAATATGGTGATGGAAAAGAGTCCTGAAAATAACATGGGCTGCAGAAAAGAACAAACCAACCTGTCTTGGAAGAATTGTAACTGAGGCGCAAGGAGGGTGAAACTTCGTCTCATATGTTTTGTCAGGAAGGAACAGTCCTTGGTAGAAGACAGCATGCTGGGAAATGTTGGAGCTCAGTAAAAGAGACAAAGACCCTCAAAGTTCCAATCTTTTGTTCATAGTTTCACTATGAGTCAGGAGGACTCAACTACCCTTCATAGCAACAGCATAAAAATTCTAACAAGAGGAGACTACCCATATATATCAGGAAAAAGCTAGTGAATTAGAACCACAGTTCAAATGGTTTTGGTTAACAAAGTAACATAAACTATACCACCAGAGCTTCCCCAACCCATGGTAAATAAAGCCCCTTTGAATTGATTAATGAGAACTTGATCTTTGGTTCGTACAAGTTACTTGATCAAATTTTTTTTGGTCAGTGTATATCCTGCTTGGCCAGCTTTCCATCTTGAACCCTGTGTTCCATGTATAAGGAATTAATATTCTTGTTATCACTCTTAGTAACAAGACTGGTACAGCATCGAATGAAGTATAAGAAATAGCATATGACTCAGGGTTATATTTCAAAATTGTTAGAAAAATCTTAGAACTTAAATGTATTCAAATATATGTCTTGTGCCTTTCACTTAATCTGGGAACAGATTTATGAGTGTGTCTTTGATGTTCTGCAGAAGAATAAACTATTTGAATCCAATTACCATATTGAAAATTTTCTCCAAAGTTTTAATTCCCTGTCATTTTTCCTCCATTTGTCTGTACTAGCTATTCAGAATTTTAAACATTTCATTTGCATGAGAATCCTTTCCATAGCTCTAGTCTATGAATATTTTTATGCAGATTAAAATGTACTCATATGAACATTAAAAAACCCAAAACCAAACCACAAAAACAAACTCTTAGAAACTAAAACCACATTATAACTCTAATAAAAACCTGTAATGCATTTGTATGTATAGCTTTTGCTACAGGAATGTGAAAATTTCCTCAGGTGAAATACAATTTAGAGAAAATTTTCTGTTATGTATATGTTACTATTTCAAATTATACTGGACTAGGAATTTAATATTTTTTGATCACCCACAATAATTATTTTATAAAACTGCTAAATTCAGAATGTGCTAAAAATCATCACATTAAATGTCATATGAAATAAAAAGAAAAAGATAAAATCCCACTACCCAACCAAATGGAAGAAAAAATGTGTAACAAATTTGAAAACAAGAAACTCTCATACTCCATTCCCTCAAGAACTTTAGTCTACTCAAAGAAACATTTCCTCTGCGTTTATTACCAGAAATCCCAATAAAGTTTTCATTAACATGAATAATAACTAAAAAGAAAAGCTTAAAGTTACACATTATATAGTGTTTAATAAAACTATTTCCTCATAAGAAACATTTAACTTCTTCATTAAAATGATCAATAAGGGGCACAAAAGTGTACGTTAGCAAAATGCCTATTAATTAATGCTTTGAAGAGGATTATCTTGCTAGAAAAGGTATTTACATAAAAGCAAAATTTAAATAGATAACACTTGAGAATAAGTTGTGAATGAATAAAGTTCTCATTATAAATGTAAAGCATATATGACTTGGGACAAAATATGTGGAACCAACAAGTTACCAAGTAGCTTTGCATAAGACTTAACATGCTAAACTTGAGTTAGATACTCTATGGGAGGAAGCTATTTCATAGGTGAAGTAGTGAAGACTTCCATTATGACAAACAATATCAAAAGTCAAATTTAATCCTGAATCAGCATACATCGTTATATTTAAATTTTATTTTTTATTATAATTTAAGTGAAAGTCTACAAAACAAATTAAATTTTCATTAAACATTTCATATACATTTTGTTCTGTAATCTTAAGTTAAAAACCCTTAATATAATCACACTTTTCCCATTTTCTTCCCATAATTCTAACTTCCAGTAGCTCTTTGTGCCTTCCCTTCCCCCAGTGATATTTACCCATCATCCTTTGTTGGATTTTGCCTCTCCCTTCAACTATCTAAATACTTGTCTATTATTTTTTTCCCTATTTTATTTCTCTCTCTTCTAGTAAACATCCATGAATTATTCTGTTTGTAGCTTTACCTTTCCTTAGCTTTTTATGATAGTGGTCTTAAGCAATATTCATCCTTTTTTCTTATTTTTAATTTTCATT
>NW_006399908.1:5061548-5068070 GCF_000299155.1 Elephantulus edwardii | reverse complement strand
GGCGGGCAGGGTCGGGGTAGGGTGGGGGGCGGGCGATTGTATACCAAGGAAGAAGTTTATCTTTTGCTTTTCAAAGAGAGGAGTGAACTGGGGGGAGAGGGGTAAAGAAAAAAGTGCAACAATGAATGAATGAAAAACCAAAATCTCTGTAAAAGTTCATTAAAATTAATAAAGTAAAAAATAAAAAATCACAGAGACGATATGCATGGCCCTCACCTGAGACTGCAAAGGAAGAATCATTTGAAACATAACGTTCAAGGAAGATCCATTCCCTACCTCCGAGTTTCTTTGCTTCAAATTGCAAATCTACCTAGCCATACAGATAAGGGAACATAGCAACTTCATTGTAGAATATGAGGTAGAATATGAGTTGAACCTACTTACATAGATAGAATAAGATTTCTTTCTGTCTTTGTAATCTCTTTAGTGGATTGACTGTGCTGCATTCCTTTCTGATTTAGTGCTTATTCAGTAATAAAATTGTTTTATTTTCTAAAAAGAAAATAAAATCTTTGTATAGTAATCAATGACACATTGTCATCAAAACATTTATAATGAAATTCATCCTAAGAGGACTTCATGCCTTGACGATTTGATTTTTAAATTTCATTTTTTAATCTTTCAAACCAACAACTATAAACTTCAATTTTACTTTTCCCCAGTTTCATAGTGTAAAAACATGGCAGAGTTCTGAGATTTTTCTGAGTAAAGATTAACATCAAAGATAATGATTCCAAATGATTAGATTGTTAGTATACCTGCCATGCAAGTAAAAACTCAGGAGAACTATCAACTATCTGTTATCACCTGTGTCGCTAACAAACACCCAAAGGTGAAAGTGGAAAAGATGAATATCCTGTTGAAAATGAAAAATTAAGCACTATTTATACATTTTTATCTCCAAAACTTTCTAAAGCTTATGATGAAAAAATTGACAATTAGGGCTATTTAAATAGACCAAAAGTAGTCACATTCAGACTGAAATGACTACACGTGTGTTCTGTGATACTATGGAAAGCTGCCAACATTTTAATGAAATTAATATGCTAACCAAAATAAATAGCGTTCATCACAAAATTTCTATGTAAGGCCTTAAAATTCTGACTCTTTGGTTTGTATCCACAGCTGAAAATAAAGAAATTTAGGAAAAGCACAAGGGAGGGATTGGTAAAGGAAAGAGGAAAGGTCTGGTGTGAAAAACAATGTATATGAACTTTATGAACTTTGTATGTAAACCAGTATAAAATTATTACCTAACTTGAGAGGGACTGAAGAACATTATGCTGAGTGAACTAACTTGGTCTCACAGTAATAAATACTGTATAAAACCATTACTGCAGAATGAGTATGAGGATACAAGGGGATGAGGAATGGGGGAAGCACATGGAGTGAGTACGTATGGGGTAGGGGATTAAACATGGGGTTGTACAATTTGATGAGGGCGTCAGGGAAATGCGGAAAGAGCTGGTGCAAAAAACAATGTATCTGAATTTGTAAATAAACTAGTATAAAAAAATAATGAAAACCAGAATGTATATGAATGTATGAAATGCAATGTAAATGAAAGATTGTATAAAAATGTATATGAATGAAATATACTCTAAGGGTATTATTATATGAAATCAATAAAATATTTTTAGAAAAGAATAAAGGAAACTTGAAAGATAATTTAATTATCCATATCATTTTTCTAATTCTAATTATTTCATTTTCCACTTACAACTTTTACAGTTTCCCCTACCATTCCCTTTAATTATTTGACATTCAAAATTATTGATATGGCTTTGCATAAATCATGATGATTCAATGGAAGTCATTCTGTCATGTTTTTGCTTAAATGCCATTTACTCTATTTGCAAGAATTTTTCTTTTAGTGTATTTTTTTTCATTGTGAGCTTATATCACATATTGTTGGTACTTATCAAATGTTTTACATTTAAAAATAAAAATTGTGTAAGTATGTAAGTACATACACTAATTGTAAGCTTACTTTTCTTATTAGATATTTATATACACATCCACTTCCAAAATTCAAGTTAAAGTTTATCAGAGATAATAGAGGGGAAAGATGAGCTAATAACGGTAATATCAATTTCAGAGACAAGGTCCAAATGTTTAAAATAGAACAAGCTCTCTATTTTACTTACTTGTAATGATGTAGATTGTTGAGTTGCTAATCAGAAAGTGGTACCTCTCTTCTTCGAATCCACCACTGGTTCTAAGAGGGAAAGGGGACCAATCTCCTGCATATTTATAGCCTCTGAAAGCCTCCTGGAAGGCCAAGTGTGAGTCATTTCTAACTAGTCCACAATGTGTGACTGAATGAAATATGTTTTTGAGGTGTCAATTTTTCTCTTTTATTTATCCCTTCCACAACAGAAATGCCTGAATATATAGAAGACTCAAACAAACTATGGAAATAAAATTGAGGCTTTTAAAAAGGCTTCTACAAAATTTATTCTTCCAGAGTCATATTATCTTGATGGCAGTAATCATATTTAAACCTATTCTTAAAATTATTCTACAATGTCTAAGGAAAATAATGTACTTACAGTAATTAATATGAGAAAGGAAAGCATCTAATTTCTAATTCTTTTCTATATGAATATGAATGAGCTTCACAATTAGTCTTTGAAACAGTTAATGTCAAAAAAATCACTGCTGGGGAGTTGACTCCACAGTGATCCTATACCAGATTTCAGAGGCAGTAAATCTGAATTGGAAGAAACTGTCTACCTTGTTCCCATGGGGAGTCCAGAGGAGCCTTCCAGAAACTCACAGTCTTTGAATTAGCAGTGCAATTCCCTGTAGACTATGTTACCAGAGCTCTCTATTAGTTAGCAATGTATATAAAAAAAATAAAATTCCAATCCAATTGTTAATGCTTTAAGTCTCATGAGTGTTGATAATTTCCATGTAGGGAAATAGTCAGTACTGGTTCAGGGTATAAAAAGTGTGAAACCCTAGGTCTCCATGACTCTCAGTTGTTTTTGTTAGGTGCTGTCAAGTTGAGTACAACTCACAGTGGGCCTATTAGGAAGAGATACAAATCCTGTCCTATCCTTAGCCATCTTCACCACCTTTGATCCACTTGTGTGTATTGCTCTAGTCACTGTATCAAGTCATCTCATTTGTAGTCTTTCTCTCTTTTGCTTACCTTCTATCTTTCAGAGAATGGTCACTTTTCTAGAAATAGCCTCTCCTAGCAACATGCCTAAAGTGTGAAAGCCAAAGCTCTCCCTCCAGAGAACTCCCTGGGTGTAGCTTTCCAGACATTTTCTATTTATTTTTTTAGCTGTCATGGGGTATTTATTCAGTAATATTTTCCAACACCACAGTCCAAAGACATCAATTCTTCCTCTGTCATCTTTATTCATTGTTCAACTCATGGATGGGCCACAGGTGAAAATGACCATGAGTTGAATTAAGCAAAATGACATCACAGCTCTTCAGCATTTTTGAGAAGTCCTAAACAGTGGACTTGTCCAAAGCTATATGTCTCCTGATCTCCTGGAAGCAAGGATGCAAATTGTCAATCTGAATTGTGGATGCTAGAACCAAAGGTGCTGATTGTGGACCCAAGTAAGATGAAATAATTTATAGTTTCAATTCGTCTATCACAATGTTTTCCATACACTCAGTAGTTGTTGTTATGTATGGTCGAGTTGCTTGCGACTCATAGTGACCCTATGTACAAGAGCCCTAAACCCTCCTCTATTCTGTGCCAAACTCATTTTCTCTGACACATCTACTCCCACTACTCCAGTCACAGAATTGATCTATCTCACTGAGGGTCTTCCTCTCCTGCACTGTCCCTCCACTCTCCCAAACATGATTTCCCTCTTCAATGACTGGTGCCTCCTTGCAACATGCACAAAGTATGTCAGATGAAGCTTCAGAATCCTTGACTCCAAGGAGCAGCCCCACTTCACCTTCTCCAAGACAAACCTGTTTGTTTTCTTATCAGTCTATCGTGTATTCAACTCACTTCACCAAAACCACAGCTCAGAGGCATAAATTCTCTTTCTATCATCCCTAGTCATTGTCCAGCTCTCTGATGTCCTTACAGAGGTGCCACAGAAAGCAGGATGGACCAAAGTAACTAGCAACAACACCAAAAAGAACTCAACAAAATTATCATAATGAAACCTTGCCTCTCAGTAATCACCCTGAATATAAATGGTTTAAATGAACCATTGAAGAGAAAAAGAATAGCAGATTGGTCATAAAACCAAAGTCAATCAATATGCTTTCTATAAGAGACACACCTGAAAAGTAAAGACAAAGAAAGACTAAAAATAAAAGGGTGGGGAAAAATATACCAAGCGAATGACGAACAGCAAAAAGCAGGAGTGGCAATATTAATCTCAGATAAAATATATTTCAATGCGAAAACCATCATAAGGGACAAGGAAGGTCACTTCAAAATGATTAAGGGATCAACAGAATAAAAAGATATAACAATAATAAATATCTATGGACCAAGTGAAAGACCTGCAAAATATATAAAACAAATATTAACAAAACTGCAAAAGGAAATAGACAACACTATTATAGTAGTTGGAGACTTCAATACACCACTCTCAAGAAAAGGTAAAACTACCAGAAAGAAACTCAACAAAGATGCTGAAGAATTAAACCACAAAATAAATCAACTAGATCTCATAGATATTTAAAGGCTAGTGCACAGTATACCTTTTTTTTCCAATGTGCATGGAACATTCTCCAGAATAGATCACATTTTAGCACACAAGACAGACATCAGTAAATTCAAAAGCATAGAAATAATACAAAGCACCTTCTCAGAACACAATTGTAAAAAAGTAGAAATTAATAATAAGAGGATAAAGAAGAGGGAAAAAAACCCCACAACAACTCCATACATTTGGTTCAGCAAAAGAAAAACAATTACTATAACTCATCATATAAAAAAACAAGAATCACATGATCCTATCAACTGATGCAGAAAAGGCCTTTGGCAAAATCCAACACCCTTTTCTGATTAAAACACTCAACAAAATAGGATTAGAAGGAATTTCTTCAACATAGTGTAAAGTATACACACAAACCCAAGAGCCAACATTCTTTTCAATGGAGAGAGATAAACAGCATTCCCTTTATAAGACAAGAGAAGGAAATAAGAAGTATCCAAATGGTAAAGAGGATGTAAATTATCTCTCTATGCAGATGATATGATAGTATACTTACAAAACCTTAAAGACTCAGCAAGAAAACTACCGGACAAAATTGACAAATTAAGTTAAGTGGCAAGACACAAGATCAACATACAAAAAGCAGTTGGATTTCTCTACAGTGACACAGAGAATGCAGAGCTGGAGCTAAGAAAAAACACCACCTTTCACAATAGCTAATCACAAGATTAAAGACTTGGGAGTAAATTTAACAAGAAGCACAAAAGATCTATTCAAACAAGATAACAAAACTTTATTACAAGAAATGGGAGAATATCCCTTGCTCTTGGATAGGAAGACTCAATATTGTGAAAATGGCAATAGTACCAAAGGCAATTTACATGTTCAATGCAATCTCAATACAATTACCAATCCCCTTCTTCAATGAGATGGAAAAGTCAATCTCTAGATTCATTTGGAATGGAAAGAAACCCCAAATAAGCAAAACACTCCTTAAAAGAAGAAACAAGGTAAAAGGCATCTCACTCCCTGACTTCAAATGCTACTACACTGCCATGGTGGTCAAGACAGTGTGGTACTGGTACAATGACAGACACGTAGATCAATGGAATAGAGTTTGGAAAAGAGAAATTAGCCCATCTAACTATAGACAAGGAGATGAAATCAGTTAAGTAAGGAAACAACAGCCAACAAATGATATTGGCAAAATTGGAAAACTATCTGCAGAAAACTCAAACACAAAATCAACTTAAAGTAGATCAAAAACCTAGGAATAAAACCAAGGACTATAAACTTTATTACAGAAAAGCTTGGAAGAACCTTAGAATCACTAATCCACAACTTGAACAGTCTTCCAAGCATAGAGGATAAAATAGATGAATGGAACCTTCAAGAATCAAATCACTATGCATATCCCAAAACTTCTCCAGCAGGATAAAAACGGAGACCACAGACTGGGAAATACATTTGGTAATGACATGTCAGATAAAAGACTTATATCTAGAATTTATATAATACTTCAGCACCACAACAAGATAAAGGTAAACAACCCAGTTGCAAAATGGGCATGGGATAAGAACACACACTTCACCAAAGAAGGCATTCAGATAGCAAACAAACACATGAAGAAATGTTCAAAATCCCTAGGTCTAAGAGAGATGCAAATCAAAACAACTACGAGATACCATCTCATCCCAGTAAGAATAGCACAATTTAACAGGACAGCAAGCAACAAATATTGGTGAGGTTGTGGAGAGACAGGAACCCTTATTTGCTGTTGATGGGAGTGTAAAATGATGTAACCACTATGAAAGGCAGTATGGTGTTTTCTAAAAAAAATTGGGAATAGAAATACCATTTGGCCCAGCAA
>NW_006399908.1:5048443-5055128 GCF_000299155.1 Elephantulus edwardii | reverse complement strand
AAAAGAAAGGCAATTATCATCCCATCAGTTCCTGGGGTGGTTTTTGTTTTTACATTTGTTTGTTTTTGTTTTTTGTCAATGCCTTCAGTGCAGCTTGAACTTTTTCTTTCATTATCATTGACTCTTGCTAATATCTTCTTGAAATATTTCAGTGTTGGGAACATTGTTGTTGTTGTTGTTATGTGCTATCGAGTTGTTTCTGACTCATAGCAACCCTATGCACAACAGCTCTAAACCCTGCTCTATCCTGCGCCAACCGCATGGCCTCTGACACACTCATCCCGATTACCCCAGTCACTGAATCAATCCATCTCATAGAGGGTCTTCCCCTCCTGCGCTGTCCCTCCACCCTCACAAGCATGATGTCCCTCTCCAAGGACCCGTCCATTATTTAAAAGAAGGGAACACTACATGGTTAAGAACCAGGAAAAGTTTATGTCAGGATTTTATCCTGTCTTTATGCCTGTCAATCTGATACTGAACAAATCATTTGACAAGTGGACTTTATGAAGAAGAATATGACATCAGAAAATAGAGAACTTGAAGCACTTTCTGCAGAAGATCAAAGATTGCAATATTCAATATGGATCACATGTCAACAACAAGAAAACAAAGATTGTTCAATACTTGACTGAGAGGGAACATCATGGTAGATGGAAAAAAGTCTGACTCTGTCAACTTTATCTTACTGAGATTCACAGTCAATACCATTGGTTTCAGCAGTCAAGAGATCAAGAGACGGACTGCATTGGGGGAAAAAACACAAAACTGCAGTCAGGGACCCCTCCAAATTACCAAGGAGCAAGGATGTCAGTTTAAAGACTAAGATGAGCCTGATTCTGGCCATAGTCTTTTCTTTCATTTTTTCCTTCTTTTTTGTTGTTAAATTATTTTTGTTAGTTTCTTTTTGATCCATCATCTTTCAAATCTTTTGCTATGCATCTAAAAGCTGGGCAATGAATAAAGATCACAGAGGAACTAAGGCCTTTGAGCTGTGCTATTGGAGAAGAGTACTTAACATCCCGCAAATTGCCAACAGAACAAAAATGTTTTGGGAAATGAACAGCCAAAGCTCCTTTAGGCAAAGATTATGTCATCTTTGTATTGAGCTTCATCTCACGTATTTTGGGCATGTTTTAGGAGAGGTTATTTTTTAGAGGGATATCATGCTTGGACTGGTGGATTGTCAGCAAAAGAGGAAGATCCTCAACTAGATCAAATGTTACAATGGGTTCGAGTATTTCAGAAATGATGAGTAGGAATAAGATAGGACAACGTATAGATCTGTTGGCATAGGGTCTGTATGCATTGTACTCCACTCTCAAGTACCTAACAACAACAACTACAACATGCTGCTTCCTGAAAGAAAGATGTGAATTCTCTTCTTGTAAAGATTTATAGTCTCTGAAACCTGACAGAGGGTACTGCAAGTCAAAATCAACTAACTGGTAGTGTATTAAATCTCAGGTTTCTGACTTATGGAGACAGAATTATTCTAGAAAAGGTTTGTTAAACTTTCTTGCTCTTACAGTTTTTTATTATTTTGTTGTTGTTGTTACTGATTTTAGCAAACATGGATCTCCTTTTTTCTGAATGTCTATAGCAATTAAAGCAGATATGACAATGAAGAGTATTGGACTGTCAAGAGAACAAACAGGTCTGTCTTGGAGAGGATGAAATCAAGTTTCTCTTTGAAGGGAAGGATTTTGAAGCTCCATCAGACATACTTCATCATGTGGCTTGGAATGACCAGTTCTAGGAGGACGACACCATACTTGAAGGATGGAGGGACAACATAGGAGAGAAAGACTCATATGAAATAGATTGACACAGTGACTGGTGTTTTGGGGGTAAATGTATTGGAGACTGGCTCCGGACAGGGCAGACTTCAGAGATACTGTACATAGAGTCTCTATGATTTGCAGGGAATGCAATGGCACATAACAATAACAATGACAATAGGTTGGTATTTTAATAATTGTGTTTTCTTTTGCATACATTTTATATCCCCAACTTAGATTTTCAATTTTGTGGAAAGAGAAACAAGGTTTTGTGTGTGTGTGTGTGTGTGTGTGTGTATCATGCTATATAAATTCTTGGGAAGGGCATTAAATATAGACTTGTGAATACATGCAGAATATGCAAAAATGCCTGCTTTTCACGAACTCCACATTATGGAAGAACCTTCGTCAATATGAGGAATATGAAATAGATTGCTGTGAGACCAGACATGCTTCTATGCTTATTCACTTTCTTCAATCAATTCTACCACAAACTGTTCCTCTTAAAAACTCTCATTTCTGTATTACTGCCTCCCCTAATTTGTTGCAGTAATCATACAGAGCGTACAGATATGATTATAGGGTGTATTAGAGGAATAACAAGTTATAATTCAGGTTGGTAGTAGATATAACTTTTCAGTTAGGACAGTTTCTCAAACCTTCTGGTCTTCAGCCTACAGCGTCTACACTTTCTTAAGGCACCTACATTCTACCCTTCCACTAGTAAGCCTGCAAGAGGGCCCTCAGTTCTGGCCCCATGTAAGGGTAGCTCTAATTCATCTCTGTCTCATACAGGTCTCTGGTTTGCTGCCGTCTCTGCTACTTCATCAGTTTCTACTGCAGTTGTTGTTTATACAGTCTGAATCTCAGTCTAATCCAAGAATCTCTGAACCAGGATGGCACACTGAGGTAGGCAGTTTGAATCCAACAAGTGCTCTGTGGGAGAAAGATGGACAATCTACTCCTGTGGTGTTTACAGCCTCTGAAAACCACTAGCAGGTAAGTGGTGAGTTGGTTTGTACTCAACAGTACATTATAGCAACAAAAACAACAACCATTCATATGCTGAAAGTCAACCAATATGCTTAAGTTACATTAAATATTCCTTTACTGCACACAAATGTTTAAAACTTTGCAAGAGGTATAAATTAGCCCCAGAAGGAACACATTTTTTTTTCTGGACAAATAAAATATTTACCATAAGATTTCAGAGTAGAGTGCAATTTTTAAAAAAGAATTTACTAGCTTTAACTCTATATTTGAAACATCTGTAGGGGCAAAACTTGTTGGAAGTTACAAATGTTACATCATTCAATTAATCATCTACATATATAGTCTCATGTTTACATTTTATGAGCATAGTCTGCTTTTTCCAAAGGAGAAGATACACCAATTTTCCATAAGGTCCCACTTTCATGACTTTTTGACATTTTTCAATATATTAAATAAGTGTCATTTGGGAAATAATTTATGCTTATAAATCCTTCCTTTCTATAAAATAATAATATGATGGCAATTTTCCAATTCATTCAATACAGTAAATTTTACTGTTCCAAGACTAACAAGAATAGGCATGTTTTCGTAATGTATAATTAGTAGTTCACTAAAGCTTTAAAAAAGTGTTCTTTTTTCAAGGCTTTATATAAGTTCAGAATTTCATTTGAGTTTTTTCCCTTCTCATAACTCCTTCTTGGACACACATTTAGCTAACTAGAAAAGATCCTTATTTGTTCCTTTTGCACAAAATAAGATGATTCAATAGAAATTGGAAATTGTCAAACAATATCACTAATATAAAGTACAAATAAAATATTTTAATGCATCTTTCTTCTTTTATTATTATTAATTTTAATGAAAGCTTACAGAGACTTTGGATTTCCATTCATTTATTGATGTACTTTTCTCCTTGTCCCCCTCTCCCCTGTTCACTCTTCTCTTTGAAAAATAAAAGAACAATTATTTCATTGTTATACCATCCCTACCCTCAAGTCCACTCCACTCTGCAGCCTTTGTTTTGGACTCATGCCATGACAATAATACCTAATCATATATACTTTTTAAACAGTTCTCTCCCTTAACTGTTTCAATGCAGTATATGTTATTTATCCCCTCTTTTCTTAAGTTCCCCCCAATCTTGATGTCAGTCCCATTTTATTTAGTGGCATCATGCAGTGTTTGTCCTTTTGTGACTGAGATATTTCACTCAGCATAATGTCCTCCAGGGTCACCCATTTTATATAATATTTCATGAGTTTTTTGTTTTTTGATGCAGCATAATATTCCATTGTGTGACTATAACACAGCTTCCCTATCCATTCATTTGTTGACGGGCACATGGGTTGTTTCCAACTCCTTGCTATTGTGAACAAAGCCGTGATAAACATGGGTGTGCATAAATCTGCTTGGGTGGCAGTTATGATTTCTTTGGGGTATATTCCCAGTAGTGGAATACAAATAAAATCTTGTTGAATATTATTTTAAAATGGTTGTAACAAGTAGCATATCAGCAGATAATTGTCAGAAATCAAAGTTTATTTCAGAAAAGGCAATGGCCAGAAGGATATCATTGCTAAAGACTGATGGATCTTAGTTGAAGGCAGAGAATACCAGGAAGATGTTTATTGTGTTTTATTAATGATACAAAGGTATTTGCATAAATCATAACAAACTGTGGTTACCATTGAGAAAAATGGGAAACACAGAATACTTACTTGTGCTCATGTAAAACCTATGCATAGATCAAAAGCTGTTAGGCAAGCAGAACAAGAGACCAATGCATGGTTTAAAATCAAGAAAGGTGTACATCAGAGTTGTGTTCTTACTGAATACCTATTGTTGTTGTTCTTGTTGTTATGTGCTGTTGAGTCACCTGTGACTCATAGCGACTCTATGTACAATCGCCCTAAACCCAACTCTATCCTGTGCAAATCTTATTGTCTCTGACACACCTACCCCCATTACTCTAGTCACTGAATCAATCTATCTCACAGAGGATCTTCCTCTCTTGTGCTGTGTCCCTCCACCTTTCCAAGCATGATGTCTCTCTCCAACAATTGGTCCTTCCTTGCAATATGTCCAAAATTGGTCAGATGAAGCTTCAGAATCCTTGCCTCCAAGGAGCAGCTGTTGTTGTTATGTTGCTATGTGCCGTAGAGTCACTTGCAACTCATAACGACCCTATGTACAACAGCTCTGAACTCTGCTCTATCCTGAGCCAATCTTATAGTTTCTGACACACCTACCTCCACTATCTCAGTCATGGAATCAATCCATCTCTTCACCCTTCCAAGCATAATGTCCCTCTCTAAGGACCGGTACCTCCTTGCAACGTGAGGAAAGTTAAAATAAAATGCAGCTTATCAATATTAAAACCTTTAAAGAGTATTATTTTGTAGTATCCGAAGTTTGATTCTTGCTATTTTTTTAGATCATTTTCTTTTTTTCTCTGTGTGAATCTTTTAGTCCTTAAGATTAAGAGAATTGTTAAATCATTTTTGACTGTTTTTTATGAGCTTATTAAATTACTTCCTCCAGTAAGAATTAAACAATAATTGTGAAGTCCTATTTGCTTTTGACTTATTCTTCAGGAAAAAAAAAGAAGTTAAAGCTATTTAAATGAAAAATTATTTAAATAAACTACTTAGTCTTCTGGTAAATTTGAGCAATGAGCTGTGTAATAATACTGGTGAAAGAATTTAAATACAAACACATAGTTTCTGAAAGAGCTTATGTCACCATATTCTTATTAATTAGAGTTTCCTACATATCACTGACAATTAGAAAATATTATTCTTCTTTTGCCATTGTAATATAACTTTTGAAAAGCACTTTACCTGGAAGAGTAAAGTATTCAAGGCAAGGAAAAAGAAGTCTGGTGATAGAAAAAAGTAAAATACTGAATTGTGAACTATTTCAAGAACATTAAGATATACTGAGTGCAGGAAGGCCCTCTAAAAGCAATTTACTAATGACTTCTTGAAGAAAACACTTTTAGTGTGGTTTTATTTCTTTTCCTTAAAAGTAAATAAAGAAGTAGACATTCTGAAAGCATTATTTTAACTAAATTCATAATATCTTAACCATTCTCTTCAAGTAGGTAATTTCTTAGGATTAAAAATTAAGTATGCAGATTTGGACCAACAGAAATAAGCAGAAAATAATGAACTTCACTAATGCCATTCAACCACAAAAAATGTAACAAGTTACAACCTCATGACTAACATCAGAAACTTCCAGAATGGAAAATTTAATAGAACTTTTTCATTTTTATATTTTTGCCCTGTTCTGCTCTATACATTTAATACATTCAGTAAAGATCATTTGAAAAGCCAATCAAGAACACATTCATAATATGTTGTAATTTTCAGCCAGCACACACAGATCCTTTTCTAAATACCAAGGATTTCATTAAATTTCTATAACATTTTTGAGGTAATTGTTGTTCCCATTACATAGACAAAATTTGTTAAACAGAGAGTATATGTGATATTAACCAAAGTTGTTTGAGAATTAACTGAAGATTTACTTTTTAGTTAGAGAAGGATACCAGAGCTGAGCTAGTTTGTATGGTTACCAAATTAGTTTTCTCATCAGATAGTGTGGGATCACACAGGAACAGCATTGTTGTTGTAGTTATATGCCACTGAGTCGCTCGAGACTCATAGCAACCCTATGTACAACAACCCTAAACTTGGCTCTGTCCTGTGCCAATCACACAGAATCTGACACTCCCATCCGCATTACCCCAATCACTGAATCCATCCACCTCATAGAGGGCTTTCCCCTCCTGCGTTGTCCCTCCACCCTAGCAAGTATGTCCCTCCTTACAACATGTCCAAAGTATGTTAGAGGAAGCCTCAGAATCCTTGCCTCCAGGGAGCCGTCCGGTTTAACCTTTTCCAGGA
>NW_006399908.1:5044020-5047675 GCF_000299155.1 Elephantulus edwardii | reverse complement strand
TTCTATCTGTGTTTCATTGATTATGCAAAGGCATTTGACTGCGTGGATCATAACAAACTGTGGCTGACTCTGAGAAGAATGGGAATCCCAGAACATTTACATTTAATCGTGCTAATGCTAATGCGAATTGAAACAATGAGGATATTTTTTATTTACTTATAAATCAAATATATATATGAAAGTTAAATAAAACAATAACCTTATTTGCCAGGAATTCATATTCTGTTGCTCTGATGCTAAACACTGTGACACTGATGTGACAAATGTGATAACAGTTTTCCATGGTGGACAGTGTTTGGTGGAGCTCAATTAAAATAAACTTGGAAGCAGGAATGGCATCTACTTCCGAAACAGCTTGCCTCCAGAAATTCTATGAACATGGAGAAATGATGAAAGTTATACAAGTGTCCAGGTCTTTCATTCATAGGGTTCCTATGAGTGATCTACTACTCGACAGCACTTAAAGACATCAACAACAACATTTTCTGTTCTGTGTAACACAAAATAAGATTTTCACAAGTGTGATAAAAAAGTGTTGAGTAACAAAAAATGAAAAGTCATGACCTTAAAAGTAATATTTTATTTTGTAGTGAATCTAATATTAAGAATGGAAGTAAACAGATTATTTACAAAACAAGAATTTAAAAAATATTTTTATTTTGTATTAGTCCACATAGAAAATTCATATACATTGTGTTTCATTCTTACACATTGTATTTCAAGCACCCCTTCAATCACATTGTTTATCACATGTTCCTTCCCATACACTATGTTTTAAAGCAAGATTTTTAAATGTGATAGAAGAATTGAATAATAAACAGAAAAATAACAATTATGATGTTAAAAATAATATTTTTCTATTTTTAGTGAGTCTAATATTCAGAATGAAGCTTTCTCTAATCCTGATGCCACATTGCTCCTCATAGAGCCCAGCTTCCCAGATAATCTGGTCTGCACATAGGTTAAAAAAGTATGGAGAAAGGAAACATCCCTGGCTACACCCTTCACAATTTTGAACCATGCATTGTTTCCTTACTCTGTTCTGACTACTGCCTCCAGTCCAAATATAGGTTTCTCATTAGCATGATCAAGTGTTCTGAGATTCCCATTCTTCTCAGAGTTATCGCCAGTTTATTGTGATCCACACAGTCAAACATCTTTGCATAGTCAATGAAACACGGATATACATTCCTCGGGCACTCCCTGCTTTATTCAAGACCCATCTAACATTAGCTACAATATCCCTAGTACTACGGCCCCTTCTAAATCCACCCTCCAGATTACATAACCCTGCTTGTTAAAACTGAGGAGGACCTGAAGTGCTTGCTGCAGAAGGTCAATCACTGCAGCCTTCAGTATGGAATGAGGCTCAATATCAAGAAAACAAAGATCCTCATCATTGGACCAATAGGCAGCTCATGATAGATGGTGAAGAGATTGAGATTATTAACAGCTTTAGTTTGCTTGGCTCCACAATCAACACTCTTAGCATCAGCAGCCAGGAAATTAAAAGAAGTGTTGCAATGAGAAAGTCTAGTGTTAGGGACCTCTACAAAGTACTGAGGAGCAATGGTGTCTCTCTGGAGACTAAGGAGCACCTGATACAGGCCATGGTCTTTGCAATCACTTGCTAATGCATCAAAGAGCTGGACAATGACTAGGGATGACAGAAGGATAATTGATGCCTTTGAGCTATATGTGGTGTTGGAAAAGAGTATTGAACATACCATGGACTGCTAAGAAAACAAATAGGTTCGTCCTGTTGTTGTTCTTGATTGCTGTCAAGTTGAGTGCGACTCCATGAACAAAAGACCTAATGCCTTTCCATAGCTATCTTCATTTCTCCAAGTTCATAGTTTCCAGAGGCATGTGGTTTAGGAATTGGATGCTACTCTTGCTTCCAAACCTGTTTACCATTGGGAGCTCCACCAAACACTGTCTCATTGGGAAACCATTATGGTATTTGATACACCAATGGTACAAGGTTCAATATTACAGAAAATCCATTTTACTTCATACTGCACATTGACAAAGAGTGATGTACAAAGTGGAAGAGTGTTCCTCCAGACATAATATCACTATTTTCATTTAGCAATGGTTAAATGTCATCAAGTCGAATATAACTAAGAAAGCTTTGCACAAGACTTGAATTCTGTTTTATAACTAACATAATTTCTGTACAGAACTCTGTTCTATAACTAATATCATTTCTGTACATTTATAGAGTTTAGAAAGTTTGTAGAGTTTAAAGAGTTTGTAGAATTTCCAGAGGCATCTTGTTTAGGAAGTGGATTCCACTCCTGTATCCTAATATAAATCAATCCAGAAGCTCATCCAAACATTGTACATAATGGGTAACCACTACGGTATTTGACAAGACTATGGAACAGTGTGCAGCATCACAGCAACGCTAAGTTGTTCAGTTCAGCAAATAGACAAAAGACTGCTGGGAGTTTGGCTGTTTGCTGCATCTGAACAGCAGTCCTGATGGGCACATTAGGGAAGTTTTAGGGCGCCTGTTTGATGTGTATTGCTGCTCTTCCCCCTCCCCAGAGCAGGTGTGTGTCATTGAGCTTCATCCTTGAGAGGGTTAAACCAGGCAGGTCCTTGGAGGCAAGGATTCTGAAACGTCGTCTGACATATTTTGGACATGTTGCAAGGAAAGACCAATCCCTGGAAAGTGACATTATGCTTGGGAGGGTGGAGGGACAGCGCAGGAGAGGAAGACCCTCTACGAGCTGGATTGATTCAGTGACTGGAGTAATTGGGGTAGATGTATTAGAAACAGTGAGATTGGCACAGGATATAGTAGGGTTTAGGCTGTTGTACATAGGGTCTCTAAGAGTCATAGGTGACTCGATGGCACATAACAACAGCAACAATAGTCACAAGATCTAATTGACTTTCTCTTGATCCCAACTGATTTCAAGTAGCAATCTGAGGCTAAATAAAATTATTTTCTCCTAATTCCTAGATTTTTTTCCCCTTCCTTCATGACAAGTAATAGCAGTGATTTCTAGGAACGAAATACCTAAACATATATCTTTTTAATGGCAAATAACAAAATCTTCACAAGAAAATTACTAAATGCTTTTAAACCACCTCCATCATATAAGATGATGCAATGCTTTCTTACTGTGGTTTAAATAAACAGGTCTCCCTTTCTCTGTGTCGCTGTCTGTATGTGTCTTTCTTTCTACCTCTTCCTCTGTCCTTGAGTCAGGTTGGAAGACTGATAACTGACCATCCATTGGGATTCCTAAATTGTGGATCACACAGGATTGCCCAACTTTCTGTCATAGAGCAGTTGATGAATTCAAACCCCCAGAGAAAAAGCTTTAATCTCAGCAGGGCATCTCACTACAGACTCGTTCATCACAGCTTTTTAATAAGTACATAGACATGAAGTATTGTTGTTGTTGTTGTTATGTGCTGTCTAGTTGCATGTGATTCATAGCGAACCTATGTACAACAGCCCTAAACTCTGCTCTGTCCAGTGCCAATCACACTGTCTCTGACACTCCCATCCTGATTATCCCAGTCACTGAATCAATCCACCTCATAGAGTGCCTTCCCCTCCTGCGCTGTCCCTCCACCCTCCCAAGCATGATGTCCCTCTCCAAGGACCGGTCTCTCCTCACAACATGTCCAAAGT
>NW_006399908.1:5038358-5043920 GCF_000299155.1 Elephantulus edwardii | reverse complement strand
TGTTGATCGATCTTCCACCAATCTTAACCACACATTCCTCCTCATAGAGCCCAGCCTCCCGGTTAATCTGTTCTGCATACAGATTGAAAAGGTGTGGAGACAGGACACATCCCTGGCAGAATAAAATAGTAAAATCTAGTGATTCAAACTAATATTTTTATTTAGTGTGATAGTATATCGTTATCCATGCAGCATAAAATGGCAAAGATAAATGTAAAAGATGAATTCTTTAGAATCTGTGGAGTAAAGATTTAGTTTAACTTTTAAAAAATAAATACACTGGAAATTTAGTATTTAGCAGAGCATTTATCATGTATCTTATAATTTTATGTGAAACCAGGATAATAATCAGAACACAAATGGGATTATTTAATATCACTCAAAAGTGTTTTGATAGTTAACTAATAGCAGATTTTGACAGTTGATTGAAAATTGCATTACTGGATTAATTTTACAAAATTTACTCTGAGTAACTTATAATAATTAACACCCTTGGTATGAGCAGACAGGAAATAAGGAGATGCATTGCAATGGAAAAATCTGCAGTTAGGAACCTTCCCACATTATTTGGAAGTAGTGATGTCAGTTTGAGAACTAAGGTGCATCTGATTCAGGCCATGATCTTCCCAATTACTAACTATGCATCTGAGAGCTGCACAAGAAATAAGGATGACAGAAAACGAATTTATGCCTTTCAGCTGTGGTGTTAGAGAAGAGCACTGATCATTTGATGAATGGCCAAGGAAATGAATAGATATGTCTTAAAGAGGGTACAGCCAGAGTGCTCTTTGGAGGTTAAAATGATGAGTCTTTGCCCAATATACTTCAGACATGTTGCTAGGAGGTGCTATTCCTTGGAGAAGGACATAATGTTGGGAAAGGTGGAGGGTTGGTAAAGGAGGGGAAGACCCTCAATCAGGTGGCTTGATAAGGTGACTGCTGTAATGGGATCTTGTGTGTCGGAAACGTGAAGATGTCACAGGACAGAACTGTTTTCAGATCTCTCATTCACTATGAGTTATACTGGGTTCAATGGCACCTAAAAACAATAATAACTTACTTAACAACTCTAATTGGTCTGGATGCAAAAGGATTAAGCTGTGCCCTCAGAGGAAAAAAGAAAGGTAAAGAAAATAAGTGGCGAAAGTGCACTGAAAATTTAAACCATACATGTGAAAAAGATGTCAAATTAAACAATCCAGAATACATGAGCACATACAATCTTTAAGTACAAAAACTATGATGCTCCAGTTTGTGAAACTCTTTTCCTTCAGGAAAACTCTGTCAACATCTTTCTTAAGGAAAGAACTTTCAACATCTAAGATTCTGATAAAAATTTGAATCACTAAGAATAAAAACATTATTAAAATATTAACAAAATCTCTTCATGTTTATTTATATTCCATTCCTTCTCCTTTATGACTCTTCATTAAAACATTAAAAGAAAAGAGAAAGAACAAGAGTTTGATCTACTTCTTTCATATCCAAAAGTCTAAATTTTATGTTTTTGTTTTTTCATTTCTTTTTTCCTACAGCACTGCTGCTGCATGTGTCTTTATAAAAGCTTAAAGCATCTCAAGTTGTCACAATAATTGTTTGTTAGTGAGTCAATGTTAACTGTTAAATTTAGTCTAGAGAGAGTAGCACTGTTATCCTAAAGGAGACACTGCTCTGAAAGTATCAATCTATCAGCTACTCCATGAGTAAGAGATGAGCAATTTCATCCATTGTGATTTACAGCCTAAAACATTCAAAGAATAAGATAAGTTATGAATTAGTTCCAACTTGATAAATCCACAGCCGCTAGATGGAGAGAAAGAGAGAGAACATAAACTATCACACGATGGAAAAGGGACAGTGAAGAAGAGGTCCTTGGTGGCGAAACTGTTAATAGCCTATGGCAACAAACAGATTGGAGGTTGAATGTATGCACCCAAAGAGATCTAAGAAGGAAAACTAAGAAATTCTTTTCTTTAAAATTCAGTCATTGGAAACCTTAGAGCACAGTTCTGCTCTAGTTAATTTAGGGAAATTTTAGGTCAGAATCACCTTGAGAATAATTGAAAACTATTACTGAATAGAGAGAAGCTAGTCCTCGCATGAAAACAACCAAGACATGTACTAAGCACCAGAAGTTTGCTAAGTCTTTGAATTGCAGTATTGGAAAAGAATATTGAATGGTCTACCAAAAGGAAAACAAAATCTGTCTTATAAGAAGTAGAGAGTGCTCCTGAGAAGTAAAGATGATGAAACTTTATTTCACATATTTTGGATATTTTTAGGAGATGCTAGTGATGGCGAAAAGCTGTATTGCAACCCTAAAAGCACACAGCTCAAATCGACCAACTGCTCCCTGGAAGAAAGATGGACAATTTCCTTCCCATTCAATGAACAACCTCTGAACTGAAGAGCCAGCTATGGGACAAATACTACTTGACAGTACACAACAACATCTGGAATAGAAAATATTTCAAATAATTGGAAATATTTGGAAAAGTAGATGGTGAGGAAAATGGAGGGAAACTCTCAACAAGATGGATTTATACAGTGACTGCTACAATGGTCTTAAGTACAGCAGAGATTGTGAAGAAGGCCCAGGATAGGTCGACAGGGTTTAATTCTGCACTTTATAGAGATACTATGAGTCAGAATTTTTAACACTGACAAGGTTCGAATGTCTGAATTTTAAGATGAGTTCCAATTTTAAGTTTTTGAGAAATCATACTGTTTTCTACAATGACTGTATCATCCAGTGATGAATAAAGAACTCATTCTACCACCCTCTTACCAACATTTGCTATTTTCTGTTGGTTTTATTATTAGCATTCTACTAGGGAAAACATATCTCATTAAAATTGCATGTGATGTCATAATGCATATTTAAAAACATTACACAACATGGGTGACCCTGGAGGACATTATGCTGAGTGAAATATCTCAGTCACAAAAGGACAAATACTGCATAACATCACTGTCATAAAACAGAACAAGTACAGGGCTGGGGGGAAACTAGGGAAAGACAATATATAATAAGCATTGCATTAGAATAGAAAAAGTAAAAGAACTGTTTGACAGGAATATATGATTAGGCATTATTTGTATGACAATAGCCCAGAATAAGAGGTGCACTGCAAAGTGGACTGGGGAAGTGGGAGGGAAGGGGTGGAGGGAGGAAATTGTGCAGCAATGAGTGAATGAAAATCCAACTTTTCTGTAGACTTTCTTTAGAATCACATTTTTAAAAAGAAAAAGAAAAAGAACATGTTTTGTTGGAGTAATTGATGATGGTTAATTTTATATCTTAGCACCATTAGTCCATGATCGTCAATGCTCTGGTCAGTTACTGGATTGAGCACTGTTCTGTAAGTGTGTATTGGAGTGAAGTGTTAGGTCATCACAATTCAGAGAAGTGCGCTGACAATTCCACAGATTTTCAAAAGAACAAACAGACATCTCTTGGTTTGCTTTCTTTAAAAATTTCAATTTACTATTTATTTACTTTTTGATCAAAGAGTAAATTGTTTTACAGAGTATGTTATTACATTTCCAAGTAGTTATATTTTAATATTTACTTTTTTGTTTTGTTTTTTAATTTAAATTTATTATTAATTTCAGTAAAAATTTACAGAGACTTTGGATTTCCATTCATTCAGTGTTGCATTTTTCTTCCCTCCCAACCCTCCCCCCTAGTACACTACCCTCTTGGAAAAGTAAAAGACAAATTCTTTCATTGTTTTACAAACCCTCCCCTAGGTTGAGTCCACCATGTAGCCTTCGCTCTAGACTCCGTTCATGATAAAAATACCTAATCACATATCCCTTTTAACAGTTTCCTCCCTCATCTGTTTTAGTGCAGTATACATTATTGAACCCATCTTTCTCAGTTTCTCCCCAACCCCAAGGTCAGTTCAGTTTTACAATAGTGGTACCATGCAGTATTTGTCCTTTCATGAATGAGATACTTCACTCAGCATAATGTCCTCCAGAGTAAATAATTTTGAATAATATTGCATGAGTTCCTTGTTTTTCAGTGAAGCATAGTATTCCATTGTGTGAATATACCACAGCTTCTCTATCCATTTGTTTTTTGATGGGCCCTTGGGTTGTTTCCAACTCCTTGCTATTGTGAACAAAGCCGCAATAAACATGGATGTGCTCATATCTGCTTGGATGTCAGTTATGGTCTCTTTGGGGTATATTCCCAGTAGTAGAATTGCTGGGTCAAATGGTGTCTCTACTTGTAACTTTTTGAGAAGGTGCCATACGGCCTTCCACAGTGGTTGCACCATTTTACACTCCCACCAACAGTGAATAAGGAACAGATATTTCTTGTAAAATGTGCAGTCAAGAGGGCTCCTTGGAGGCAAAGACAACAAAAGGTTCATCTCTCAGACTTTGGGTGTTTTGCTAAAAGGGGCTATTCTTTGGAAAAGGACATCATACATGGAAAGGTGGACAGTGAGAGAAAGAGAGAAAGAGAGAAAGATTTCCATCAAGATGGATAGACACAGTTATTGCAGAAATGGACTCAAGTGTGTCAGAGATGACGAATAAACAAAGAGTATGACAGGGTTCAGTTCTGTTACTCATAGGGTTGCTATGAGTTGTGCTCAACATCAAGAAAACAAAGATTCTCATCAGTAGGCCAATTGGAAACATCGTAGTAGATGGAGAAGTTGAATTTCTTGATAATTTCAGCTTGCTTGGTTCCACAATCAACACTCTTAGCCCTATCCTTGGCTACTAGCTCTGGTGGGAAGTTCTTAGTACCAGTAGTCAGGAAATCAAAAGACTAATTGAATTAAGAAAATCTATCGTCAGGGATTTCTGTAGTGTTCTGAACAGCAACAGCGTAAGTCTACAGACTAAGATGTGCCTGATTCAAGCTGTGGTCTTCAAAATTACTTGCTATAAATCAGAGACTTGGATAATAACTAAAGATGAAAGAAGAAAAATTGATTCTTATGAGCTGTGGTGACAGATAAGATTATTGAGTTTACCATGAATTGTCAAAAGAACAAACAAGTGTGTCCTAGAGATGTTGAAGCCAAGCTGTTCCTTGGATGCAAAGATTTTGAACTCCATCTTACACACTTTGGGCATGTGGCCAAGAGGGGACAGTCCCTGGAGAAAGACATCATGCTTGGAAGGATGGAGGGACAGCACAGAAGAGGAAGACCCTAGATGAGATAATTTATATAGTAACTGGGATAAGTAGGTATGTTAGAGACAGCGTGATTGGTTTAGGATAGGAAGGGTTTACAGCTATTGTATATAGGATTGCTATAAGTTGCAGGCAACCTGACAACACACAACAACAACATGTGTAGTACTTGACTAGAGGGCACATAACAATAAAAACACTAAGAAATTGCTTGAATCACATGAACTCTGAATCCTTCTTTTTCCTAATCCCTTTGTCTTGCTCACTCTATGATATAAATACTATTATAGTTTAGCCATATCAGCTTCACCATTCTAAAACAAACAGAATGATTGATAAGACAGTAAGCCATGCAAAATTACGTACTAATATGCTTTTATATTTTAAAATTTTATATA
>NW_006399908.1:5028751-5030518 GCF_000299155.1 Elephantulus edwardii | reverse complement strand
TCTCTCCTCACAACATGTCCAAAGTATGTTAGACAGAGCTTCAGAATCCTTGCCTCCAGGGAGCCACCCTGCTTAACCCTTTCCAAGCTGACTCTGTTTTCCTAGCACTCCTCAATACTCTTCTCCAGCACCACAGCTCAAAGGCATCAATTCTCCTTCTATCCTCCTTAGTCACTGTCCAATTCTCTGATGCATGACAAGTGATAGCAAAGACCATAACCTGTATCAGATGCACCTTAGTCTCCAGAGAGACACCATTGCTCTTCAATACTTTGGAGAGGTTTCTACCAGCAGACTTTCCAATGCCAATACGTCTTTAATTTCCTGGCTACTGGTGCTGAGAGTGCTGACTGTGGAGCCAAGCAAACTAAAGCTGTGAACAATCTCAATCTCTTCACCCTCCATCCTGATGCTGCCAATTGGCCCAGTGGTGAGAATCTTTGTCTTCTTGACATTGAGCCTCAATCCATATGGGAGGCTGCAGTCCTTGACCCTCTCCAGCAAGCACTTCACATCCTCCTCAGTTTCAGCAAGCAACGTGTGTCATCTGCATAATGCAGATTGTTGATGAATCTTCCACCAATCTTGACCCCACATTTCTCCTCATAGAGCCCAGACTCCCAGCTAATCTGTCATGATATTCAAGATGCTATAGCAGATACACATTATTCTATAAAAGCATTTGAGAAAACGCACACACAACAAAATAATTAATGGTTGCTATAGTTTGAAAAAAAGCACTTAGTTATCAAGAAGTACAACTTGTGCACACTCAACATATTCCCATCTGAGATGTTAACTGAGTGGCAATGGAAAATAAATAAGAGATGGTTTTCAGCTCCTTTAGTGATTTCGTTTCTTTTTCTTGCATAAGGTTTATCATGCTCATATGTTAGCAAAGAAACATTTATCAATACAAAAGTGAAAGGATAGAACATTTCTACTTATTCTTTGCCTCGATTGGCACCCACCAAGGGAAGATTTATGGAGACAGACTTTTCTTTTTGTAAGTTAATTTCATTCAAGCCTTCAATTCTGATAAACAATAAAATAAACGTTCAATAAGCTTCCAGAAGTTTGGTATTGTCTTGTTCTTTTTACTTTATTTTTGTTACTGGTGAGAGCTCTATAAGCTTTTACCTGTCAACTAGATAAGAAAAAATGAGTTAGGATATGAAGCAAAATTGAGTATAAAGATATGTTGAGAAGTGAGTTTAGGGTACTTAATGCTTTGTACTAAATTTAGTCTTTCTAAAACAAAGATGTAGCTATAAATTTCAAAAGCAGGTTCAAAATTTCAGCACCAGAAGTGGTTAGATTTAGTCAACAGAAATATAAACATGTGCTTAAAAACTATGTTTACAAAATAAACAAAACTCATAGCAACACTGTAGGATAGAATAGAATTGCCCCAGAAATGTCTTTAAGCTTCTGAGTCATCACAGAAGAAAATTATTAAATCTATTCTGAAACACCCAATGAGTTCAAATTACCAACTTTTATGTTATCGTTTATATATTTAAACCTTGTGCAACAGGTCTCTTTATGTGCAACAGGTCAGAGTATTCTGAGAAAAGGATCATGATGCATTCATAATGGCACCATTAAGAACCAGATTTAGTTTTCTTTTTATTTTAATGAAAGTTTAAAGAGATTTTGGATTTCCGTTCATTCATTGTTGCATTTTATTGAAGCCAAAATTACATTTGTCAAGGCTTGGTGGGCTGCCTTGTCACCATCACAAATATTCATGTTGTTTTTGTTGTT
>NW_006399908.1:5005220-5028369 GCF_000299155.1 Elephantulus edwardii | reverse complement strand
CAAGTGATTGCAAAGACCATGGCCTGTATCAGGAGCACTTTAGTCTCCAGAGAGACACCGTTGCTCTTGAGTACTTTAGAGAGGTCCCTAACAGCAGACTTTCCCATTGCAATATGCTTTTTGATTTCCTGGAAGCTGGTGCCAAGAGTGTTGACCGTGGAGCCAAGCAAACCGAAGTTGTGAACAATCTCAATCTCTTCACCATCCATCCTGATGCTGCCAATTGGTCCAGTGGTGAGAATCTTTGTCTTCTTGGCATTGAGTCTCAGTCCATACTGTAGGCTGCAGTGTTTGACCCTCTGCAGCAAGTGCATGAGGTCCTCCTCAGTTTCAGCAAGTAGGGTTGTGTTATCTGCATAACGCAGATTGCTAATAGATCTTCCACCAATATATTCATGTAGCATCATGAAAATTGATGTAACCTACAATCAATAAAAAATATAAGCCTGATGGAGTAGCAATATTCAAAGAATGACTAAAGTTTCCTACAAAAAATAGAAAATAGACACATTATCTATAAAACATTATATATTTTCTTTAAAATCTCCATTGCAGGACTGAATCTGTCAAGAAAAAACATATTTATATTTAATTTCTATCATCATATGCAATATACCTGAAAAATACCATCATAACAACAACAACAACTCATTGCCATCGAGTCAGAACTAACACATAGTTGATCCTCCAGTGAGTTTTTAGAGCTTATATATGATATAGGAGGAAGGAGATTGCTCATCTTTTACCCTTGAAGTAGCTGGTAGATTTAAAAGGCCTTCCTTTGCATTGGTAGTGAAACAGTTACCCACTAGGCTTCCAGGACTTTCTTATTACATAATAGATGCTGAAATACTCAAGTATTTGGATTCGAAGAAAGGTATGCCCGTATTTCTGGTACCTGAACATAGGGTTAAAGTAAGTAAATTGGTTATAATTCTAGAAAAAGATAATTTTGTTGGGTTGTGGGGATTTTTTTTATTCATTGCTAATTTCAGAATGAAGAGCAACAATGTCGGTCTGGTGAGTAAGGTGTGCCTGATCCAGGCCATAGTCTTTGCAATTACTTACTATGCATCAGAAAGCTGGACAATGACTAGGGATGATAGAAAGAAAATTGATGTCTTTGACCTGTTTTGCTGAAGAGTATTGAATATACCATGAATAGTCAGTAGAACAAACAGGTTCATCCTAAAGAGGGTGAAACCAGGCTGCTCCTTGGAGGCAAGGATTCTGAAGCTTTCTCTGACATACTTTGGACATGCTGCAAGGTGGGATCAGTCCTTGGAGAGGGATATCATGCTTGGTAGGGTGGAGAGACGGTATAAGAGAGGAAGATCATTGATGAGGTAGATTGATTCAGTGATGGGGGAATGGGGTAGGTGTGTCAGAGATAATAAGATTGGCTCAGGATAGCAGGGTTCAGGGCTGTTGTACATAGGGTAACTATGAGCCTCAGGCAACTCAACAGCACATAAAAACAATAACAATAATTTCAGAATGATCATAAGATTATGAGCTATATACTCTTTCCTTAGTAATTATTATCATTATTATTATTTATTCCTGATTTTTATTATTATTTGAAGGTTTTGTTTCTTTATATATGCTTATTTGCTCATGAATCCTACTCATTCAGTAAGAATTCTACAGAATCCTATCCCCAAGGAATTGCCACTGTTATATCTGTATAGAAGCTTCCTGAAAAGTAAGCAAATATAGAACTTGTGCATATTTAATTTAAGTCCGTTCTGACTCATAGAGACCTTCCATAGGGTTTCTAAGGCTTTACCTTTGTGAGAAGAGACTGCCTATTTCCTTCTTGTTTGGTGTTTGAACTGTCAACGTGTTCAGTTATCAGTTTGTCATGTAACCCACGACACTAAATAAAATGCAAAGCTTAAAATGGCTAAAAAAAATACATTAAAACTCATATTTTGTGGACAGGACGCTCTGGTGGCCTAGTGGTAAGAAGCTGCCCTGCAATCCTGAAGGCACACAGTCCACATTCAGCAGCTGCTCCGCGGAGAAGGATGGGCAATCTCCTCCTGTGGGATTTACTGCTTCTGAAAACCTGTTGGAGGGTCAGTGATGAGTTAGTTCAGACTCGACAACAACAATAACAACAAACAACAACAACATATTTTATGGGAGAGATTGTAAAATGGTGCACCTACTGAGGCAAAGTTTATTAATTTTTTAAATCTTGAGAATTTTAAGCATAGAATGAACACGTGACTAAACAATCTAAAACATGTTTTGTCAAGTAAGATTGAAGGAAAAAAGAGAAAGACCTTCAAAGGTAAAACATAAAGGTGCCAACAATGAGCAATGACTTAGGATGGTGAAGAATCAGTGTTTTGTGCTCCCCCACCCCAGTATTTTGTTTTATTTTAATATTTTTTTTATTCACATTGCATTTCATACGATCATTCTGACACATTGTGTTTTCTTAAATTTTTTACCTGTGATCTACGTCCACTATTACTGTGTCTTCTCAGATCTCCACAGGATTTGTCCTCATTCTTTCACTTTTTCCCTCCAGCCACCAAATTCTATGACCCCACGATTTCCCCCTTCCCCACCCTCAGCCACTGCCCCTCTCACTTACATTTGTGACTGTAAGAACTGTAAAATTTCATTGCTTGCATTACTAGTGCCTTACTCTGGTAGAGATCCCTATCAGAAACTCATTAACTTCACAGAAATATCCTGTTTCTTTCAGGAGAACTGATTGACTTTTAATAAATTTTTCAGTTATAAATTATAGTTCATAAATGGAAAAAGAACAGAAAGTATATTGTGTAATTAAATAAGAATGTTAAGAGAATTTAGAATCCTTTCTTCTAAAACTCAAGGCAGAGTTTTGCTAACAGTAACTGAAGTAATGATTTCCCTTCACATTTTATCCATGTCAATATAATGTCACCAAGCTCTGAAAGCTATTTACAAATGAATGTGGCATTTCCATCTCTCCTTTTAATGTAGAAAATAACTGAAAAGTAGTGTATGGATCAATGAAAGCTGTTAGCACATAAGATCTATAACTCAGGCCACACTATTCAAATTTTCATGAAAAACAACATAAATTAGAGATTGTACATGTGATTTATTCCCATTAAAAACATTTCTACTAATATCCTGCTGTGGGCAAGTGGCCAGGAGAGATGGGTCCTTGGAGAAGGACATCATGCTTGGAGAGGTTTACTGACAGCTCAGGAGAGGAAGACTCCGCATGGGATGGATTTATACAGTAACTGGAGCAGTAGGTTTGGTGTGTCGGAATTAGTGAGACTGGCTCAGCACAGGGAAGTGTTCAGAACTACTGAACACAGGGTCATTATATATCACAGGCAATTCAAAGACACACACCAATAAAATACGATGACAGGTTTGGAAGCAGGAGTGGCATCTCCTTTCTAAATAACATGCCTCTGGAAACTTTATGAATTTGATAAATGTCTATTCTTGTAGAGGGTCTCCAGGCCTTTTGTTCATAGGATTGCTATTAATCGTGCTCAACTCAAAAGCAATCAACAACAACAAAAGTATGAATAAAGAATTAATTTGTTTCTATTTCCTTCTTCTGAACCACTATAATTATTACTGAAGTGACACTAAGGGACACTTCCATTGAATTTCTGCTTAGTGACACTAGTTTTAATGATACCAGATGTTTCTACCTTTAGCACTTGAACGCAATATTAGAAGTTAGTGGAGTGCATCGATGGGAACTCCCTTGCTGGGTTTTGCACTATTACATTCTTTACAGTATACTACTCATTCTTGGTTATATTGCTAACAAGATAGCATATCTTCCAGGATGGAGAATAATAGACAATAAGACGACAAATGTGAAAATTTCTATAAAGTTTGCAGCCTAAAATTGACAAACCATGCTGTAAATATGCATGAAAATAATAAAACATTGCTATTGTGTAACAGTAAAAAAAAAGATAGTAGACTGTTAAATGAAATTAGTTAGTTGGACAAAGTGTCCAAATGTTTGCTTCCTATGAAATATTGCGAACAAGTAAAATAACTATTTAATATAAATTATTAATTATTTGCCTAAAAATAAAAACAGAATATAATTTGTTACTATAATGCTTTCATACTCATTGTTCTCAAATAGGAACAACTCACAGTGACCTTCCAGCAGGCGTTCAGAGCCTGGAAATCGTATGAGGGCTGGAGTGTCCATCTTTCTTCCACAGAACATCTGCTAGATTTTAACCTTCTGCCTTCAGGTTATCATCAAAACTCTCTACAGATCAGGCTACCGTTGCAATGCATCTTCCAGTTAGAACCAGTCCACAGCTAACCTTCTAGAAGTTTTCAAAGGCAGTATATTGCACTGGATGAAGTTGGCCATATTTCTCCCAGAGCAGCTGGTGGATTAGAATCTTGTATCTCTGTGTTGCGAGAACAATTCCTTACACTGCTTCAGGTGGTGTAATGGTAAGGAGATGTGTTGACAATTCTAAGGCACATTATGGGTCTTCACAAGTGAAAGATGGAGAATCTCCTGTGGCCAGTTACAGGTAGGTTCCAACTCTGAGGTACACAACAGCAAGCTATGAAAGCTTCATACTTTTACTATCTTATTGTTGCTGTTATGGGCTGTAGAGTTGACTACCATTCATAGAGACTCTATGATCAATAGTTCTGAATTCTATTCTATCATGAGTAACCTCATCATATCTGACTCACCACTGTATCAATCCATCTCATCCAGGGTCTTCCTTTACTGCACTGACCCGCTACCCTTCTAAGCATGTTGTCCTTCTTGAAGGACTGGTTCTTCCTGGCAACATGTCCGAAGTATGTGAGATTGATAAAGTATGTGAGTTTAAAAATGTTTGCCTCCAAAGATCAATCTGGTTTCATCTTCTTGAGAAGATCACAACCTGAATCGGGTATACCTTAGTCTCTAGACTCACATTGTTGCTCTTTAACACTCTGAGAGGTCCCTGACAGAATTTCCTAAAGCAATCCACCTTCTTATTTCTTGACTGCTAGTGCCAAGAGTATTGATGGTAAGGAAAAATAAAAATGTTAACAACTTCAATCTTCTCCATCTATTATGATGCTGTCAATTGGCAAGTTGGTGAGAATCTTTCTTTTCTTGATGTTGAGATGCAATCCATATTGAAGATTTAAGTCCATCACCCTCTGCAGCAAGCACAGAAGATGAAAGAAAGAAATAATGCATGGTCCACAAAAGAGAAAGTTGTGTCTCAAATAGCTACACAAAGTGTTACCAGGATATAAAGTTGAGATAGTCCTCTAACTAAACGACTTAAATAGCACATTAAATAATATTTCAGACTTTGAAATAAAAATACTAACCAATGAGACTATTAACAAGGAAAAAGAAATAAACTTCAAACCTGCAGTGAAAGAAAAAAGAATATTTTGCCAATACACAGTTTTTGTTCGTTATCATAATTGAATGGAAAAAATATTTCAATCAACACACAGTTTTTGTTCTTTGCCATAAAAAAGTAATCAAATGCTAGGACAACGAAGATTCTCATTGAGAAAAACTGGCCCAGAAGCTGGAGCAAACTGGTGATTGTAAATTTGTTTCAGTACTAGACAGTATCTTATTTAGTTGTTCTAGAATTCCCTTCAATCAAATCTGACTCACTAATAAGCTAGCACTGATAATATAGATTTATGTAGCCATCATTACATCAAAATACAGAACTGTTCAATTGTCTATAACAGGTTCTCATGTTTTACAATCAATCATTCTCCTCACTCTCTACCCCCAATTTATATGAATCAATGATCTATTCTTCGTTGCTATAGTTGATGCTTCTCCAAGAAAATCATGCAAGTAGAATTAAACCATATGTAAACGTCTGACGGGTTGTTATTTTTTTAAATTTAGCATTAATCATTTTAATTACTGAATAATATTCTAATTGCAAAACACAATTTGTTTATCCATTCAATCATTCAATTTTTAATAATTTTGTTTTTGTTATTGTTGTTGTTATATGCTGTCGAGTCACTTGCGCCTCATAGCGACCCTATGTACAACAGCCCTAAACTCGTTCTGTCGTGTGCCAAACGCATTATCTCCGATAAACCCATTCCAACTACCCCAGTAATAAATCAATCCACCTCATAGAGGGTCTTCCCCTCCTGCGCTGTCCCTCCACCCTCCCAAGCATGATGTTCCTCTCCAAGGACTGGTCCCCTCCTTACAACATGTCCAAAGTATGTCAGACAAAGTTTCAGAATCCTTGCCTCCAAGGAGCTGCCCGGTTTGACCCTCTCCAGGATAAATTTGTTTGTTTTCTTAGCAGTTCATGATACACTCAATACTCTTCTCCAGCACCACAACTCAAACGTATCAATTCTCCTCCTATCCTCCCTAGTCATTGTCCAACTCTTTGATGCATAACAAGTGATTGCAAAGATCATGGCCTTTATCAGACTCACCTTAGTCTCCAGAGTGACACTATTATTCTTCAGTACTTTGGAGAGGTCCCTAACAGCAGACTTTTCCATGGCAATACATCTTTTAATTTCCTGGCTACTGGTGCCAAAGAGTGTTGACTGTGGAGCCAAGCAAAAGAAAACTGTGAACAAATCTCAATCTCTTCACCATCCATCCTGATGCTGCCAATTGGTCCAGTGGTGAGAATCTTTGTCTTCTTGACATTGAGCCTAAATCCGTTGAAGGTTGTAGTCCTTGACCCTCTGCAGCAAGTGCTTCACGTCCTGTTCATTTTCAGCAAGCAGGGTTGTGTCATCTGTATAACTCAGGTTGTTGATGAATCTTCCACCAATCCTGATGACACACTCCTCAAACAGCCCGGCATCCTGGGTAATTTGTTCTGCATGTTGGTTGAAAAGGTATGGAAATAGGACACATCCCTGGCGTACACCCTTCCCAATTTTGAATCACGCAGTTTCCTTTCTTTGTTTTGACAATTTCCTCTTGGTCCAAGTATAGGTTTCACATTAGCATGATCAAGTGTTCTGGGATTCCCATTCTTCTCAGAGTCAGGCACAGTTTGTTATGATTAAAAATAAACACGTTAAAAATTTCCTAATAGGTTATTGAATAAAAGTATTTTTTTTTCTTAACCAACACTATTCTGTTTTTATAGGAGAAAAATTTCTGGATCACATAGTTTGAATAAAATGAATTTTTTCCAGGATGTCTGCATCCAGAAAATTTCTTCTTTTATTTCTCACTAGCATTTGGTATTGTCAGTATTTTTGTTTTATCCATAAAATAGCTAAATAATCAAAATCTTTGTTATATATTTGATCTCAATATATCTTCTTCTATGAAGTATCTTGTTATGTCTTTTGCTCATATTTTATTGGGTTATTTGTTCACTTGCTGTTGTGTTGTAAGAGTTATTAACATTTATTGAATATAAAATTTTTGTCACCAATGTGATTTTCAAATATTTCCTTCTAGTTCATGACTTGTCTTTTCATTCATTTAATCACGTATTTTACACTGGGAATATGTTAAGTTTTGTTGAATATTAATTTATCAGTTAGCTTTTTAAAAAATGTGTGGCTATTTATTACATGTTGCTGTTCTTGTTATGTGCCATCGAGTCGACTGCAACTCATAGCGACCCCATGTATGATAGACCTAATAGCCTGTCTCACTGCCTCTGACACACCCACCCCAATTTCTTCAGTCACTGAATCAATCCACCTCATAGAGGGTCTTCTTCTCCTTTGCTGTTCCTCCACCTTCCCAAGCATGACGTCCCTCTCTAAGGACCGGTCCCTCCTTGCAACATGTCAAAAGTAAGTTAGATGAAGCCTTAGAATCCTTGCCTCCAAGAGCAGCCCGATTTAACCCTCTCCAGGATGAACCTGTTCATTTTCTTAGCACTCCATGGTATATTCAGTACTCTTCTCCAGTACCAAATCTCAAAGGCATCAATCAATTCTCCTTTTATCCTCCCTAGTCATTGTCCAGCTCTCTGAAGTATAGCAAGTGATTGTAAAGACCATGCCTGTATCAGGCACACCTTAGTCTCCAGAGTGACACTATTACTCTTTAGTACTCTGGAGAGGTCCCTAACAGCAGGCTTTCCCATCACAATACATCTTTTAATTTCCTGGCTCCTGGTGCCAAGAGTGCTGACTGTGGAGCCAAGTAAACAAATGCTATTAACAATCTCAATCTTTTCACCATCCATTCTGATGCTGCCAACTGCTCAGTGGCGAGAATCTTTGTCTTCTTGACATTGAGCCTCAATCCATATTGAAGGTTGCAGTCCTTGACCTTCTGCAGCAAGTGCTTCAGGTCCTATTCAGTTTCAGCAAGCAGGGTTGGGTCATTTGCATAACATAGATTTGATTACATACTTAAATATATTTAAATATTTTACATAATTTTAGTATATTTGTCTAACTCCAGGTCACAAATAAAGTTTCTATTATATTATCTATTACAATATTTGGATTATTACTACGATTAATCATAGATTTTCTATTGATTTTTTATCATGCATGATTTTTAAATCAATGTCAATTTTTGTTTATTTGTTTATAAACATGTAACTGTTCTAACGTTGTTTAATGAGTAGATTATTCATCCTTTGTTGAACCACATGGACACCTTTATCAGAAATCAATTTTCCATATTATGAAAATCAATTCAGGTTGTTAGTAGTTCCATCTTGCTTGGGTCCACAATCCACACTCTTGACACAAGGAGCCAGAATTTAAAAATGCAAGTTGCTTTGGGAAATTCTGCTGTCAGGGACCTCTCCACGGCGCTAGACAGCAATGATGTCAGTCTAGAGACTAAGGTATGTCTGATTGAAGCCATGGTCTTCTCTATTACTTCCTATGCATCTGAGAGCTATATATTAATAGGGAGGACAGAAGAAGAATTGCTGTCTTTGAGTTGTGATGTTGGAAAAGAACATTAAACATACTATGGACTGCCAAGAGAAAAACAAAACAAATTACAAGTCTACCCTGGAGAGGGTGAAACTAGGTTGCTTCTTGGAGGCAAGGATTGTGAAGCTCCATCTCATATATTTTGGACATGTTACCAGGAGGGACCAATCCTTGGAGAAGGACATCATGCATAGAAGAGTGGAGGGTCAATGCAGAAGTAGAAGACCCTAGATGAAATGGATTGACACAGTGATTGTGACAATGAAGGGAAGATGCATCAGAGACAATGAGATTGATTCAAGATAGGGAAGGTTTCAGAGTTGCTGTTCATAACCTCTCTATCAGTCAGAGTCGACACAACAGCATTACCAACAATGACAACATAATTCTACTCCACTGTTCTGTAAGTGTATTCTCACTACAATTTCATGCTTTCTTTCCTGCTATAGCTTCTCACTAAGTACAAAGCGATGGATAGGATGACAGAATACTAACAATCAATGCCTTGGAATTGTGGTTTTGGAGACGAGTACTAAATCCTGTGGAATGTATGAAGAATAAACCAATCTATTGGGAGGAAATGCTCCCAAAGAAGACGTCACCTCACATACTTTGGGTATGCTATTAAGAGGAATCAGTCCATGGAAAAAGACATATTCTCAGAAAGATGGAGATGAGATACACAGCAATTGTAACAATGGCCTCAAGCAAATAAGAAAGAATTAGAATAGTGTATAATAGGGCAGAGTTCAGGTATATTTTACAGAGGGTTGCTATGAGTCATAATTGTTTGAACAACATACAACAACAAGAACAAAAGTAGTCATAAGATCATACAATCCCAAGTGGTATATACAACTTTATTATTTTGCGAAAGTATTCTGCTTAGTTTTTATTGTTTGTGTAGAGAAATTTGAAAACGAACTTGTCCATATCAGTGAAAGTTCCTGTTGGGTTTTGATAGGAACTTTAAGTATATAGGTCAATTTGAAAGGAACTAACTTTTTTTTGTGTTAAAATCTATGTCTCAAAGGTAAAATGGCAATATTTAAGTTAACTATCTATGGCTAGCTAACTAGATGAACACATTTTGCATTATATATATACACCCCTTCATCATTTCTTCAAGTTCATTGGGTTTCTGGAGGCAAGCTATTTCAGAAGTGGATGCCACTTCTACTTCCAAGCTTATTTTACTCAGGGAGCTCCACCAAACACTGTCCACTATGGGTAACCATTATCACATTTGACCCATCACTGACATGGTGTTCAGCAGCATCACAGTAACCATGAGTTACCTCTATACAGCAAATGGACAGACCACTTCACTACCACTTAGAAAAAGCCTCTATCATCTATCAGAATGTTGCTCATTGACTGAGTGGTTAGGATCTTTATTTTCTTGATGTTAAGATGCACTCTACATTGAAGGCAATAGTCGTTGATCTTCTGCAACAGCCACTTCAGATCTCCCTTGCTTTCAGCAAACAAGATTGTGTCATCTGCACAACTCACATTGATGAATTTCCCCCCAATCCTGATGCCACTTTCTTCTACTTGATAATAAAAAGTAACAAATTATTGATACATACACATCCAAAATGAGTGGAACAGTCAATCCTGAAATGTAATGGATTACATGGTTTCATCTATGTAACATTCTTGAAGTGATATAATGATCAAAATGGACACTAGATTAGTATTTCCCAAGAGTTCAGGAATGAATTTAGTCTAGTAATAAAAGACCATTATGAGAGAATTTTGTGGCAATAAAACTGTTGTATACTTTTAGATTATTTATATGTATGTCTTGGTTTTAAAATACTGTTCTTTTGTGGTTTTGCCAGATGTTACTGTTGGGGTCTGTTGAGAAAATTGAGCAGAGTACACACATCCAATCAAGAAACTACAACTCTAAGGGACTTTGCAACAACAACAATATATGAGGCATAGATATAGATAGCTAGATAGTTAGATAGCTAGATAGATAGATGATAGCTAGATAGCTAGATAGATAGATAGATATCACATAGATATCTAGATATGGAATAGATTTCTTTTTCCAAATTAACAGTTTTCCTTGCATGTTGGACTGGGCAGCTGTATATTCTCTGATCAGCACTTTGAAATGTAAATTGCACCTCAATTTGTAAAATTAAGGGTTCTGTTTTGTGCTCTACTAATTTTTGCTAGATTGCTATTTACTTGATAAAATTATCTGAGTATTTAATCTACATGTGTACATTTGCATGTAGTCTTAGTCTTTCAATACACTGCATTTATTGTATCAACGTATAGAGTTAAGAAGACAGGTTAAAATACTCAAGTACTGACTGTTGTTATTTGTTGTCTAATTGGAACCAACAGACCCATAAATTTACCATAGGAAACTGCCCAACTTTCTCCTTTAGAGCAGTTTATGGATTTGAATGACTTGCCTCTCTCTGAGCTACCAGTACAATTCCTGACTCAGTACGTCACTTGAAGAGGTAAGGCATTTAAAAATTTTTGGACATCTGGTATCCTGAGACTTTTAGTCTGTACATAATTGTAGGGTATTTAAAGGGAGAAAAAATTAGGAAAAGAAGTAAAGTAAGATTAATACCAATGGAATTAATTTTTCCTTGTTCAATTTTTAGGGAATATGGATAATTAATAAATATAATAAAAGTGTAGGTGAAATTTCCATGAAAAATCAATCCTTCTGGGGAAAAAAGATGTCTAATTGCTTGAAACACTGTATGGGAGAATGTTCTTATGTCAGGACAGAGACTGAATTGCTGTAGATTGAATTCACAGAAAAGATATTGAGGATCATAAAATTAGGCATAAAGGTGATCCTGAGAACTCCAGCAGCATAATGCAGACTGTATTTTTAACAGCTCATAGCTCTACTTCCCTGTAAGAAAATGAATCTTTGTTTTTATAGACTCTTTTCAGAAAAAAAAATCTGTTACCTTGGAGATCTATGATTTCTGTGAGATAATTGTGTATTAAAAATAATGCTCAGAGGACAAGAGCATGGAAATTATTTTCTGTCTGGAATAATCATGCTGCATGTACAAAGAATAAGAGATAGGAGGAAATTCCACTGCTAAAACATACTAAATTGCATTTCACTTTACAAACTTATTTTATAGCAGATATGTTTTCACAAGGTAAAATACAACTTATGCGAATGAATATAGTTCAATAACTTTCAGTGAATTTATGGCGTGCAAGTATAACCTCTTTTCAGACTCAGAATATTTCAGTCACTCCAAAAGGTTTCTTATCATGCATTTGCAGTAAATCCTTACTTTTACCTTTCCCCCAGACAACCACTCACCTACGTTCTTTCCATACTGATTTATCTTTGTTGAACTTTCTTCTTACCTGGATCTGTTCACTAAATAACCCCTTTCATGCTTGTTTTCTTTCTCTTATGTCAACGGGTTTGATAGTCATCCATTTTGTGGCATGTTCCTTGTTCTTTTCCCTTTCTTTTGATATTTTGTGTGAAGAGGTAGGATTCTGGATGGTTAAGTTCTCTTGTTTTGGTGAGGGTTGCATGTGGACTATTTGGTTGTTTTTTTTTTTGTTGTGGGGTTTGTTTTTTGTTTTGTTTTCTCTTGTTTTTTGTTGTTGTTGTTGTTGTGGGTGTTTGGTTTTTGGGTTTGTTTGGGTTTTTTTCACAATCAGATGTGAGCTAAATGTATTTGTAGGGTTTAGCTAACAATGAGCTGGAAGCTTCTTGTTTAGAGACAACCAAGACCTGGTGGGAGGACCTTGTATTTAAAAGGTGGTTGGGCCTTTGGGCCTGTGGTCCTCTGGTCTAATGTTAATTGTGTTTGGGATGAACATTCTTCTAAGGGCTACAGCACTAGTCTGTCAATTTGCTGTACTGAAGTAACTTGGGGTTGCTGTGATGCTGAATGTTGTGCCACTGGTATGTCAATTGTCATAATGATTACTCATCATGAACAATGTTTGGTGGAGCTCCCAGTTTGAGATAGACTTGAAGGTAGAAGTGGCATCCATTTCTTAAACAAGATGCCTCTGGAAACTCATAACGTAGAGAAATTACAATAGTTATAGAACTGTGTTCAGGTCTTTTGCTCATAGGGTCACTGTGAGGCATGCTCAACACTGCAGCACTAAACAACAACAACTAGACACATAGTCAGTAGCTAGTTTCACTGCTAACCTAGAAGCACCTTGGGAAAAAGTGGGAATTTTCCTCCTTTGTGACTTACAATCCTCTGAAAGCTTTCTAGAAGGTCAGCTATGTTTCAGCTCAACAGCAATGAAGTTGAAATAAAGATTTTACATATATATATATAAAATTTTGGTTATTCTTCACCAGATGGACATATGGATATTTTTTCTAACATGAAGCTATTTTTTTAAAATGATAAGTTTTATTTGGGCTTTTGCTTTTAATTAACTTGGATAGATAACCATGTGGAATTATGTGATTTGGACAAATTTTTTTTCCACACCTATTAAAAAGATCATGCGTTTTTCTCACTTGATTCTATTAATGGAGCCTAATGCATTGATTTTTGGATTTATGAATTTTGGAATCCAAATTTACATTATTGGGAGAAACTATGCTTGGTCTCTCTCCCTCTCTTATTTTTTTTAACAATGGGACTGCACTCTTTGTTGTTTTGTTTGTTTTTTTTATTTTCCTTATGGACTTTTGCAGTTATGTTTGTGGAAGATGGTTATCTATATAGTGTTCTTATTATATATATGAAATTAATAAAAACCATATAAAACTACTTCCAAAGTAGTTCTTAATCCTCTCTTAAAAATAGTTTTTATAGGATTATTTTGTTTCTTCATAAAATATTTTACAAAATTCCCCATTAAGGCAATCTGAGATTAAGTTTTATGTATAGGAAAATTATTTTGAATTTTATCTTTGTGTTTGTTTTATGTATAATTTTGTAGCCTGTGACAATATTGTTCTTACATTTTCTCAATGAGTCTAAATAAATATTTTCTTGATAAGTCTATCCAATTTGGTTATAAAAGAAGCAAGCAAAGACTTCACATATTAGTTATTTTTTTAAAATTACATTTATTTACAGAGTTTGAATACATTGTTTCTCACATCAGATCTTTCCCCTTTCCTTCACCCCCTGCATCAAATTGTGAGACTGTATGATTTTTCCCCAGCACCTACCCATCCTCAGCCTTCTGCTTCTACTCTCCATCTTGACCTTTATTATCTTTTATTTTGCAGAGTTTTCATAGTTTTTGTTTCCCATTGAGTCGAGGACGACTTGTAGCAACCCTATTAACAAAAGGCCTGAAGCCTTTCTATAACTATCATCGTTTCTCCAATTTCAGTTTCCAGAGGCATGTGGTTTAGAAAGTGGATGACACTCCTGCTTCCAAACCTGTCTTATAACTGAGAGCTCCACTGAACACTGTCCACCTTGGGCAGCAGTTATGGCATTTGACCACCAATGGCACAAGGTTCAGCTTCACAGCAAATTCAATTTACCTTAGTAAAGCAAATGGGTAGAAGAGTACTGTACAACTTAGAAGAATGTTCCTCCAAAATGAAATAACAATAGCAATAGGCCCTTGGGCCTAAATGATATTTAAATACAAAGGCCTTCGAAGTTTCCAGAGGTATGTGGTTTAGGATGTAGATGCTACTGCTGCTTCTAAGCCTGAATCAACGTGGGAGTGCAGTCAAGCACTATGCATGATGGATAGCCAATTACAGTATTTGACACAACTTAGGGCACAGTTGTTCATCATCACAACAAAAATCAATCACCATTTGTATCTCGCAAATTAATACTGCCACATAACTACATTAAGTTAAGCCCTGCACCACCAGAGCTATTTGGCATTAATATATACACTTTAATAAATTCCTAATTTAACTTTTTGTTATTTTCCCCTTTTGTCCACATCCATTGATTTCTGTGACATAATTTTTTGTCAATACCTTCCATGCAGTTTGAATGTCATTCTTTATTACTATCAACTTTGATGATCATATGCTACTTCCTGAAATGTTTCAGTGTCAATTCACGCTTTTTGGTAAATTGACTCTATATATTCCTTCCAATTTATTTTGATGGTTTCTGTATTGTTCACACTTTCCCCCATAACATCTCTCAATATTACAACTCAAGGCTTGAATTTATTTTTCAATCTCAAGTTGCAATACTGACAGATGCTTACAATTCCTTTACATTAAGCAATGTTGAGCAAGTTCTACCTTTTTTTATTCTCTAACTTCTGCTCTTTATACATTCTGTTATAATATTTTCCTTTGCCTCTCCATTCTTCCCGTCAAAACTCTGTTCATCTCTTTTACTTCAGTATCTCTATTGTTTGCGTTTCACAATGCTCTTGTCCAATTTTTGAAGTCTCTTCTGACATCCGTATTTGTCTTTTCTTTGTGCTCTGTCTTTGTAATGACATATTTTTGTCTTCATTGATGAGATCTTTGATGTCTTCCCACAATTCACCTGGCCTTTTACTATTAATATTCAATACCTCAAACTTTTTCTTCAGATGATTTTTAAATTCAAATAAGACAGACTTTTGGTTCTTTTGGATTTGTTTCATTTTCTTCAGCCTCAAATTAAACTTGATTATGAGTAACTGATGGTCTGTTCCACAATCAACACTTGTCCTGATTTTGACCACTGAAATTGAATTTCTCCTGTAATTCTTTCCACAAATACAGTCAACCTGATTCTTTTGCAGTCCACCACATGAGTGATATGTGAATAATATCTATTTATGTGTTGTTTTTTTAAGAAGGTCTTTGTGATGACTAAATGATTGAATGTTCCGTCCCCAAGTCCATAATTTCTGACTACCATTTCTTATTTTTGTCTTTAATTTTTGTATTTTAGTCTTCATTTACTGTTAATGTACCTAGACAGACATTATTTGCCAAATGACTGGATTGTTGTTGGTGAAAGCTATCAAGTTGTAACTAATAATAACCTTCCAGTGAGTTTTCAGAGGCAGTAAATCACAAGGAAAGAGACTACTTCTTTTCCTCTTGTTGAGAAGCTGGTGGATTTGGACTGTCTGCCTTTTGGTAGCAGTGCAACCTCTTGTTAGTAGGCAACTGGAGCTCTCAAATAATTGAGAATTGTGGTTGTTGTTATTATATATCTTTGAACTATCTACAACTCATAGCAACCGTATAATCAATGACTCTGAACCTTACCCTATACTGAGCCTACCTCATTGCCTCTGACATACTTGGTCCCATAGTCACAGTTCTTACGTACATCTCAACTAGCATCTTCCCCTCCTCCACTGACCCTCCATTGTTCCAAGCATGATGCCTCCTTCAAGGATGGTCTCTCTTGGCAACATGCCTAAAGTATGTGAGACAGAGATTCACAATACTTGCCTCCAAAGAGCAACCTGAATTTACATTCTCCAGGGGAGAATGGCAGTCCAGGGCATGTTCTTTTCTCTGCTCAAGCCCAACAACTCAAAGCCATCAATTTTTCTTTTGTCATCAGTCATTGTCCAGCTCTCAAATGCATAACAAGCAAATGAGAAGATCATGGCCTGAATCAGGTTCACCTTAGTCTCTAGACTGACATCATTGCTTTTAAAGTCTCTGGAGAAGTCTTCAACAGCTGTTATATCCAATCAACTCACCTTTTGATTTCCCGACTGCTGATACTAAGGGTGTTGATTAGCAAGATTAATAATGTCAATCTTTTTTCCATCTATTATAATGCTGTCTATTCACCAAATAACAGTGATCTTGGTTTTCTTAATGTTGAGACTTAATGCATACTTAAGTCTGCAGTCCTTGATATTCTGCAGCAAACACTTCAAGTTCTCCTCAGTTTCAGCAAGTAAGATGTGTCATGTGCATAATGCAGGTTCTTAATGAGTCTTCTTCCAATCTTTTAAAAATTTTATATTAGTTTATTTACAAAATTTGAATACACTGTTTTTGAGAACAGATTCTTTCAATTTCCCTTAACACCCACCCTCCCCCATCAACCTTATTCTAATCTGGAACTCTTCATAAAATCCAAACTGTGAAATGATGTGTTTAGCAAATTGATTGAAAATATATGGAGAAAGGGTACATTCATGACACTCTCCTTTCTTGATTTTTAACCATGTACTGTTCCCAAGCTCTTTTTTGGACAAGAGCTTCTTTATCTAGATATAGATTTTCAGTGAGCACGATCTAGTATTCTGGCATTCTAATTTTTCTCAAAGTTAGCCACAATTTGTTGTGATCCACACAATCAAATGCCTTTTTATAGTCAATAGAACACAAATACAAATCCTTCTTTTACTCTTTGTTTTCAGTCAAGACCCACTCAACCTCAGTGATGATTTCTTTAGTGCCATAGCCTCTTCTAAACCTAGCTGTATTTCTGGCAGGTCTCTGTCTATAGAGGAAAGCAGTACACCTTTCAGTGTAATGCTGTTGGGTATCTCTGGGGACTTATTAGAAGATACAAACAGTTTTGTAACTCATTCTGGAGCAGTAATGATGACCCAAATGCCAAAAAATATGAGGGTACAAGGTGTTGAGGACAACTGTTGCTATTGTTGTTAGATGTCATCTAGTTGAGTACAACTCATAGAGACTCTATAAACAACACATGTGAACTCTACTCTTTCCTGTGCCATTTTCACAAAATCTGACCACTTGAACCCATTGTAGTAGTTGTCACTGTATCAATCCACATGGTTGAAGATCTTCCTCTCCTTCACTGACTCTCTACCTTTCCAAGAAAGATGTCTGTCTCCAATGAATAGCTTCTCCTAACAGTATACTCAAAGTACGTGATATGAAGCTCCATCATCATTACCTCCAAAAATAACTCTGAACCTTCTCCAAGACATATCTCTTTTCTTCTTTTGAGGGCCAGAGAGAATCCTAAATAAGTCCGTGATTGAGAAGACGATGTGTTGATTAAAGAAGTTGTTTCTATCCCTTAATTATGAGCTTTTTTACCCCCTAATAAAGCCAATGGTCATGGGAGCCATCTACAAGTTATATATGAAGGTGGCTAGTGCTGTGAGTTAGTGAACCCAGCAGAGAATTAGTGTTATGAAAAGGAAAATTGGTGTTAGAATTGGTGAAAAGTTGTGAAATAAAAGTGTCTGACCTCCAATTCACATGAATTAGACTTAAGCTGATACTGGTGGTGAATTTCAATCTACCTTGTAAAATTAGAGGAGGTTAGATGTCTCTGGAATGTAATTTTTAATATTGGGTGGGGAAAGTTTACAGTTAATGAAAGCAGTAATTAAAAAGATTTAATTAATCTTCAAAGTAAATAAGCCAATTAATTGAAAATATAACTCACTGCTTTATAAAATGGTTATCAAGGTAGCTCTAGTGGCAAAGAAACTGCACTGCAATCCCGAAGGCTTGTGGTTCAAATCCACCAGATGATCTGCTGGAGAAGAAGGGGTAATCTCTTCCTGTGCCAGTTGAATCCGATTCAACTGAAAATAAAAATTATCATTTTGAAGTCCTATTGAATAGTCATAGCTTCCTTTTCTCCTAGTTATCAAACAAAAATCGGAATTTTAATCAAATGGTGAGATGTTACTATTAGTAACTAGAATGACAAGCATGAGGGTACTACAGACAAGGCTGAACTTGATTTATTTACTTTAATATGAAAATGAGTACAAGTGCATTCAGGTAAAAGAGTACTTAACAAATTACCTCTATTTGTCTCTACAAATGTACTTTCTCCAGTTTCCCACTGTGGTCTGTGCCCTGTGAGGTTTTGCCTTTGTGGTTTTAATGAATAAGCACTTCTGTCCTCTGACTTCTTGCTATGTTTATCAACCGAGAGTTTCTGCAGGGGAGTGGAGGGCAGGCAGTGGACAAGGTCAGGTTGTTCTCCCCCAACTTTTCGAGTTATTTTCATTCCAGAGTCTTGGTTCTCACTGGCTACATTATTCCACTAAAGTTCACAGCTTCTATCCTGGATCTTCCCCTACAGCTTCAGATTTTTACATGGTCTCATAACTACCTCTTTCCTACTATTTAGCCTATGGTACAACACCTCTCCTTGTTGCTAGTGCTGGAGTACTTCATTACCCCTTGTTGATTTTCCTTAATCCTTACCCCCAACAAGCTGTCAATGTTTTAGAGTTAATTCCAATACATCATGTGGGTCACATCAGACTGTACTACAGAGCGTTATAATGACTGAATTTTTTTTTAAATGTTTATTGCCAGTCCCATATTCTAAGGTTTCTCTAAATGAATATAAACAACTTTTCAGTTAACAGCCAAGTGCCTAAGGAGTTCCTTTAACACTGTACCTCAAAGACCAATTCCTTGTTTTCAAATCAATTCCAAGTCATAAGATCATACAATCCCAATGGGTTTCCAAGGCTGTATTCCTAATGATACAGTGCCTTGATGACACACTATGTAATAAGAGGACTATTAATCGAAAGTTTGAAAGCTTGAATACATCATCTAATCCTTGAGAGAAAGATCAAACAGTGCATTCTCAGAAAAATTTACAGTCTTGGAAACTAGATGGTTGATCACTCTATGAATCACGACCATAATAGTGAGTTTAGAGTTTTTGTTTTGTTCTATTTTATCCCACATGATAGTGTGCACTTTCATATGGTCAAATCCATACAATTTTATCTGGTAAAATGAATAGTTAGAGGTCCTCTGACCTCATAAAGGAGAAAGAAGTTTTCACTTGTAATCCAGGGTGGGATGACCAGGAGTCTCCAGGCTGACCAGGTCATACCAGTTGCTTTCTGGCTCCTGGTCCTGGGGTTATGTAGTGTAAGTGCAAATGTTAGTAACTGAAAGATGGAAACTATGCCTGGGTAAAGTTAAACCAGGGAGAAGAAACTCTGAGGGAAGTTGGTAGTAATGTTGGCTTAAATATTGGTCCTTCAGTCCAGATATCTAGAGTGGCAAAATATCTGCACATAGAGTATTCAATTATTGTGTCATCAGGGCCTTTCAATTCTGCACACACTCAAAACCAGTCCACAATACATTAAAGTAGATTCCTACAAATGATAATTCTTCAGTTTCTAAGGTTGTAAATCTTATCAAGATTTGAACTGCCTATTTTCTGTTAGCTATTCTGTTAACCTGCTATTCAATTGATGTGATTGTTGTGTGGTGTCAAGTCAATACTGACCCATAGCTGACCCTCCAGTGGATTTGTAGAGGTAGTAAATCACACGGGAGGAGATTGTCCATGCATCTCCCATATAGCAGCTGGTGGGTTGAAACCACAACCCTTTGGAATTGCAGCACAGTTTCTTACCACTAGGCAATCAGGTCTTCTTCAAAGACATGTACAAATTTTCTCTTTATTATTTTTAATTATTCCTTTCATGCATTCTTTCTTTTTTTCTACCAGAATACTAACTGATGCAATAGCATTGTTTAAGAATTAAGTTTCATAAGGGAAGAAGATCAAGGTTTAAATCTCCGATGTCCTGCAAGTTGATATTTTCTCCTTTCATCTTCCTTTCTCCTCCCACAATCTCTACTTGGGTTGACTGTATAATCGTCCACAATGTTTTCTTTAGTCTTTTCCAAATTAGTACTAACTAGATCATGTATTTCTGTGTCCCTAATTATTCTTACTGTTTACCTCATTTCATAAAATATTTTATCATTGTATTTCCATTTTCAGGGGTTAGAGATGCTGTTTCCAAGGTAACTCAGAGAAACCTTCAATTACTCCATGCTAAAAGCTACATTATGTTAAATGGAAAAAAAATTAAAACTTAATGATTAAAAATCAGTGATTTCATCTCGCTTGGACCCACAATCAACATTCTTGGTACCAGTCATGATATAAGAAGGTGAAAGAATTTAATCCATGACCTTCAGGCCTGGTTTTGATGTTCTTGGTCAAACCTTCTTCTAGGTCGTATAACCCTGGTCTGTCCACTTGCTGTACAGAGGTAACTCATGGTTGCTGTGATGCTGAACACGATGACACTGATGTGTCAAATGTGATAATGGTTACCCAAGGTGGAGAGTGTTTGGTGGAACTCTCCAATTAAAACAAATTTGGAAGCAGGAGTGGCATCCACTTCCAAAATAGCTTGCCTCCAGAGACACTATGAACTTGGAGAAATGATGAACGTCACATAAGTGTCCAGGCCTTTTGTTCATAGGGTCGCTATGAGTCGCCTATGACTCGACAGCATTTAACAACAACCACCCCACTCTTGGGGTAGGAAACCCCACGTCTCCAAATTACTGAGGAACAATGATGTCAGCTTGGTGCTACTGACTCCAGCCATTGCCTTTTAAATCACCTTCTATGTGTCTAAGAGCTGTGCAATGGATAAGAATGACAGAAGAATTGATGCCATTGAGCTGTGGTGTTGGAGAAAGACACTGAATATCCCATGTCCAATAGAACATGCAGGTATACCTTGGGAAAAGTACAGCCGGAGTGCTTCTTGGAGGCAAGAATGGTGAAGCTTTGTCTCACATGCTTTGGGGATGTTTCTAGCAGAGACTATTCCTTGGAAAAGAACATCATGTTGGGAAAGGTGAGGGCTGGTGAAGGAGAGGAAAACCTTCAACAAGATAGACTGACATGAGGATTGTATTACTACTTATATAGCAATTCCGGTAGTTCAAGTGTGTCAGAGATGATGAGTATGACACATGATAGGACAGAGTTCAGATCTGTTGTTTATAGGGTTGCTATGAGCTGTACTCGATATTGTGGCATCTAACAAAAACCAATGAGTTCAATACTTAGTCTAATTCACCAGTACTTTTGACTCCATGTCAGTGAATGCAACAATGCATGTTGTAAAATTTGAGTAGCTGTTCCTTTCTTCTTCCATTCTGTCTTTTGATCCTTCTTTCCTTTCATCTGTCTTTCCTCTCTCCTCACTCTCTTCTTCTTCCTTCTTTCACTTCCTTTTTGGTTTCTTTCTCCCTATGTTAATATATTTCTTTGATTGACCTTAACACATTTCTTATTCAGTGTAATGCATTACTCCACTACTTGTACAGTTATCTGTGTGCAACGGGATGTAGTAGAAAGATAAAGAGATTTAAAACTGGTCAAACTATCTCTGATAATGCCATCTTTAAAAACAAGCTAATTCTAGTATAGCTTTGCCTCTGAAGAGAAGCTATGTGAATAAAAGGTATATCTTAGTTATAGTTATCTCTAAGGATCTAGTGCTGATTCTTCATAGATTATCACATGAGCATGTTGTTGTTGTTGTATACTGTCAAGGTGGAACCAACCCATAGAGGACCCTCAAGAAGGTTTTCAGAGGCAGTTAATTCCACAGGAAATTGTTCATCCTTGTCCCACTAGAGCAGCTGGTGGATTTAAACTGAGTTCCATCAGGATTGCAGCACAGCTTCTTGCTAGCAAATGACATCACAGTATTCTACAAGAAGAAGAAAATTTCTAATCATCTATACTTACACATTTCTCTTTACTGGGTAAAATGCGAAGTCTACTGTTTGGCTACTGTTGTAGTTGTTAAGTGTCGTAGAGCTGTAGATTACTCATAGCAACTCTTTGAAAAAAAGACCTGAGCACTCTTCAGAATTTCCAGAAGCAAGCCATTGCAGAAGTGGATGCCACTCCTGCTTCCAAACTTGTTTTATCTGGGAAGCTCCACCAAACACTGTTCACCCTGGGTAACCATTATCACATTTGGCACATCAGTGTCACAGTGTTTAGTATTACAGCAACCACAAGTTACCTCGTTTGGCTATTATTAATTCTTTAATTCTAAACATATTTTGGTCAAGGAATAACATTCTTAGGAACTCAGTTTTGCCTCATCAAAGAACAGATCTTCAGGATACTTGGGAGACTGTTTATGTTGTGCATTAGAATGTGTAGCATTCTTCCAAGCCTTTGGTTAATGAAACTTACAATCCTTGGTTTCAGTCCATGATCCACCTTGAGTTGGTTTCTGTACATGGAGTGAGGTGTGTCTATTGCTTGAGTCTTTTGCAGATACTTTTCCAATTTTGCTACACCATTTATTAAAAAGGCTGTCATTTCCCCACTTAACTGATTTCATCTCCTTGTCAAAAATCAGTTGACCATAGATTGTTGTTTTTGTTGTTATGTGCTGTTGAGTCGTTTGCGACTCATAGCGACCCTATGCACAACAGCCCTAAACCCTGCTCTATCCTGCACCAACCGCACTGCCTCTGACACACCCATCCCGATTACCCCAGTCACCGAATCAATCCATCTCATAGAGTGTCTTCCCCTCCTGCGCT
>NW_006399908.1:4993676-5003495 GCF_000299155.1 Elephantulus edwardii | reverse complement strand
GTCTTTTCTTCCTCTTCTGTCTTTGTAATGACCGTTTGCACTCTTCCTGGATGATACCTTTGACATCCTCCCACAACTCATCTGGTCTTCGCTCATTAATGTTCAAGGCCTCAAACCTGTTCCTGAGATGATTCTGAAATTCAGGTGGGATGAAATCAAAGTCATATTTTTGACCATAGGTAGGTGGGCTGAATTCTGGGTTCTCAATTCTATTCAGAGATTAAATTAATATAAGTAAATTCATTAAGTGATTACTTTGGTTCCTACCTTTATCATTAGCATCTCAGAAGAAAATTCCTGAAAGCAAGCATGCGTTTGGCCACCGTTTTTTAGTTTCTTAATATTTTTTAATCTCTTAAAAAATCCTTTTTACATGAGACCCTTGTCTGAGATGGTATTGCTAAATGATTTTTTCACAGTCAGTAGATTTTCTTTTCACTCTGTTGGAAAACATTTATGATGTGCACAGTGATTTAATGCTTAATGGGTCCCATTCATCAATTTTATCTTCTCTAGATTGTACATTTCTGGCTGTGTTTGGCATTCTCTTTACACAATAGGCTAGGTTGTCTAAGCTTGATCCCAGTTTGTCTCTGTTGAACTTTATGGTTTTGGGCTTTATCTCAGGTCTCTGATCCACCTTAGATTGATTTTTGTGTATGGTGTGAGATGTGGATCCTGTTTCAGCTTTCTGAACGTGGAAGTCCAGTTTTGCCAGCATCATTTGTTGATGAGGTTGTCATTTCCCCATTTGATAGGTTTTATTTCCTTGTCAAATATCAGTTGACCATAGGTAGTTGGGCATTTTTTCTGGATTCTTAGTTCTGTTCCATTGGTCTATGTGTCTGTTATTGTACCAGTACCATGCTGTTTTGGTTACTCTCCAAATAAACTTACGAATTTCCGTTTAGATCTCCTTGAAAATGAATTTGGTGTCTGGATTGAGATTGTGTTGAACATATAGATTGCTTTCAGTAGATTGTCATTTTCACAATATTGAGTCTTCCTATCCATGAGCAGAGCACATGTTTTCATTCCTTTAGATTTTTTATTGTGTCTTGCAGAAATGTTCTGTAGCTTTCCTTTTATAGGTCTTTTGTATCTCTACTTAGGTTCACTCCCAAGTATCTCAATTTGTGGTTGTTGTAAATAGTATTACTTTCTTGGATTCCTTCTCTGAGTTCCCTTTTGTTACTATAGAGGACTCCCACTGATTTTTGTATATTCCTCTTACATCCTGTCACTCTACTGAAATTGAATGGATTGAGAAATTATGGTATATTCACACATTGGAATAGTATACAGAATTCAGGAGCAATAATATTTTAAATTACTACCTAACTTGGGAGAGACTGGAGATCATTACGCTAAGTAAACTAACACAGTCCCCTAAAGACAAAAATTGTGCAAAATTATTATTGTAGAATGAGTATGAGAATCTAAGGCAGGGGTCGGGGGGGGGAAGCAGAAGGGTGAGGATGAGTGGGAGGGAGGGGTTAATCATCGGATTTCAAGAGTTGAGGGTGGTTGTAAAGGAAACGAGAAAGATCTGATGTGAAAACAATGTATTTGAAGTTTGTAAATAAGCCAGTATTTTTTTTTTAAATCTTGCCAATACTTTCTTTTAGAAGCAGGAATAGTATCCACTTCCTAAACAACGTGCCTCTGGAAACTCTATGAACTTTGAGAAACTACGAGAGTTATAGAAAGGCTTCAGGCGTTTCGTTAATAAGGTCGCTATGAGTCATACTCAACTTGACAGCAATCAACATACTTTCTTGCAAAAGAAAAAAGAAACACAAACCACAATCCAACAAAATAAACCCCCCAAACCAAAACGCATACATTTTATATTTATTGGTTTTTAATTTCTTGTTCTTCTTTCTGGCATTTTTTATTGATTTCTGTTTGATATTTATCCAAAAATTTCCTCGAAAATTCCAGTTCAAATTATTTGCTTCCTACCACTATTTAGACTAAAACTCAAGAAAAAGAGGTGAGAAGACATGAACATTCTGCACATGTGTTAAGCAATCATTTTCATTTTATCAAACTGCAAATCCTTTGAGACATTGTTATAAATGTATATTTTTTGCGTGTGTGTAGAAAGTGCACGAAAAAGACAAAAAAATACAGTGATAAAATTGTCATCATCGTTTTATAATTAAATAACTAATAGTGTTTCTGAGATTCAAATGACCTTTGAATTTCTAAACCTAAGAGTTCTGTCATTGAACAAAATTTGTAGGAAATTGCAAGAAAATTCTAGGACCCCCAAATATCTATATTGTATGAAATTATTATATTTGATTAGAGAAAATATATGTCTTTAGTATCATACTATTTTTAAGAGACAGAGATAGAAGCTCTAAATTAAAATAAAGGCAAAATTGCTGACAGTATGTTAGATATTATAATAATGCATTATTGGATGAAACTCTTCAAGGCTTCTTAAGTTTAGACATTCTAGAATATAACAATTGATTGGCTACTTAAATTGGAAAACTTCCTATATTGTGTTTTCTCTCTATTGCATACTAAATCAGATATTTTCAATTAACCTTTCTTGTAATTATCTTCTATACTTTTACTCAAAACATCAAAATTACAAGAATATGCACAAGCCCCTCCTATTCTCTAGCTTTCAGATTTTTCTACATAAAAACCTCTTCAAAGAAATAGTACTCCAAATGTGTTATCACATTTTGTTTTGTCTTATTGTATTCTCTATTTGTTTGCTGCCTCCTTTTGGGAAGAGGAAGCAGAGATTCTTCTCATATGAAAGAAAGGACACATTACCACATGATCTTTTGATTTGAGATGATTGCATGTCTAGCACTTTGGACTATTATATCCTGGTTTACATATGAGGCTTCAAGTTATAACATCTTTAGACTTTAGTGTTAGAAATAGTAACTAACTTTTCTGATTTGCATATTAAAATGAGACTTAAGAATACTCATAAAATTTTGTGACAAAAAAATTACTCTGAAAAATATTTCAGTTTGATGACATGAGAACTAAAAACCAAATGTCATGCTCCATGTACTATAGTTCTCACGGAATGTAAACATTTTTAATTAAAGCGAAATATGATAGAATTGATGATGTGGAAAGGACATTATATATAGTGCTTAGAGCTTAGTCCCTTAAGTAAAAAGAATTTTTCAGCTTTACCATGCATTGGCTGAATTTGGACTTATTACATAATGTGCAAGCTCTTGTTTACTGGTTTGGACTCTAACTTATGATGATTTTCAAATGAAGGCTGAAAATCCATATTTAATCTATATTTGTACAGAACTCCAAGTAAAGAAGACTCTAACGTTGGCTGATGCTGAGAAGAATGGGAATTCTAGAACACTTGATTGTGCTTACATGAAACCTGTACTTGGACCAGGAGGCAGTAGTCAGAACAGAGTAAGGAAACACTGCATGGTTCAAAATTAGCAAGGGTGTGGTTAAGCATATGTCCTATCTCCATACTTTTTCAATCTGTATGCAGAAAAGATTATCCAGGAGGGTGGACACTATGAGAAAATATGTGGCATCAGGATTGGCGGTAGGCATAAAACAATCTGAGTTATGCAGATGACACAACACTACTTGCTGAAACTGAGGAGGACCTGAAATGCTTGCTTCAGAGGGTCAAGGACTAGAGCCATCCGTATGGATTGAGGCTCAACATCAAGAAATCAAAAATTCTCACCACTGGGCCGATTGGCAGCATCATGATAGATGGTGAAGAGACTGAGATTGCCAACAAATTCAGTTTGGTTGGTTCTACAGTCAACACTCTTGGTACCAACAACCAGGACATTAAAAAATGAATTGTGTTGGGAAAGTTAGCTGTCAGAGACCACACCAAAGTCCTGAAGAACAACGATGTCAGTTTGGAGGCTAAGATGTGCCTGATAAAGGCCATGGTCTTTGCAATTACTTGCTATGCATCAGAAAGCTGGATAATGACTGGGGATGATAGAAGAATTGATGCCTTTGAGCCATGGTGCTGGAGAAAAGTACTGAATATACCATGGACTTTCAGGAAAACAAACAGGTTTGTCCTGGAAAAGGTTAAACCAGACTGCTCCTGGGAGGCAAGAATTCTGAAGCTTTGTCTGACATATTTTAGACAAGTTGCAAGGAGTGTTCAGTCTTTGGAGAGGGATATCATTTTGGGGAGTGTGGATGGACAGCTCAGGAGAGGAAGACCCTCAATGAGATACATTGATTCAGTGACTGGGGTAATGGCGGTAGGTATATTAGAGACAATATGAATGGCACAGGATAGAGCAGGGTTTAGGACTGTTACACAAAGGGTCGATATCAGTCCCAGGTTACTCGATACTCGACAGGACATAACAACAACAGCAACAACACTAAGCCTATTGGTAAGGAGTTTTGATGCCAACTGAAAGTCTGGCAGTTTAATCCACCAGGTGGTCTAGAGTAAACCATCATCTACCAACTAATTTGTTGTTGTTGTTATGTGCCATCTAGTTGTTTGCGACTCATAGCGACCCTACGTACAACAGCCCTAAACTCTGCTCTGTCCTGTGCCAATCGCACTGTCTCCCATCCCGATAATCCCGGTCACTGAATCAATCCACCTCATAGAGGACCTTCCCCTCCTGCGCTGTCCCTCCACCCTCCCAAGCATGATGTCCTTCTCCAAAGACCGGTCTCTCCTCACAACATGTCCAAAGTATGTTAGACAGAGCCTCAAAATCCTTGCCTCCAAGGAGCCACCCGGTTTAACCCTTTCAAGGACAAATTTGTTTCTTTTCCTAGCAGTCCATGGTATTCTCAATACTCTTCTCCAGCACCACAGCTCAAAGGCATCAATTCTCCTTCTATCCTCTTTGGTCATTGTCCAACTCTCTGATGCATAACAAGTGATTGCGAAGACCATGGCCTGTATCAAATGCACTTTATTCACCAGAGAGACACCATTGCTCTCCAGTACTTTGGAGAGGTCCTTAACAGCAGACTTTCCCATGGCAATGCGCCTTTTAATTTCCTGGCTACTGGTGCCAAGAGTGTTGACTGTGGAGCCAAGCAAACTAAAGCTGTGTACAATCTCAATCTCTTCACCATCCATCCTGATGCTGCCAATTGGTCCAGTGGTGAGAATCTTTGTCTTCTTGACATTGAGCTTCAATCCATATTGGAGGCTGCAGTCCTTGATCCTCTGCAGCAGTTGCTTCAGGTCCTCTTCAGTTTCAGCAAGCAGGATTGTGTCATCTGCATAACGCAGACTGTTAATAAATCGTCCACCAATCTTGACCCCACATTTCTCCTCATAGAGCCCAGCCTCCCGGATAATCTGTTCTGCATATAGGCTGAAAAGGTATGGAGATAGGACGCATCCCTGGCGTACGCCCTTCCCAATTTTGAACCATGCAGTGTTCCCTTGCTCTGTTCTGACGACTGCCTCCTGGTCCAAGTATAGGTTTCACATTAGCACGATCAAGTGTTCTGGGATTCCCATTCTTCTCAGAGTCAGCCATAGTTTGTTATGATCCACACAGTCAAATGCCTTTGCATAGTCAATGAAACACAGATAGACATTCTTCTGGTATTCTCTGCTTTCAGCTAAGATATATCTAATAACAGCTACAGTATCCCTAGTACCACGACCCCTTCTAAACCCAGCCTAATTTACAGCCTCTAAAAGCCTGCTGGAGTGTCAAATATGAGTGGTTTCCAACTTAATGATACATACTAACAACGACATCATTAACAATGTCACATTCAAATAAGGGACCAGCATACTGACAAGTGAATCAAGAGTTTGTCAAAGGTAATGGATAGGAATGAGCTAAGTGGAAGAGAGGAGAAATGCCATAGAATATCAATTCATCCTGTACCTAGAGGGAAGAAAGATAGTCCTATCTGATGAGACACTGGTAGAATATTCTAGATGAAATTGCCATCCAAGTAACAGATTGCCCAAGTAACAACCTGGTATAACTTGTCTATCTATTCAAAAGCTTCACTTTGGAGTCCATCGGGCCAGTTTTATCTATTAAACATCTTTGATTTTGTCCCTAGAAGACTTCATAAACCAATGATTTTCAGAAAGAATTGTTGATGTTTGACATCTGATAAATAACAAGAGTTGGGGGGGGGCATAATTTCGTAAAGTAACCAATAAAATAATGTTACATTACTATAATATCTTTGTTTTGTTCTGTTTGTTGTCTACCATCAAGTTGGATCTGACTTATAGCTGATTTTCCAGTGGGCTTTCAGAGGCAATAAATCACATAAATGGAGACTATGCACCTTCCTCCCACAGAGCAACTGGTGGATTCATACTGTGTGCCTTCAGGTAGCCAGGGATACTGCCTTCCAGTAGGCCACCAGCAATCCCAATAATACCTTTACACAGTGTTTTTGCTCTGTATTTCATAATGGTCGCCACAACTCCTACTCCGATCCAGGAGAACTACTTAGGAGGGAGCTATGGACTATTGCAAAACAGTGTCTCCAGAGAGTCAGAGAGCAGATGTGAGGGCCAAGTGGGAAGTTTTGCCACTTCCCCATCTCCTGAATAACACACTCGGCTTTGATAATATTTGGCATTTTAGAGAGATGTTTCACAAGCATATTCATACCTATTTGGCAATGAAACAGTAAACTTCTTAAAATCTGTTTTTCTTAGTAATCAAGAAAGCACATGTTTATTTTGTTTTACCTAAATGCAACTTCATGAATTTTACTTTATAAAATTATCTAAGAAGAATTCTTTTCAGGCTCTGGTAGGAGGGTTTTTGTGATCACAAAACATTATTTGACATCATTGTCAGCTGTCATGCTCCATATTTTTATTCTCACTTACTATTGTAACAGCCTCTGGCTTCCATGTTCTCCCCACCTACTCTGCTTTTCAAATCATTGAAAGAATTCCATCCTCAACCAGATAAGAGTGAGAAAGATGGGATAAATTATGCATACTGCATTGAAACAAATGAGAGAGAGAACTGTTTAAAAGGGATATGTGATTAAGTATTATTGTCCAGCAAGAAGGCTGCATAGTGGAGTGGACTTGGGGGCGGGGGGAGGATTGTATAACAATGAAAGAATTTTTCTTTTACTTTTCAAATAGAAGAACAAACTGGAGGGGAAGAGAGGAAAGGGAGAAAAGTGTAACAATGAATAAGTGGAAATCCAAAATCTCTGTAAATTTTCATGAAAATTAATTATAATTTTTTTTAAAGAGTGAAGCAGAGATGGGCCTGTTGATTCCTCCATGTTTTACCTGAGATCAGAGACAGTGGGAGAGATTTCACGTGAACTTGTAATGATTTCCGTTTATAAGCGTTTAAAAGAAAGGTGATATAAATAATATGAACATGGCACTTCAACAATAATAATGTACTAGGAAAAATCAATAAATGCAATATCACACTGAGTAATTTAGGTAGTTTTGGTTTAAATGTTTTTGCTTTTTAAAGTATATAATTTTCAGATGGTATAAGCAGTAGTGTTAAAATTTGGCTGTACAATTATGTCACCTCTAGCACTTATAAAAATATCAGCTAATGAGTTCTTCTGTTGTTGTTATTTATTGTCGGGTCAGACTTGCACTCATGATGACTCCATATGCAATGACAAATTACTGCACTGTCTCCAGATTAACAATTCTGAATACATTCCAAAGCAGTTTATTGTAATGTTCTTCCTGATCCACCTTAATTAAGAAGCTCCCCTGAAATCTGTTCAGAGTCTTAAGAACTGGCCAGTCTCCACTGAGAGACAGATGGTGGGGGCACATAAAGTGAATAGCCTACGTACTGAATTAGATCTTCTGCATGAAAAATTCTACTTCTGAACTACCATTGTCCCTAAAATAGTGGAAGTTTTTGGTATTTTTTAAGGTCAAGTCAGAACAAATCCCTAACTGACCCTCCATCAAATTTTCGGAGGCTATTAATCTCATGGGAGGAGATTTCTCTGCCTTCTCCCACAGAGCAGCTGGTGGGATTTGAACCACGTGTCTCTAGGATTGCAGGGCAGCTTCTTGCCACTAGGCTACCAGTGTCCTGTAGTTGATCTTGAGTTGATTCCAACTCATAGTAAACCCGTATGATTCATTCACTCTTTGTAACTTAGTCAAAAGTGAGGCATAGCTGACCTATGGATTTTCAAGTTTGTAGACTCCACAGGAAATGGTTGCTTATCATTCACCCAAAGACGCCTCTGGGGAATTCAAACCAAAAAAAGTTGCCTTTGAGTTAGCCGCACCACTGCCCACAGATCAAGTTATCAGAGTTGCCTAGAAATCAGTTTAAGTCACAGCAAAATTGTGTTGCTAAGATTTTAAACCATTCTACACACCCTCACCCCCCCCCCACCTCCTGAAACTGATTGACAGGCCTGTCTTAGGAATTTCTGTGTAGACTTGAAACATGAAGCTTTCAGTTACCAGCGAGGTACATTAGCAGCTTATAGCACCCACGGTTTTCAATGCAGAATTAGATATCCCCAAACATGCTTTAAGATTTTTATACCAGAATGGGTTCTTGTCATGGAAATTTTGCAATAGTGTGTTGCCAGTGTATAACCACATCTCTCCTCTTCCTTACCAAAAAATATCTGGCAGACAGTTATCTAACCTATTGATTAGAAGAAATACGTATTCACTTCCATTCCAAAATAAAAGGTGGTCCAATAGAATATGGAAATTATCAAATGGTTAATTATTATTAGTATCACATGCAACTAAAATCTTTCTGAATATTATTAAATATGGCTGTAACAGTATATCAACAGGGAACCATCAGAAATTCAAGCTCGATTCAAAAGAAGCCCTGGCACCAGTGATATCATAGCTGATGTCAAATGGATCCTGGCTGAAAGCAAAAGCTACCAGAAAGAGGCTTATTTGTGTTTTATTGACTGTGAGAGGTGTTTGAATGTGTGGATCATAAAAAGATTGGGTTCCCGGAACACTTAATTGGGCTGCAAAAGCTACATAAACCAAGTAGTAGGTTTCAGAACAGAACAGAACAGAACAATGGAAAACTGTGTGTGTGTGTGTTTATTGGTATCAAGTTCAGCACAACTCATAACGACTTTATGAACAAAAGGCCTGAAGCCCTACCACAAACCATTGCCATTTATCAAAATTCACAGAAATTTCCAGAGTCGTGCTGTTTAGGAAGTGGAGGTCACTCTTATTACATGTGTTCAAATCGTGAAGATTTGTGTCAGTATTAGATCCTTTTTTTTTATAACTAATTTGTGTGCTGAGCAAATAAACAGAGAAGCTGTACTGTATGAAGAAGAATGCGACACAGAATTGGAAGAAGGCTCCCCAACAACCTGCATTATCCAGATGGTATAATCTTGCTTGCAGAAAGTAAAGAGGACTTGAAGCACTTAGTGCAGAAGATAAAAAACTACATCCTTCAATATAGATTATACTCAATCACAATAAAACAAAATTCTTCATCATTAGACCAATAGCCTACATTATGATCTTGTTGTTAGGTACCATACCATCAAGTTGAGTATAAATTAGAAATTCTATGAGCAACAGATATGAATCCTGCCCTATTGTGCACCATTTTCATGTTCTCTGTTACACTCAAGAGTATTGTGGTAGTTACGGCATCAGTCCATCTCACTAAGTGTCTTCCTCCATCATGGAGCCTTTTACTTCTCCAGAACTTTCACCATGAACTGGTTTCTCCTAAAAGTATGCCCGAATTAACTGAAACTAAGTTTTGCCATCCTTCCCTCTAAGAAGCACTCTGGTCATATTTCCTTAAAACATATTTGATTATTTTTTAGTTTTTTGTGGCAGTCCAT
>NW_006399908.1:4979064-4982811 GCF_000299155.1 Elephantulus edwardii | reverse complement strand
GATTCGAATCTGAAATAAATTCCCTCTTGCCCTTGCATCGGTGTCGGCTCCTTGGTGACTTGGGGGGAACTGGATTTGGGGCATAACAAAAGTTCCTATCTCTCAACATCTTCTCCAATATTTATTGCTTACTCTTCTATTAAGCTTTTCCACTGCTACTGGAATGAGATAATATTTTATAGTTGTTTGGATTTGCATCTCTCTTATTGCCAATGATTTTTGAACATTTTTTTCATGTGTCTATTGGGCCATTCTTTTGTCCTTCTCTACGAAAAGTCTATGCTTCTTGCCCATTTTGTATTTGGGTTATCAATCCTTTTCTTGCGGAGTCCCTTTAGGATTCTACATATTTCTGTTATGAGATTCTTACCTAAAATGATATTTTTGTCAAATACTTTTCCCCAATCAGTCTATTTTATTTTCACTTTATTGGAATACATTTGGATGAGCACAGGCATTTAATCGTAAGCAGGTCTCATTCATCAATTTTACCCTCTCCTGATTGTATATTTTGTCTGTATTTGACAGCGTCTTTGTACCATAGGCTAGCCCTTCTAAGCTTGGCTCAAATTTCTCCTTTATGATATTTATGGTTTTGAGTTTTATGCTTAGATCTCTGACTCATCTTGAGTTGGTTTTTGTGTATGGTGAAAGGTGTGGATTCTGTTTCAGGTTTTTGCAGGTAGTAGTCCAGTTTTGCCAGTACCATTTTTCAAAGAGGTTGTTTTTCCCCATTTGATAGATTTCATTTTCTGTTGCATATCAGTTGAGCATAGATAGATAGTTAATATCTGGGTTTTTGATTCTGTTCCACTGGTCTGTGTACTGATTGGTCATTGTACCTGTAATACCTCCTACCCACTTTTATCTCAATTGTTTCTTTTTTGTAAAAAAATTCAGTGGTGAAATCCCTCCAGGAGGTTTTCAGAGGTTGTAAATCCCACAAGATGAGATTGACTATTTTTCTACCAAGGAGCAACATGTAGATTTGAACTTTGAGTTGACAGTTCCACTTTTTAGTCAATAGGCCAATAGAGGTCCCTAAAAATAATTTGCAAAAGATCAATCCCTTCTCTGATTCTATAAATCCTAGTGAAGGTGGTATCATGATAAATGATGTTCTTCCTGGTTTATTAAGATAGTTATAATTTTAAAAAGGATAATTATCACAAATTCATATTGTTTAGTTAAAAATTCTTAGAATAATTAATGTAGAGAATAGATATATGTATATACATGTAGAATTGAACTGACATAGAAATAATTTAAGTCAACTATTCTACTGCTTTTTAGCTAGGTTTGCCTTCATTGCCTGAATTTAAAGGGCATTCTTTTCCATTCACTCTTGATTTTAATTCTGTCTGCCACTGACTTTATACATGACCCTAGGAACAATATTTAACCTCTGTTAATTATAGGTTTCCTTAGATTTAAAATAAGGTTTACAAATGTTGCTAAGCCCGTACAGGTCTTGCCATTTCCCTCAAGAACTATTTCATTATTAATGAAAACATTATCTGTACTTAAATTTTACTTCCGATTATAATGAAAATGTGGGAAGGGACTTACTGGTATTCCCAACCAAAGTTGCTTTTAAAATAATAATCATTGAGATTAATTGGAAAATATGCAGCATTATAGAATACAATTCAAATTATACTTAACTTTCAGATGGAAAATTAACCCCTTTTTGACTTTCTAATCAGTCTCCCTGCATTCTCCACTTCACATTGGAAGACATTACATGAAGTTAATTTTTTAAAAATTCTTAGCAGTCAACAGTCAGTGTGACATAAAGAATACAAATTAAACTAATTGAACGTTGAGATCTTTTGGTGTATATCAGTTCACTAGAATTTTTCACCCACTTCCAAAGTTCTAACTGTTGTTGTTATGTGCTGTTGAGACTCCTGCTACTCATAACCACACTACACCCCTAAACCCTGCTCTCTTCTACGTCAATCTTATTATCTCTGACACCCATACCCCCATTAACCATGGATTGACTGAATCAATCCATCTCATTAAGGATCTTCCTCTCTTGCATTGTCTGTCCCTCTACCCTCCCAAGCATGAGGTCCGTCTCCACGAACTGGTCCCTCCTTGCAACATGTCCAAAGTAGGTCACATAAAGTTTCAGAATTCTTGCCTCCAAGAGCAGCCCACTTATTTCTAGTAGGACATATAAATACTGGTATTAATGGGGAGTTGAATAAGCTATTGCTCTAAGATGCCATCAAGTTGATTAAGTCCCTTAGCAACCTTATAAATGGCAGATATGAGCCTTTTTTTCTATCCTACACCAACCTCCCAATCACTGTCATGTGTTGTAGTAGTTACTAAATAAATTCATCTCATTGAGAGTTTTTCCACTCTTTCAATAACACTCCATGTTTCCTAAGATAGTGTCTCTCTGTAAGAACTAGATCCTCCTGAATGAAGCCTCGCCATTCTTACCTCTAAGGAGCACTGTGGTTACACTTCCTGCATGACAGATATGTTTGTTCTTTTGACAATCCATAAATATTCAGTACTCTCTGCCAACACTACATTCAAAGGTATCGATTATTCTTCAGTCTTACTTACCTATTACCCAACTTTGTAGATTCATAGGAAGCAATTGAAAGGGTCAGGATTTGGATTGTGTCATCTGTATAACACAACGTGATGATTCTTCTCAGAGGTCTGTTGTTTAAGAAGTGAATGGTCAATCCTGTTTCCTGGTCTTTCTTAATTTTGAGAGCTCTGCTAAAACCACACTGAAGGCTGCAGTCTTTGACCTTCTGTAGCAAGCACTTCAGGTCCTTCTCATTTTCAGCAAGCAGGGTTGTGTCATCTGCGTAATGACAGCTATTGATGAGTCTTCCTCCAATCCTGATGCCTCCTGGATGGTCTGTTCTACACATACATTGAAAAGTTATGGAGACAGAATACATTCCTGGTGTATACCCATCCCAATTTTGAACCATGCAGTGTTATCTTGCTTTGTTCTGATGACTCCCTCCTGGTCGAAGTATGTTGTTGTTATGTGCCATCAAGTCGTTTTTGACTCGTAGTGACCCTATGTACAAAAGCCCTAAACACCATTCTATCCGGTGCCAACCTGGCCATCTCAAACACATTCATTCCCACCACTCCACTCACCGAATTGATCCATCTCATGGAGGGTCTTCCTCTCCTGTACCATCCCTCCACTCTCCCAAACATGATGTCCCTCTCCAACGATCAGTCCTTCCTTGCAACATGCTAAAAAAATGTCAGACGAAGCTTCAGAATTCTTGACTCCAGGGAACATTCTGGCTTCACGCTCTCCAGGACAAACCTGTTTGTTCTCCTAGCAGTCCATGGTATATTCAACACTCTTCTCCATCACCACAGCTCAAAGGCATGAATTCTCTTTCTATCATCCCTATCCACTGTCCAACTCTCCAATGCATAGCACGTAATTGCAAAGACTATAGCCTGGATCAGGCACTTAGTGTCCAGCTTGACGTCGTTGCACTTCAGTAATCTTGAGAGGTCCCTCACAGCTGACTTTCCAAGTATAATTCATCTCTTGATTTCCTGGCTGCTGTTACCAAGAGTGTTGACTATGGAGCCAAGCAAACTAAAACTGTTAACTGTCTCAATCTCTTTACCATCCATATTAATACTACCAATTGGCCCAGTGGTGAGAATCTTTGTTTTTTTTTATACTGAGCTTCAACCCATATTGAAGACTGCAGTCCTTGACCTTCTGTAGCAAGT
>NW_006399908.1:4976027-4978964 GCF_000299155.1 Elephantulus edwardii | reverse complement strand
TCTGTCCTGTGCCAATCGCACTGTCTCTGACACTCCCATCTCGATTACCCCAGTCACTGAATCAATCCACCTCATAGAGGGTCTTCCTCTCCTGCACTGTCCCTCCACCCTCCCAAGCATGATGTCCTTCTCCAAGGACCGGCCTCTCCTCACAACACAATTTAAAGATATCAATTCTTTTCCAATTTTCTTCCTTTATTATTGAACTTTCAGCTGTATCGAAAGCAATTGAAAATACCATTGTTCAGCTCTGACATACCTTAATCTTTGAACTGACATCCTTTCACTTTAGAATATTGGAAAGGTCCTCAACAACAGATGCGCCCTTCCCCCCCTCCCGCCCCTGCAGTGTAACACATCTTCTTATTTCTTGACTACTGTTAACAAGGATGTTGATAGTGAATCCAAGGAAAAGAAAATATTTGACATCTATAATCTTTTTCTATCATATTGTTGACTGTTGGTCATTCATTATAATATTGCCTGCTGACATCATGATAGATGGAGAAAAGTTTGGAGTTGTCAATTAATTCGTGTTTTGCTTGGATCCAATAAAACTCCATGATAACAGCAGTCAAAAAAATCAAAAGACCTGTTGCATTGGGAAATTCTGCTGTCCAGGCCTTCTCCAAAGTGTTAAAAAGCAAGATGTGATTTTAAAGATCAAAGTGTGTCTGATCCAAAACTTGGCATTATTGGTTGCTTCCTATGCATCTGAAAGAAGGCAGAAGAAGAATTAATGACTTTGAATTGTTGTGTTGGAGAAGAGTACTAAATATCTCATGGACTTTAAGAAGAATAAGCAAATCTGTCTTAGTTGGAAGTGCAACTAGGGTATTCCTTAGAGGCAAGGATGGTAAAATTTTGTCTTGTATGCTTTGGAAATACTGTCAGGATGTACTGTTTCCTGGCAAAAGACAGTAGGTTGGGAAAGGTGGAGTGTCAGAAAAAATGAAGACCTTCAGTAAGACGATTTGACACATTGACTATAACAATGGGCTTGAGTATACAGAGTTTCTGAGTATACCACCCGTTAGGACAAGTTTCGATTCCATTGTTCAGTATAAGTTGTAGCTGACACGATGGCACCTAACAACAACCACTCCCCTAAGTTGAATTCTAAGACTTGCCTGAAGGGTAGAAGTGCCATCTAGAAATCAAATCAACAAAAAATTGTTACTTACTCTCCAAACTCATTATGTGAACTAATATTTAGTGTGCATATCAATTCTGTGCAGAGTTGATCATTTATATTGTCTTTTGAAATCACAATAAAAATAGCTTCTCTGATAGGGAAAGAAACAAGAACTAGAAAGAAGAAAAGTACAGAGAGAGGAAGGAGGAAAGATGTGAAATAAAAAAAAGGAGAGTGTACTTTTTCCTTGGTGGTGGCTAGGTCCAAGCTTTTCTCTCTCTCCCGCAAACAACTGAAAAAACAAACAAACAAAAACACAAAAAACAAACAAAAAAAACAAGCCCCTTTAATCAAACTAAATTTTAAGAAATATTGACACAATACAAATTATTATGAAAACCTTCTGTAAACTATTAACTCAGTTCTAACTCAAGCAACTGTGTACACCACAGGACCAATTACTACTCAAGCCTATTCCATCTTTAAAACCACTCTGTGCTTGAGATTATTGTTAAGGGCAACATGTCAACATATTTCATATATGAAAACATAATGAGAGAGGGGCTTTTCATGACACTAGGTTTTTTGTACCAGAATTTAAACATTCTAGAAAAGTGAAATTATTTTTTACATTTTTATTTTACATTGATTTGCATCCAAAAGTCATATAGATTGTGTTTCACGCTTTCATTCATTGGCACTGGGTTTCATAAAATAATTCCCACATAGTGTGTTTTATAAAATTAATCACCATTGAACTATGCTTACCACTATTCTGTATTTTCAGATCCCAGTCAGATCTTTCCCATTTCCTTCACCTTCTCCCTATGTTCTGTTTAATTTACGTTATGTTTTGTACAATCGTTCATGTACACTCTTTGATGTTTCTTTACAGGAAGGGAGTTCTGGTGGTCTCATCAATAGGGAATTGAACTAACCCAGAGAGGATGCCACTCTAGTGATTTCCCCCCTCTTTTTTTTTTTAAATTCATTTTTATTTTGCTTTGGTTTGCATACAAAGTTAGTATGCGTTGTGTTTCATAGTATCATTCAATCGCATTGTTTTTCATACAAACATTGTCATTCATTGTGTGTTATAAAATCATTCACCATAAACCATGCCCATCATTTCCCTGTTTTTGCAGATCCCTGCCAGATGTTTTCTTACCCCCACTCTCTCCAGCCTCCAAATTGTGCAACCCTGTGATTTCCTTCCCCAGCTCATGTTTCCCATTCTGTTCTCATGCCTTCCTCCCTGGATCTATGTACACATTTTACTCGCTGTCATGTTTTTTTTACAATAATGGTCCCATGCAGTATTTGTCTTTATGAGACTGAGTTAGTGAACTTAGCATAATGGTCTCCAGTCTCTCTCAAGTTATGTAATAATTTTTTTTGAGACACTGCTCTTGAATGCTGCTTAGTATTTCGTTGTGCAAATGTACCAGTTTCTCAATCCATTCAATTACTGTTGGACATTTGGGCTTTTTCCATGTTCTTGCAGTTGTGAATAATGCTGCTATGAACATTGGTGTGCAAATCTTTGTTTGTGCCTCAGTTCTAATTTTCCCAGGGTATATTCCAAGCAGTGAAGTAGCTTGGGTCATACAAAATTTCTATGTGCAGCTTTTTGAGGAAATGCCAAACTGAATTCCAGAGTAGTTGTACCATTTTACTATTTCATCAAGAGTGTATGAAAGTGAGGGACTCCATTTTGTAACCAATATGTCATTTTAAAATATATATATGTGCCTCTAGAGCAGTAAACTGAAAGCTGTGGGGAAAGGGAGAAAAGAGCCCCC
>NW_006399908.1:4962489-4965742 GCF_000299155.1 Elephantulus edwardii | reverse complement strand
CTTCAGGACCTCCTCAGTTTCAGAGAACAGGGTTGTGTCATCTGCATAACACAGGTTGTTGATGATTCTTCCACCAATCCTGATGCCACATTCCTCCTCATACAGCCCAGCGTCTCGGATGATCTCTTCTGCATACAGATTGAAAAGGTATGGAGACAAAATACATCCATGACGGACACCTTTCTTGATTTTGAACCATCCAATTTCTTCCTGCTCTGTTCTGATGACTGTCTCTTGGTCCAAGTATAGGTTTTGCATTAGCACGATCAAATATTCTGGGATTCCCATTCTTCTCAGAGTCAGCCATAGTATAGGTTTTGCAAAAACACAATCAAATGTTCTGGGATTTCCATTTTTTTTTCAGAGTCAGCCACAGTTTGTTGTGATCCACATAGTCAAACGCCTTTGCATTGGCAATGAAACACAGATTGACATTCCTCTGGTACTTCCTACTTTCAGCCAAGATTCATTTAACATTAACTGTAAGATCCCTAGTACCATGACCTGCACTTCTGGAAGTTCTCTGTAGATGTGTGGTTCCAGTCGTTTTGGGATACTTTTTCAGCAGAATCTTGCTTGCATGTGATATTAATAATATTGTTAGATAATTTCCACATTCTGTCAGACCACCTTTCTTTGGAATGGGAACAAATGTAGATCTCTTCCAGTCAGTTGCCCAGCTCCCTGTCCTACAGATTTCTTGTCACAACTTAGTGAGCAGCGTCTGTTTGTTGAAATATGTCAATTGGTATGCTGTCAATTCCTGGGGCCTTATATTTTGTCATTTTTTTTCATAACAGCTTGAACTTCTTCCTTCACCACCCACAGGCTTTTGCTCAGATGTTGTTTCATGAAATTCCTCTGTGTCAGCCAGTTCTTTTTGGTACAGTGACTGTGCATACTCCTTCCATATTTCTTAATGTGTCCTGAATTATTTCATATTCTGCCCACAACATCCTTAAGTATTGCAACTCAGAGCTTAAATATATTCTTCAGTTCCTTGAGCTTAAGAAATGTTGAGTGAGTTCGTCCCTTTTGATTTTCTAACTCTTGCTCTTTTCACATTTTATTTTAATACTTTTGTCTTCCTGTACTGCCCTTTGAAATCTATTCAGCTTCTTAATTTCCTGATTTCTTCCTTTATCTTTGGCTTCTTGGTGCTCTAGTGCAATATTCAGATTCTTGTATGGCATCTATTTTGGTCTTTTCTTCCCCGTTTACCTTTGTAATTGAAGCTCAACATCAAGAAAACAAAGATTCTCACCACTGGACCAATTGGAAGCATTATGTTATATAGTAAAGAGATTGAGATTGTTAACAGTTTTAATTTGCTTGGCTCCACAGTCAACACTTTGGTACCAGCAGCAAGGGAATCAAGAGATTAATTGCATTGGGAAAGTCAGCTATCAGGGACCTCTCCAAAGTACTGAAGAACCGTGATGTCAGTCTGGAGAATAAGGTGTGCCTGGTCCAGGCCATAGTCTTTGCAATTGCTTTCTATACATTAGAGAGCTGGACCTTCGAGCTGCGGTGCTGCATAAGAGTGTTGAATATATCATGAACTGCCAGGAGAACAAACAGGTTCATCCTAAAGAGAGTGAAACCAGGCTGCTCCTTGAAGGGAAGGAATCTGAGGCTTCGTCTGACATACTTTGGGCGTGTTGCAAGGAGAGACATTATGCTTGGGAGGATGCAGGAACAGAAAACTTGAGGAAGGCTATCAATGAGATGGACTGATTCAGTGACTAGGGTAATGACGGTAGGTGTGTCAGAGACAGTAAAGTTGGCACAGGATAGAGCAGGTTTCAAAGTTATTGTACATAGGGTTGCCATCAGTTGCAAGTAACTCAATGGCACATAATAAGTATTAAAACCTCTTCACCATGAATAACCTTTGGCATTTGAAATACCGGTGGCTAGCTTTAAATATCATAGTAACCCACAAGTTATTTTAGTACAGTAAACCGACAAGTGCTGTACCAATTAGAACCATGTTCTCCCCAAATACAACAAACTGCCAATTTAGTTTGTACCTCTAATAGCACATCAATATTCACACCAGACACAAGGCCACAACCAACTTTTAATTCCAAAGGACCACCCACTGAGTCCTAATCAGTTTAATCAAGAGCCTCCACCCCACAACTGATTCTTAATTAAATAAAAAAGACCAAACATCCTACAACTGATTGATATGCTGAGTGACTAATCCGTCACAAAGGACAAATATTGCATAGGACCACTCTTATAAAAATGAGATGGGCATGGGGAAGGAAGAACAGGGAAATAATGCAGTGGAAGAAGGGAGGGGCTATCTGAAGAGAATGGACAATTGGACATTGATTGAATGGCAATTGGCAAATTGGAATGAGATATGTATTACAAACTGAATTGGAGAAGGGAGGCATGAGGAAATATATATTAATGAATGAATGAATGAATGAATGAATGAAAACCCATTTTGTCTGTAAATGTTCACTAAAATTACAATTGTTATTGTTGCTGATTGCTTTTGAGTCGAGCACGACTCATAGTGACCCTATAACAAAAGGCATGAAACCTCTCTACAACTAATGACATTTATTAAAGTTCATAGAGTTTCTGGAGGCATGTTAAGAAGTGGATGCCACTATGCTTCCAAAAAATTACAAGGAATTAAATAGAAACTTTTGTTTCATTAAATATATCGTTGAAATTTTACCTATAATCCAAATTTATACAAGAATCTTTTCATCAAAACATTAATTTTCAGATATTTAAAATGATGTCTCAACATTTTGAACAGCAGAAGCTTCATTCATCAAGAAAGACCTTTAAAATAAGTTTCTCTATAATGTGGCTCTTGTACTGGAAATATAAATAAAAGGGCTCATTTATTTTAGGGAGGAAATCTATAACACTTTATTAACATAGAGATTCATTAAAGTTTAACAGGAAAATGTGGCCAAAATTGTCATTGGTTTTAAATGGGAAAAGAAATGAGATGATTTGAAATGTATATTTCATGGGTTTATTCAAGATTTGTAAGACTACTTTCACAGTCATATTACTCATTTTTAATCAAGGTCATAAAAGCTTTATCCACCATTTTGTTGATAATTTTCTACTTAACTGTGAGTAGCTTTAACACCTATATTGAAATACAAGCTAAAAAAATACTTTTTGCTTTTTCTATAAAATATTCTTTATATAAGACTCGCTGATTCATTTGAATCTACTTATTATCTATCTTACATTCTTTTTTTTCACAAAG
>NW_006399908.1:4928897-4961421 GCF_000299155.1 Elephantulus edwardii | reverse complement strand
ACAAAATATGGCATCACTTATTAGATTATAAGTAGATTAGAAGATATCTAAGAGAGTGAAATTGTTCTTTAACACAAAACAAAAGTTGAGGGGGGAAAAAGCCACTTAAGGTTTTTGCAATTTTTCCTCTAGAAAATTGGTGGTTAAATCAGAACTATCAATCTGAACATTTTCTTTCTTTAGCAGTTCAAAGGAACATCATGAGTGATTCAAATCACATATAAAAATTTCCTTAGAAGTTAAAAACTCATGTGCAACAAGAAAGATCTAGTTACTTTACCAAACGATGCTAAATTCTTAATTATCCTTAAAGAAATGATAGCTTTTGCAAATCTTTTCTTAACATATTTTGCAGTTTTTTAAAAAAAATATTATTCAATAATGATATTAAAATTGATATTGTTGTCATCATTATTTCATATTCATTTTTTAATTTTTGCCATGAGCTGAATTAGTCTTTAAAACACTGTATAAAATTCAAATATCAGTGTTTAGTCACTAAGAATGATTTTAGAGTTGAGCACACAGTTTGGCGTGTTTTAAAAGCACTCTCAGCCACACAGGGAAAATATCATAGCTATTTATAATTACATTATGAGTCATAATAGAAGCTAGTTTAAGTGATAAAAGGTGGTGTATATTGAAATTAATTTAGTAAAATTTAAGCAAAATTTTAAGCATGGGAATTCTTCCTTGCTCATTCTGTTTCTCTAAAAAGAGTTCTCTCTAGATCTAGTCCTGGAGTCCTGAGATTGACACACTATTATAAAGCAAGTGGGGCCCTTCTACTGCCATCACTACATTCTCCAGCTCTATTTCCTCAGGATTGAAAGTCATATTATTAGGGACATAAGCTGTGTGTTTCACAGTGAGGACATTTTTGTTTGCTTCATTGTTAATAACTCATTGTTATAATGACAGAACCTACTCAAAGCACATACTACAGCTGGCTTTCAGTCTGTCAATGGCTCAGGAAAAGATGGCCTATCTTTCGCTAAAGGACCAGCTGGTGGATTCAAATGGCCTATCTCTGAGTTGACAGTTTGCCCACCAGACCTCTAGAGATCCTCCTTGTTAATTCACTATTGCTAATTTTATCTCTGCTTCACAACAGAGAGAACTGAGGTTATTAGATATGGCCAGCAGCTGTTTAGGTGAAAAGAAAACATACACACAAAAAAAAAACACCCGCAAATCTTAGAAAAAGCAGACTCTCAGCCTTCCTGTTGTTCTATTTGCTGTTGATAGATACCATTACAGTAACAATGATTTATGTGATTCATGTACTACAGAACCAAACATTACCTGATCCCTGTGATTTTTTTTTTTAAATTGTTGATATGCTGAAGAGTTCTGGTGGTCAAATGGATAAGGAGTTGTGCTATCAATCCATGAGCTGCTTTGTAGGAGAAAAAACAGGTAATATCTCCTCAAGAGACTTACAGTCCTTAAAAACCTGCTGGAGGGTCAGTTGAGTCAGTTATGACTCCATGGCAAAGAATCTGAGTAATGTGAGGTATTTATGGCCAGGTAGTGCTGTGACTAAAGACCTAACAAAAGGCTTGTAATGAGGGCCCACAGCAGACTCTGCTTGAGAAGGATGTAGGGCAGTGACTCTTGGAAGCAGAATCAACCCAATGGCAATGTATTTGCTATTTTTGTTCGCTGTTTGGCTTGGTTTCATTTCTCAATTTAGGGAACTTGTCTTCTAACTCTTTGTCAAGTAATCTATTTTAATCTGTATAGTTTTCATTGACTAATATTCCTAAGTACTAATATTTAGGATTTTCGTTCTAGTAAGTCTTTGTACGGAAGCTCTGCAGAAACCTAATCAGCACAGATGACCGTGCTAGTATTTGAAACAGCAGGGGTAGATCATCCACCATCATAACAACATTCAAGGTATCACAGGACCAAAAACCTAACAATTGTGTAGTGAGTTATTTTGTTAGGTAAACATTAATACTCTGACTATGTTGCATCATTCTTGTTACTGTATTCCATTCACAAAGTGTTCTCAGGCATAAACCTGTTTATTAGGTCATTATTTCAAAAAAGCAAGACACTTCAGAAGATCCCATGATGTGTTGTATGGCCAGCAAGTAGTAGTAGTATGTGACTGTTGCTCTGTTCTCCTTCATTACAGCTTTGCCACTCAGGCTTAGGTAGCCGTTTATATTAGGTGCAATTTTTGTTAACTATCATAACCTGGGAAAGTATTCAACCCAAGTTAGACTGAATCACTCACTTAAACATCTCTAAACAAACAGATACACATTTGAGCTCATTCACAGGGCCAGGAAATTTCAAAGAGAGCTATGTGGTCAACTGATTGGAAGTGATTCATATTTCTTCCCATTATAAATAAATAAATAAATAAATAAACAAACAAACAACTAAATAAATGAATGAATGAATAAATAAATAATTAAATAAGGTGATCTAACACTGACTTAACAAAATGCAAGTACTAGAAAATAATATTAATATCATGTGTAAAATATCTTGCTGAAGATTATTTAAAAAAAATGACAGGGACAGTGCAGTGACAGCAAATTTCCAGAAGTTCAAACTGGATTCAGAAGAAATTATGGGACTAGGATATCTTTGCTAATGACAGAGGGATCTTGACTGAAAGCACAGAATACAAGATAGATGTTTCTTTGTATTTATTTTTTTTATCTCAACAAATTAGGATATGCTCAAGAAGAACTGGAACACAGGGACACTTAATTGTGCTTATGCAAAAATGACACATAGATCAAGAAGCAATTATCCAAACAGAACAAAGCAAAACTATCTCACTTAAAATCAGAACAGTTTTGTGTCAGAGTTTCATCCTTTCTCCATACCTATTCACTCTTTTCACTGAACAATCATTCGAGAAGCTGGACTATATGAAGAAGAATGTGGCATCAAGATTAGAGGAAAAGTCATCAATGACCCACTTTATGAAGATGACAAAACCTTCCTTGCTGAAAATTATGAGGATTGAGCTATTTGCTGCAGAAGATCCGGCACTATACCCTTCAATATGAATTGCACCTGAACATAAAGAAAACAAAATCCTTACCAGTGAACAAACAAATAACATCAATAAGAAATAAAAAGAATACTAAATAAATGACAAGTGGAAAAAAGGTTGAATTTGTCAATAATTTTATTTGTCTTGAATCCACAATCACCATCTATGCTAGCAACAGTCAAGAATACAAAAGAAGTACTGCATTGAAAAAAGGATGTCAAGAACCTCTCCTGTGTGATAAAGGGCAAGGACATTGGTTTAAAGAATAAGGTGCACCTGACCAAAATCATCATATTTTCAATTGGCTTGTTTGCCTCTGTAAATTGGGCAATGGGTAAGGAAGACAGAAGAATGCATGAATTTGAAAACTGGGCAATGATTACGGAAGGCAGAAGAACAATTAATGCCTTTAAATCATGTTGTTTTTATGTGTCGTCAAGCCACCTGCAACTCATAGCAACCCTATGTACAACAGCCCTGAAGCCTGCCCTCTCCTGAGCCAATCTCATTGACTCCAACACACCCACCTTATTGCCACAGTTACTGTACCAATCTATCTCATCCAAGGTCTTCCTCTCCTGCATGGTCTGTCCACCCTTCCGAGAATGATGTCCTTCTCCAAGGACCGACCCCTTCTGTACATGTGTCCAAAAGTATGTGAGATAGAGTCTCAAAATCCTAGCCTCCAAGGAGAAACTTGATTTCACCCTCTCCAAGACAGCTTTCTCAGCAGTCCATGGTATGTCGAAGACTCTTCTCCAGCACCACAATTCAAAGTCTTCCATTTTTCTGTCATCATTAGTCATTGTCCAGCTCTCTGATGTATAGCAAGTAATGCCAAAGAGCATACCTGGATCAGGTGCACCTTCACCTCTAGACTGACATTGTTACTTTTCAGTACTCTGGAGAGGTCTCTGAAAGCAGACTTTCCTAGTGCAATTCATCTTTTGATTTCTTGGCTACTGATGCCAAGAGTGTTGATTGTGGAGCCAATCAAACTGTTAATAACCTCTATCACTTCTCCATCTATTATGAAGCTACTAATTGGCCCAGTGGTGAGACTCTTTGTCTTATTGATGTAGAGCTTCAGACCACATTGAAAACTATGGTTGTTGATCTTCTGCAGCAAGCACGCCAGGTCCTCCTCAGTTTCAGTGAGTAAGGTTGTATCTTCTGCATAATGTAGATTGTTAATGAGTCTTCCACCAATCCTGATGCCACATTTCTCCTCATAAATTGCAGCCTCTCAAATGATCTGTTCTTCATGTAGTTTGAAAAGGAATGGACACAGGACAGATCCCTGGTTGAATCATGGTGTTAACAAAAATATTGCATACCCATGGACTGCCCAAAGAGCAAATAAACTTCTGTAGAGGAAGTGCTACTAGGGTGCCCTTGAGAGGAGATGATGAGGATACTTCATCTCACGTACTTTGGGCATGTTCTTTGGAGTCCAGTCCTTCAAATTTATCATCACATTTGGAAAGGCAGGAAAAGAGAAGACCATCAATATTATAGAATCCACAGTGACTATAATAATGGGATTGAGAATGGCAGAGATTGTTAGGGTAATGCAGGATAAAGCAAGTCCTGAACTATTATTCTTGAGGTTGTGAGAAGTAAAAGTTAATTCTGAGACCTAACAACAAGTTTCTAGCACATCACTCACTGCTATTATCCTTAATAGTTGTAGGGTAAAGAACACTACACTGAATCAAAGAGTCATAAAAATTATAGGATACTTATTTTTCCTACACTCTTACGAGGAGGATGTAGAATATTAAAGGGAGTATTTATGTTATTAGAACGTGTTTTATTTATTACTGTACATCTTTCTGTGCTTACATGAATTATTCCACTTCAGACAGCAGCTCATCCAAGATAAGCACAATTATTTCTGTTCCACATGTTGTGTCTTTGAAATAAAATGTGTCTGCTTAGATTAATGTTCAACACATGAAGCAAAATTTGAGAGTATATATTATAAGAACAAAAACAAAACCCAAAGAAAATAAAAACTTAAATGCATGTATGTCAGCAATTTTTATTACATATGTCCAAGTTTAAAAAATTTTCTTGTTTTATTAAGCAATTTTTTGTGTACATTATATATATTTATATATTTATTCATTTAGTTTTCTACTTAGGAAATGTCTCCTTCTTTCTTAACTGAAGCAGATTTTATTTCTTGCTGGATTTTACTCAAATGTAATTTCACATATTTTGAAAACACAATACCCCAATATACACTCATGTTTAATGATGAGTACTGAGGGACAGGGACTTAGCATCTACTTCCGAAATGGCTTGCCTCCAGAAACTCTATGTAAGAACAATGCTCAGGCCTTTTCATTCATAGGGTTGCTATGAGTTGTCTACTACTCGACGGCATCTAACAACAACAACAACAATCAATTTGTTGAGCCCACGAATGAAGCAAATAATAAGTACTTATCTCAGAAGACAACTCTAGAGACTTGGTTCTGAAAAGTCTTGAAAAACTCAATAGAATATTTCTACCTTGAACATATGAGACCACCATGAGTTAGAATCAACCAGACAGAATGTAACAAGAGCAATCAATTTTTAATTTAGTATTAGATAATCTTTTTATTCTTCTCAGTTATATTGTACTGTTGCTAAGTCCCTGTCCCTTAGTAACCAAGGTCCTATGATCATTTCCTTCCAGGTTGTTATCTTCATACACACGTACAGATACATATGAATAGTGTCTGTTAGGTATCTTGGAGGAACTACGGCTGGGGTGCTCATTAGAGGCAAGGATGATGAAACTTTGTCTCACATATTTTGGGCATGTCAGGAAGTACCAATCCTTGGAAGAAGACATTATCCTGGGAAAGGTGAGGTCCACAAAACAGGGAATAACTCCCAACAAGACAAATTGACACAGTGACTGTAACAATGAACTTGGACATATCAGAGATTGTGAGGAAGGCTCAGGGTAGGACAAGGGGCATTATGTTCGTAGGGGTACTGTGAGTCATAGTTGACTTGCAGACACATTACAACAACAGCAAAACTGAGCCAGCTCCAAATAATATCAACCTTTTGTATACCAGAATGAAATTCTGCCTAATCCAGTGCTCCGCTCACAATCACTGCTGTGCTTGCGTTCACAGTTGCAGCTATGGTTCACAATATCACATTGAAGATTTCCCCCTTTTTGATGACCTTCTACTTCATGAAATGTGGTATCTTTCTTCAGAGACTGACCCCTCATAATAACATGTCCAAAAGACATGAGACAGAAACCTCACAATCTTCATTCAGCAGAATGTGCTGACCACACTCTTCCTAGTTAAATTTACTTACTTTGGGGAGAACTTAGTTTAGTCAATATTGTACACCAACCTTATCATTTCCAAGCATCAATTCTTCCATGAAATTTATCTATTTCTTGGATACGTGTTGTCCCATGAATTCCACCTATTCAATGGTTTTACAATGTTTTTTAGGACTTGAGTTGCTGTTTTCATGTATCATCAACTCAGAACCAACCCTGCAGAGGGTTTTTAGAGGCAGTAAACTGCACAAGAGGAGATTGTCCATCTTTATCCTCTGGGGAATAGCATGGAAGGCTTGGTAAATGTGTGATTGGTTTAACTAGACATATTAATACATTCTGTGGTGGCTGAATTGCAGCATTCTGTGTCTAATGTCACACATTCCCTAATGTTACTCTTCCCTAGTCACTGTATTTGTGACTAATAGAGGTTCAGTATACCTTGCCTCCAATTCCAAAGCCTATAAAGCTTCAACATTTGTTAATGTTGTTTTTGAGAAGTTTTAAAAAAACTCATTGGACTATAAAATATGATGTTATGTAAACTCTAACATGAGTATGCATTTTAACAGCAAAATCCATTTTATTTATTTATTTATTTATTTATTTATTTATTTATTTATTTATTTATTAATGATCGAGGCACCTCTGGAAGTGGTATTTCCAGATTATGCAAAAATAATATTCTAAATTCAGAAATATTTACATTTACAATTTCAGGAGCATTGTATAATAAATTCTAGTCCCAGTATCAAATTTGTAAGGCTAGCAAAGCATTAATATGTGCATATTTAGTTTGTTAGATTAATGAAAAGTTCAAATCTCTGTCCACTTTGCATTCTCCTAGAGTCTAAACTGTCTCTTACAGATCAATTCTGTAAACCCCATGTAACAAACATGAGATAAATATTACGGTAAGTAACAAGATTGAAAAACTATTTACACATGGGTTTTGCCCTCGGTTGAACTCCTACTTAAATGTACTAAGTCTGCCCAATCATTTGAAACGATAATCTCTGTAAATTAGGAGAAACTGTTTGAATATTTCAAAATAAAATAAAGCAGTGAGCAGATAAAGTAATACTCAGGAAGCTGTCATAATATTGTTATTATCCTATGATTTTATTATTTTTCCATTCCCATTGTGTTTCATATAATGCTTCCTATACCTCTGTCTTACAAAATTAATCACTATTCATTTATGCCCACTATCACCCCAGATTTTCAGATTTCAACTGGATTATTCCCAGTTCCTTCACACACTCCCTCCACCCACCAAAATCTGCAGTCTCATGTTTCCCACTACCACCACCCTTAGCCTCTCCTTCCTGTCTTAGGCGTTTATACACATCTTGCTAGTTATTCTTCCATTTTTGCAATAGTTTTATATAGTATTTGTCCTTATGAGTTTGAGTTAATTCAGTCAACATAACATTTTCTAGCCTCTCTCATGGTACCAAGGATGTTGATTGTTGAATCAAGTAAGATAAAATAGTTTACAGCTTCAATCTTTTCTCCATCTACTGTAATGTTGACTGTTGGCCCCTTGGTGAGGACCTTTGTTTTCTTGATGTTAAGATGTAATTCACTGGCAAAGAGGAGGTAAAATTATCTCTCTATGCAGATGACATGATACTTTACTTAGAATACCCTAAGGACTCAGCAAGAAAACAATTGTACATAGTTGACCAATTCAGCAAAGTAGCAGGATACAAGATCAACATACAAAAATCAGTTGGGTTTCTCTACAGTGACAAAGAGAATACCAAGCTGGAGCTAAGAAAAACAATACCTTTCACAATAGCTAATCACAAGATAAAATATTTGGGAGAAATATAACTAGAAGCACAAAGGATCTATTCAAAGAAAATTACAAAACATTACTACAAGAAACAAAAAGAGACCTGGAGAAGTGGAAGAATATCCTGTGCTCATGGATAGGAAGACTCAATGTTGTGAAAATGGCAATACTACCAAAGGCAATGTACATGTTCAATGCAATCCCAATACAAATACCAATCCCATTCTTCAGCTAGATGGAAAAGGCAATCTCCAGCTTCATCTGGAATGGAAAGAAGCCCAGAATAAGCAAAGTACTCCTTAAAAATAGAAAACAAGGTGGGAGGCATCTCACTCCCTGGTTTCAAATCCTACTACACTGCCGTGGTAGTTAAGACAGCATGGTACTGGTACAATGACAGACACATAGACCAATGAAATAGAATTGAGAACCCAGAAATCAGCCAATCTATTTATGGTCTATTTATGGTTTTTAAAAGTTGCAGATAGAAATACCATTGGACCCAGCAATTCCACCATAAATATATGATCTTTGACAAGGGGATGAAATCAGTTAGGTGGAGAAATGACAGCCTTTTTAACAAATGGTGTTGGCAAAATTGAAAAACTATCTGAAGAAAAATTAAATAAGATCAACACCTCACTCCATATACAAAAACCAACTCGAGGTGGATCATGGACCTAGGACTAAAACCAAGGACTATAAACTTCATTCAAGAAAAGCTTGGAAGAAATTTAGTAGTCCTAATGCACAACATAAAGAGTCTTCCAAGTATCTTGAAAAATTTACAACCAGTAGAAGATAAAATAGATGAATGGGGCCTTCTAAGAATCAAATCCCTATGTGCATCCAAAAACTTCTCCAAGAGTGTAAAAAGGGAAGCCACAGACTGGGAAAAAGTGTTTGGTAATGACATGCCAGATAAGGGACTTATATCTAGAATTTATAAGATACTTGAGCACCACAACAAGATAAAGGTAAATAATCCAATAGAAAAATGGGCACAGGATATGAACAGACACTTCACCAAAGAAGACATTCAGATGGCCAACAAGACATGAAGAAGCGTTCAAAATCCATAGCCCTGAGAGAGATGCAAATCAAGACAACTGTGAGATATCATCGCACCCCAGTAAGACTAGCAAAATTTAACAGAACAGCAAGCAACAAATGTTGGTGAGGTTTTGGAGAGACAGGAAGCCTTATTCACTGTTGGTGGGAGTGTAAAATGGTGCAACCACTGTGGAAAACAGTGTGGCGCTTTCTCAAAAAGTTGCAGATAGAAATATCATTTGACCCAGCAATTCCACTACTGGGAATATACCTTAAAGAGACCATAACAGACATCCAAACAGATATATGCACACCCATGTTTATCACAGCTTTGTTCAAAATGGCAAGAGTTGTAAACAACCTAAGTGCCCATCAACAAACGAATGGATAGAGAAGCTGTGGTATATTCGCACAATGGAATACTATGCTGCATTAAAAAACAAGGAACTCATGCAATATTATTTAAAATGGGTGACCCTGGATGACATTATACTGAGTGAAATATCTTAGTCACAAAAGGACAAATATTACATGATGCCACTGTTGTAGAATGAGTCTGACATCAGGGTGAGGGCAAGATTGAGAAAAACTGGATAAATTATGTTTACTGCATTGAAGCCGATAAGAGAGAGAATAGTGTAAAAGTAATATATTTTAGGGCATTATGATTATCATAAGAGTCCGGAATGAGGGTTGCAGAGTGGAGTATACTTGGGGTGGGGGTTTGTGGAGTGGGGGGGGCTGGATTTTGTACCAATGAAGGAGTTTTTCTCTTGCTTTTCAAGGAAAAGAGCGAACTGGTGGTGGGGATGGCGGTGGCGTGGGCTGGGAGAAAAGTGCAACAATGAATGAATGAAATTCCAAAATCTTTGTAGATATTAATTGAAATGAAAAATTTAAAAAAGGAAAAAATAGACGTATATAAAATATAATGTGGAAACTATGTAATGATTCCTCATGAATTAATAAACCAAATGGATGCAAAAGGGAAAAAAAAAGAAACAACACCAAAAAATACGTAATTCATATCAAAGGCTATATAGTTCTTAATCTTTTGAAGCAAGTGTTTTAAATCCTTACTTTCAACAAATATCGTGTCATCTGCACAAGCACACTGCCCATGATCTTAAACTATATAGTTTTACCTTGCTCCATTCAAGCAACAGATTCTTGATCTAGGTGTAGATTTCCCATGAGCACAACTAAGTGTTTTGAACTTCCCATTCTTCTCAATATTAACTGTTGTTTTTTACAATTACTTTCATTGGTATTGTAAATGATATTATTTAGGCCAGATACTCCCAATTTCATCTCTATATGAAAAAATACAATCTGAAAATCTCCACTGTCAAATCCTCACCACTGGACTGACAAACAACCTCATGACATATGGAGAAAACATTGAAGTTGCCAAGCATTTCATTTTGTTTAGATCTACAATCAAAAGCCATGGTTACAGCCGTTAAGAAATCAGAAGATATATTGAATTGGCAAAATTTACTGGTAAGGCAAAGCACTAAAGAGCAAGAATGTTTGGAAGCAGGAGTGGCATCCACTTTCTAAACGTCATGCCTCTGGAAACTCTATGAACCTGGAGGAATGATGACAGTTATAAAAAGGTTTCAGGTCTTTGATTCACAGGGTCACTAGGAATTATGTTCAACTCAATGGCACTCAACAACAACAACAGGGCAGGGCTCAGAACTGTTTTACACTATGAGTCACAGACAAATTGATGACACATAACAACAATGCAGAAAAGTACTGAATAGTCCATGTATTGCCAAACAAGTATATCTTGGAAGAAGGGCAACTAGTGTGCTCCTTAAAGACAAGAGTGATGAAAATGTATCTCACATATTTTGGACATGTTGTCAAGAGGCGCCAGTTCTTGGCAAAATGATATCATGTCCCAAAAGTCAAAGGATCAAAGAAAGTGAGGAAGACTTGCAATAAAATGGATTGATATAGTGAATGTAACTGGCTTAAACATATCAGAGACCACAACTAGTGCAGAATAAAGAAAATTTCAGATCCATTGTTCATGGGGTCACTATGAGTCATAATCGATTCTATGGTGTTTGAAAATACCTCTATACTGTCAAATGTAGTCATTAATTTTATGCATTGAAAACTTACAACTTCTACAAAAGTGTAGCAGAAGTTTCTAGCAATAATAATAAATACTATTGAATTCATAAATAAGAATCTGATTAACTATAACATTAACAATAAAAGTATAGTGAAATTCAATGGTGACTGAGGTATCTTTAAACATTCAGAGACATTTAGATAAAGTGTAATAAAAAATTAAAAAGTTAGTACAAAACTGGTTCTTATAAGGTCAATCCCTTGTGCCAAGACCTCTTCTGGATCCAGCTTTAATTTCTCTGTCCATGTACAGTTGCAATGATTTTTGAATAATCTTAAGATTTTACTTGCATCTGATATTAATAATATTGGTCACTAATTTATACAATTTATATAATTCAATTTATTCTCGGGAAGTTCTCCTTGCCAGAAGGAACATGGTGGTGTGAGTGCAGGAATTGTGGCAAGCTTGTGGAGTCGAGTGCTTTTCCAGGCATGTGTTTGAGGTGCAGCTTTGCTCTGTCCCCGGGAGTGAGGCAAGCAAGGCTTGGCCTAGGGTTTGAGCCAAGAGGTGGCATTAAGCCCAAAAGCAGTTGGGAGAGGAGGCGGCCATGTTGTTCCTGGTTGGCTCCTCCCAGGGTCTCGGGAAGTTCTCCTCGCCAGAAGGAGCAAGGTGGTGTGAGGCAGGAATCATGACAAGCTTTTGGAGTCAAGTGCTTTTCCGGGCATGTGTTTGAGGTACAGGTTTGCTCTGTCCCCAGGAGGGAGGCAAGCCAGCCCTGGCCTAGGGTTTGAGCCTAAAACAAGCCTGGAAGCAGGAGCGGCATCCACTTCCGAAATGGCTTGCCTCCAGAAACTCTATGTATGAACAGTGCTCAGGCTGTTCATTCATAGGGTCGCTATGAAACGTCTATGACACGACAGCACCAAACAACAATAACAATGATGACAAAGAGAGAGCTACATTGGCCTAGTGGAAAGGAAGTTATGCTACCAAGCTGAAGGTGGGTGATTTTCATCTGCGGCCCTTGGCCAGGTTCAAATTGCTTTCCTGTCAAACATTCTTCTAGGCGGTATAGCACTGGTCTGTGTGTTGCTGTACAGAGGTAACTCGTGGTTGCTGTGATGCTGAAGCCTGTGACAGTGATGTATGGTGGACAGTGTTGGCTGGAAATTCCCGACTAAAACAACCCTGGAAGCAGGAGCGGCATCCACTTCCGAAATGGCTTGCCTCCAGAAACTATGTATGAACAGTGCTCAGACTGTTCGTTCATAGGGTCGCTATGAGTCATCTACAACTCGACGGCACCAAACAACACAACAAACAACAATTTATACATTCTGTAGAATTACTTTTTTTTTTAATGGGAACAAATATGGATATCATCCAATCAGTTGACTAGGTAAATATATTCCATACTTGGTTGAGACTCGTGAGCATGTCCAGAGTCACTTCTGTTTCCTGAAACATCTTAATTGATCTCTATTAATCCCTGGGGCTTTATTTTTTTGCTACTGCTTTCACTCTAGCTTGCACTTTATGGAGATTATTTTTTATTACTTTTATGGCCATTTGACTTTGCTATGTAGATGGTCAGGAATATGCAAGTGAAGAGTGTTAGCCTATCCACAAAAGAAGTCCACAAGGGGATTAGCCAGACTCAACAATCTATAAGATCGGCAATTCTCACCAATAAATTGAACAGCTATGGCCACATAGACAGATCTTCTGGAACAATTGGAAAGAAAGCAAGACAATGTAGAGAACACTTCCTACTCCAACTACAGCTATGGCAACAATACCTATGGCCAAACTGGAGATATAATGTGAGATAGGACCATAAGGGCAAAGGAGAGCCAATATTGACAGCACCATTGGCCAGAAGGCTGGAGGCTGAGGTGTCTTTGTGCACATTCCATGAGCTATCTTGGCTGGATTCTGTTATTAATGTGGATTATAAAATTTTGACGTCCTTGTAGGGTTCTGTGTGGTCTGTGAGGTATCTCATTGGATTTTGGACCCAGCAAAATAATAAAATTGGTGTCAATATGAGTACAATGAGGTATAGGAGAGGGGGGAGGCATATCTGACCTCAGGAGAATTGGGGTTTTTTTTGTTATTGATGCTGTGGACAGGGACAGTTCCCCTTTGTGAAGCTGATAAAAGACAGGCCTGGCTGTGTCTAAGAGGTCCTTGTTCCTTTTACAGACTTCTTCCTTCTGAGCTATTGATTCTTTACCATTTGCTGCCTCTAACCAATTATTTTTATAGAAAGACACTGTGTATTCCTTTCCTTTCCCCCTATTTAATATTTTCCCTATGTGAGTCAGAATTGTATCCTTTCTTCATACCTATTCATTCAGTATGCTGAGCAAATAATTTGTGAAGCCAACCTCTGAAGAAAACTTGGCATCAGGATTGGAGAAAGATTAATGATCTCCTTTGTCTTGCAGATGATACAATCTTGCATTCTGAAATTGAGGAGGAATTGAAGTATTTGCTGCAGAAGGTTAAGCATTGTAGCCTTCAATTTGAATTGGATCTTATTTTCAAGAAAACAAAAATCCTCTCCATTAGACTAATAGGTAACATCATGGTGGATGGAGAAAATTTTGACTGTCAATGATTTAATCTTGCTTGGATCCACAATCAATACCTGGAGATCAGGAGACATATTACACTGGGGAAAAAAAAAAACAACTTTAATCAGAGACTTCTCCAAATTATTGAGAAATATTGATGTAATTTGAAAACAAAGGAGCCCCTCTTTCAGACCATTGTCTTTTAATTAATTTGTTACACAACTGAGAGTTGGACAATAAATAGGAATGACAGAAGAAGAATTGATGCCTTTGAACTGTTGTGTTGGAGAAGAGTGCTACAGATCCCGTGGACTGTCAAAAGAACAAAGAAAGAATGGAAGTGGGACAGGGGCGCAAAATGTGGGGAGGAGAGGAAGTTACTGGTCATGGAGGTTGATGGGTGAAATCAGGGGGTGAATGAATTAGGAAAGATCCAGTAGTGAGCTGAAAAGATGAGTAATAAATCAGTGTTAATTAATTTCATAAGATAAACTATATGACAATGATCATAAGAAAAACAATGTGAATGAAAAAATTTAAAATAAACACAAACAAAAAGAACTAACAGATAATTTTGGATAAGATGCAGCCATAGTGTTTCTTGGAGGCGAAGATGATGAAGCTGCGTGTCACATGTTTTGGACATGTTGCTAGGAAGAGGTTATTGCTTGGAAAGGGCCATCATGCTTGAAAAGGTTGAGGAAGTTGTAAAAGGGAGAGAGACCCTCAACCAGGTGGGTTGAGATGGTGACTGCAGAAATGGACTTGAGTATGTAAGAGAACGTGATGATAGTATGGGATAGGACCATGTCCAAATCTGTTCTTCATAGAGTCCTTATGAGTTGTACTTGACTCAGTGGCACCTAACAATAACAAAAACAACAACAGGGTTTGTTTTTTCCCCTTCTTTTTTAAATTTTATATTGGTTTGCAAGCAAAATTTATATATATTGTGTTTCATTCATGTACATTGTGTTTCAAACATCCCTTCATTCATATTATGTTTCATGTGATCATTCCCATACATTGTGTTTTGTAAAATTAATCACCATTGTTCTATGCCCACTATTTTTTTCAGTAATTTCATTTAAGGTCCAACTTTGTTCTGTTTTTACCAGCTGTAGAGAGGCTAATTGTCTTCTTCCCTTTTTGTTTTCTAACTCCAGCTCTTGCACATGTCATTCTTTATTTTGACGTCTCAAACTGTTTTTTAGTATCTTCCATTCAAATATTTTACCTCAACATTTTTTCCTCTTACTGTAGTTTTTTTTTCCTTTGAGTGCATATTGCAGAAACTTCTTACATCTATTTTGGTAGGATTTTTCCCCCCCTTTCCCTTTTTTTTTTTGTTAGGACCCTTTGTTTTCCTTGATGTCATTACATATCTTGTCAGTCTTTGGTTGTTGCTGCTCAACATACTAAATCTATTAAAAATATTTTTTGTTTTGTTCTTTTTTTTAAAATTCAGTTGAGATCTACACAAGGTCATATTTTGGTTCTCATGGACAAGTTTCCTTTGATTTGAATTTGAATTTGTTTGTGAATAGTTAATGTTCTGTTTCATAGTTACTCCCCGGACTGATTTTGCTACTAATATTTAGCTTTTCCAGCATCTCTTTCTACAGATGCAATCTAATTGCTAATGTCATAATGATCTGGCCTGAAAGTAAAGACCACTACAAAGATATTTAATTATATTTTATTGATTATGTATAGGTGTTTGACTGTGTGGATCATAACACTTTATGGAAAATATTGAGACAAATAATAATACTTGAACATTTAACTGTGCTCATGTGAAACCTTAAGGTAGACCACAAAGCAGTTGTTTGAACAGAACAAAAAATCACCATGTGGTGTAAAAGCAGAAATGTATGTGTTAGAGTTGGATCCTTTCTCTATGCCAACTCATTCTATTTGCTGAGCAAATAATTTCAGCAAATAAACTATATAAAGAAGAATGTGTCATCAAGTTGGGAGGAAGACTCATCAACAACTTGTGTTTTTCAGAGGACACAACTTATTTTACAGAAAGTGAAGATTTGAAACAATTGATACCAAAGATGAAAGATTGCAACCTTCAATATGAGTTGAGGCAGCTGGGTACCACATCCCTAGGGTGGACCAATCAAGAGGGGTGGATGGAGCCTTGAAGATTCATTTTATTTACCCATTCCCATGTGACCAGGTAAATAGATCTAAGACATTGACAGAAAAGTCATTCTTAAAAATCCTAATTCAATTGGCCAATTCTTGGTTTTTCTAGCTTTTGTCTTTCATATCTGAAAGACTGACTTTTCCCTTACAATATCTACATTTGTAAATGTATTTAAGTCAGTTATTTCATGCCTCAGTCTTCACATTTAGAAAGACTAATTTCTGATTTTTTTCAAGAACAATTTTTTTCAATTTTCCTCACCGTCATAGATGCAAAAATCCTTAACAAAATCCTAGCCAATAGTATCCAAAAGTACATCAAAAAATAATTCACCGTGACCAAATGGGACTCATAACAGGTATGCAACGATGGTTCAACATAAGAAAAAAAAAACCAGTCAACGTAATTCACTATGTTAACGAAGTAAACAACAAGAACCATTAGGGAAACAGAGTCAGGGGGATTGGGAAGAAAGACAAAGAATACCACACAGTAAATGCCCACATTCAGTCCAGCAACACAAATTCAATAACAAAGACACAAATATAAGAAGCCTCTGCAGTTAGCAGCTTCCTTCCAACAAGCAAAAACTTTGGCTCTGGCTCTGTCTCAAAGACTATGCCCTCTGATCTTTTTCAAGAGCTCTGGCTCTGTCTACATTCCAAGGCCTCTGGCCCTGTCTCTGCCTGGTTCCATCAAGCTACACCTTGCCAGAATCTCCCTACAATTTGGTTTATTCTCTCTCTTATGTTGGCCTTGCAGCTGTTGATGATGTTGAAGAGGCTGATCAAAGGCAAAACACATATCTGCAGGTGAATCAGCTGTTGATCAAGCCCACTGACAAGTGGTATTTGAAGCCTCAAAGGTACATTTTTCTTATGCATCATGATCTAGACATTTGGTCAGGTCTAAGGTAATTGACAGAAAAGTCAATTAAAATGTGGTTAAAAATAACCACAGAACCTAATTTGTTCTGAAGACTTTCACCAAAACCATAGTTAATTATTTTAAAAACAAAGAAACACAAAGAGATTCAACCAAATTTATATTTTATAATTTTATAAACTTGAATACTGTAATATATTTTATAATTTTATAAACTTGAATATTGTAATATGTTAGTATATGGTAAGACAGGACAGTACCAGATTCCTATATAATTTTGTATAGAGTACTGTTGTTAATTGCCATCGAGTCAAGCATGACTCATAGAGACTCTATGAACAAAAGTTCTGAAGCCTTTCTATAACTATCATCATGTATCAAAGTTCATAGTTTTCAGAAGCATGTTATTTAGGAAGTGGATGCCACTCCAGCTTCCAATGTATAGATTATATATGATATATTTCACAGAGAGAAGCAATCACACAGCATAGTCTGAAAGATCAGTTACTTGAACACAATGAAAATAATAAATACCTCAACAGTATTAGGCTGTATGAACCATAATGGAATTGGACATCTGGCACAAATTCTAGAAATATTTCAGACAAAGGAGCTTATAACTAACAAGAAATGCCATTTTGTCTATCAATGTACATGTTCACAGATGAAATAGTACATTGCCTAAGAGTGATTATTTTCAAATTATATCGCAATTCTGCTTAATATCTGTGTTTACATTTATCTAAAACTTTAGGCCACTCTCATCATTTTATTCTTCATACTACCACAAGTTAGATTGACAAAACACCTTTCAGATTACTGCAATTTCTACTTTAAATCCTTTCATTGATAAAAGATTGTAAACTAATAGACAATTATTAAGGCTTTTTTTAAAAAAAACTAATATTTGCTTTTTTCCCTAGTTACTACATAATCTGTTAAAAGTCCCTAGGAAAAAACGAAGATATTTTGGAAAATGGAAAAGTAGAATGGGAGGAAAGAATGGAGAAAGTAATGAAGGAAAACTTTAAACAACTTTTTAGTAAAAACAGTAGTGAAAATTGTTGTTGTTGTTATGTGTCATTGAATCTCATATCTGACTATGTGCCATCACAACCCTATGAGCAACAGCTCTGAACCATGTCCTATTAAGAGGCAAAGTCAACATTAATGACACAGATGACCGATTGCTATAGTAACTGTGTCAGTCCATCTAGTCCAGGGTCTTCCTCTTTTGCACTGACAGTCTACTCTTCCAAGTATGATATCCTTCTCCAAAGACTAGCCCATAGGATGTGAGACAGAGTTTCAAAATCCTTACACCAAGTAAAAGTTGGTTATATTCTCTCTAGGACAGGCATATTTGTTCACTTGGAAGTCCACAGTATTTTAATTACCCTTCTCCAGCACCACAGCTCAAAGGCAATGATTCTTTGCTATCCTTATTAATTGTGCAGCTTTCTGATTTACAACAAACAATGGGTAAGACTACGGCTTGGATCAAGTGTGCTTTAGTTCTTAGACTGACATTGTTGCTTTTTAGCATTCCAGAGAGGTCCTTAATAGCATATTTTTCCAATGCAACATATTTTTTTTTAAATTTCCTGACTGCTGGTGCCAAGAGTGTTGATTGTGGATCTAAGCAAGATGAAATTGTTAATAAATTTCATCTTTTCTCCATCTATCATGATGTTACCTATTGGCCCAGTGATGAGGACTTTTGTTTTCTTAATATTGAGATGCAATATATATTGTAGACTGTAGTCCTTAACTATCTACAGGAAATTCTTCAAGTACTCCTCAGTTTCAGCAAGAAAGGTTGTGTCATCTCCGTAACACATGTTGCTGATAGATCTTCAATTCTGATGCCACATAATTCATAATAAAGTCTAGCCTCTTAAATGATCTTTTTAGCATATAGGTTGAAAGATATGAAAAAGGATACAGCCCTGAAACAGTCCTTTCTTGATTTTGATCCCTACAATGTTTCCTTACTCTGTTCAAAAAATAATAACATTTTGGCCTAGGTCTAGGTTTCACATGAACACAATCAAGAGTTCTGGATTTCCGTTTTTCTCAACGTTAGCCGGAATTTGTTGTGATCCACACAATCTAATGACTTTGCATATTCAATAAAACACAAATAGGTATTCTTCTGGTATTTTTTCATTCAGCCTAGATGCATCTGACATTTATAATGGATATCTCTAGTGCCACAGACTCTTCTAAACCCAGCATGTATTACTGGTAGTTCTCTGTCAAAATTATATTCAGTCATTTTTTTTAATATTCAAAAGATTTTGTTTGCATGTTATACTACAAACATTGTTCTATAATTTTCACATTCTTTTGGATCACCTTTTTTTGGAATGGGAATAAATATGGATATCTTTCAGTCAGCTGGTTAAGTAGCTGTCCTCCAGATTTCTTGGCACAACCCACTGAGCATATCCAAGACTACACCTTTTGTTGAAATGTATCAATTGATAAATCATCTATTCCTGGGGCCTTATTTTTTTACCAATTTCTTCATGAGAAGTTTGAGCTTATTCCTTCATTTAAGTTAGTTCTTGATCATTTGATACTTCTTGAAATAGTTTTGTCAGCCAATTCTTTTGGTACAGTGACTCCGCATATTCATTCCAGCTGATTTTGTTGCTTGCTGGATTATTCAAAATTTCACCCAGAGCAACTAAGGGTTATAATTTATTTGTTGTTTTCTTATTCTGGTGAATTGTTTTGCAATTTGGAGCTTGTTATAGCTTAGATACATATATGCATTGTTGTCTATAATCTGTTCTTTGGGTTCAACTCTTGTTTCTCAGATATTTTATTAAAGTAGAGCTTGCAGATTAAGACACTTAAGGCAGTATTTCCTTAATTTAATAACTAGTGAGTTTTGATGGTCTGTGGATAAGGGGCTGTGTCGAATATAGAAGCTGTTTCTTGATAGAAAGGAAATCTAATCCAATATAATTTATATAGCTTCTGTAAACCCACCAGTGGGTCAGTTATGAGCCAATTACAACTCAGTAACACACAACAACTATTATACAACTAATGCTATTTTTGACTTCTCAATTTAATATAAAGCTCCATAAAATTTTCCTTCCCTACACTCTCTGTTCCGCTTATTTCCATTCTGTTTTTCCGTTTCCAAAATTTTCTACTATGTTCTGTAAGGAATTTTTAACAGGACCTAAAGTAACTACAGAAAAAATACTACAACCAAAAATAATTTGATAAAACATCAACATTAAAATGTTGCTATTGGATCCTACAATCCTATGCAAACTATATATTATATATATATATTCTTATATATATTATTATGTAGTATATAGTACATATTAATTATCTATTATCTATTATATATTATTCACAGCTTTAGTTTGCTTGGCTCCACAGTAAACACTCTTGGCACCAGTAGTCAGGAAATTAAAAAATGTACTGCAATGGGAAAGTCTACTGTTAGGGACCTCTCCAAAGTACTGAAGAGCAATGGTGTCTCTCTGGAGACTCAGGTGTGTCTATTATAGGCCATGGTCTTTGCAATCACTTGTTATGTATCAGAGAGCTGGACAATGATGAAGGAGAATAGAAGGAGAATTGATGCCTTTGAGCTATGGTGCTGGAGAAGAGTATTGAGGGTACCATGGACTGTTAGGTAAACAAACAGATTCTTCCTGGAAAGGGTCAAACCAGGCGGCTCCTTGGAGGCAAAGATTCTGAGGCTCCGTCTAACATACTTTGAACATGTTGTAAGGAGGGACCAGTCCTTGGAGAGGGACATCATGCTTGGTAGGGTTGAGGGATAGTGCAGGAGGGGAAGGCCCTCTATGAGGTGGATTGATTCAGTGACTGGGGCAATTGGGATGGGTGTATTGGAGATGGTGAGATTGGCACAGGACAGAACGGAGTTTAGGGCTGTTGTACATAGGGTCACTATGAGTCGCAAGAGACTTGATCGCACATAACAACATTATATTACATATTTTATTATATATATATAATTTGTTGATTGCCTTCGAGTTGAGCACCACTCATAGCGACCCCATGAACAAAAGGTCTCAACCATTCCGCGACCACCGCCACTTATCAAAGTTCACAGAGTTTCCAGAGGCATGCTGTTTAGGAAGTGGATGCCACTTCAGCTTCATATATACCTATTTCTAATTATAATTTTAAAAACCAACACTTGTTTATCAGTTGCTGTATAGTTAGGTTTGAGTACTTTGATTACTGTTGTGATACTGAAAGCTTTGCCACCAGTATTTTAAACACCAGCAGAGTCATCTATGGTAAACGATATTTAATGAAGCTTCTAGTCTAAGGCAGACTAAGAAAGAGGCCAGGCTATCTTCTCCTAACATAATAAACCTAGGAAAATCCTATGAGAAACAAAAATACATTGACGATATAGTTTCAGATGAACCCTTCAGGTTGGAAGGCACGAAAGGTGGATTGGGAAGAGCAGCTCCCTTAGCATGGAGTAAAACTTTTTCTTAATCAAAGTTCATTGTTGGCTGATTTGATGAGACTGGAAACAAAGGGAAACAAGTGCACACATCCGTTGACAATTAGAACATGAAATTCAGAAAACAATACTAAGAAAATGATAAATTATCATAAATGAAATGGAATGCAAAAAAATCGACATGCTAAGCAGTCGTGTGTCAAGATGGACTGATATTGGCCATTTAAAATCAGACATTCATATGATCTACTGTGTCAGGAATGACACATGGAAGAGGAAGTGTAGCTCATTTATCTTCAAAATGAACATTTCAAAATATATCCTGAGCTACAGTGCTGTGAGGACAAAATAATATCTATATTGGTATAAGGAAAATGTATTAATATAACTTTTAATCAAATATAGATAGCTACGACTGAGCCAAATATACAGGATCCGAGAATTTTCACCAGTCTCCGCAATTTTAAGTTAATCAAACATGTAACAAAGATGAATTAATAATAGGTAGTGACTGCAAAGCAAGAGTTGGAAGCCAAGAAGAAGGATTGATAGAAAATAGGACCCTTGTGACAGAAATGAAGTTAGAACTCTAATGACAGGATTATGTACAATGGATTATTTTTTTGCTAATATCTTAAAATAAACCCAAATACTCACAAACAGAAACCTTACACATCTACTTTACCTAATGAACTACACAAGAATCAGATTGGCTACACCTATGGAAGAGACAGTGACTAAGTTTACCATTCATAGTCAGAAGAAAACCAGTGTCTCATGGGCTGAATATTCAATGATCCAGTATGATCAAGAAGCAACGGTGTTGAAGGAGGAAGTTTAAGCTGCTCTCAAAGAATAGGTAAAAAAATTAGGTCACTAGAATTGATTGAGTACCCATTGACATGCTTCATCCTTGCATGTGTTTACCAGGTCGTATCAAGAAATCTGGAGGACTTACCTGGCCAACTAACCGGAAGAGATTCATTTTTATTCCATTCTCAAATAAGGTGATCTAATAGAGTATTGAAATTATTGAACAATATCCTTAATAACACAAGCACACAAAATCATGCTGAAGATTATAACAATTAAAAAAAAATTGACCAAAACAGTACACCAACAGAGAAATTCCAGGAATACAAGCTGGGATTAGTAGAGGCAATGACACTAAGGGCATCACTGTCAATGACAGATGAATCTTAGCTGAAAGATGAGAGTACCAGAATAGTATCTATTTATGCTTATTGAATATGCAAAAGCATTTGACTGTGAGCATTATAACAAATTGTGGCTAACATTGAGGAAAATAAGAATCCCAGAGCACTTTATTGTGCTTATGTGAAGCCCATACTTAGACCAGGAAGCAGTTGTCAAAACACAGCAAGGAAACATTGCATGGTTCAAAATCAAGAAAAGAGTGCATCAGTAATGTGTCCTTTCTCCATACATTTTCATGGAATCTGCTGAACAGATCATTTTGGAGGCTGGACATTACAAGGAGGAATGTGACATCAGGTTTGGAAGAAGACTCAATAATCTGCTTTTACTTGTTTATTGAAAGAGAAGGGACAGAAGTATTTCCTGCAGAAGGTCAAGGACTGCAGTCTTCAACATGGATTGAAGATCAACATAAAGAAAATAAAGATTCTTATCACTGGACCCATTGGCTGCATTATTATAGATGAAGAAGAGATCAAAGTTAACAATTAGATCTGACTCAAATTCACAATTGGCACTCTTGACACTATCAGGAAATCAAAAGACACATTTCATCAGAAAAGTCTATCCCACTTGAATATAAAAATCACCTTCAGAATAGATTTGAGGCATTGAACACTGACCATCAAAGACCGTGGCTAACTGAGTTATGGGATGAAATAAAATATATCAATGAAGAGAGCAGAAGGTCATTACAAAGACAGAAAAGAGAGGGGAAAGCCACAACAAATCCACAAATATGTAAAGGTTGTCAGAAGAGACTGAAAATTTCAGTAGAGCATTGAGGAGCAAAAACAAATGGTGAAAATGCTTAAATAAAGGAGATGAAGAGAAAGTTTCAAAGGGCAGCTCAAGAAGACAAAACCAAGTACTATAATGGAATGTGCAAAGAAATGGAGCTGAAGAATGAAGAGGGCATTTCTAAAGTTGAAGGAATTGAAAACAATTTTGAGTCTTGAGTCACAATACTGAGAAACATAACAGGGAAAATTTTGAATGATCAAAAAAGCAGTAAAATAAGATGGAAAGAGTGCATAGATGCACAATGTGCTTCACCTTAGTCATCACACTGGCATCGTATAGAACTCTTATTCACCAAAACTAAAAAAAAAAACCCAAAAACAAACAACTACAAAACCCCCAAACATACCGCATCATTGTCATCTCATTGGAATCCATTTGTAGCTGACCTTTTGACAGATCGTCCAAAGCTTTAAATCACACTAAAGGAAATTTTCCATCTCAGAGCCACTGGTAGATTCAAAGATGGTCACGGACCTTTGTGTTAGCGGTGCAGTCTTAGCAGAGCAACTTCTTACTCATCAGCCCTTTGGATTTTGCAATGTATAAAATCACATATTACTTTTCCAGTAAATCTTTGAAGTAAGCCTGGGCCTGGTGATTATTATTGTTGGGTGCCACCAAACCCACTATAACTCATGGCAATCCTACCTTGTGCTATTCTCAGAACCTCTGTAATGCCCATCATTACTGTCACTATACAAAGTTCTCTTGTGGAGGGTCTTCCTCTCTTTTTCTTACCCTCCACCTTTCCCAGCATGATGTCTTTTTCCAAGAGCAGACCCTTTCTGACAGTTCATCCAAACAATGTAAGAGAAGGTTTCACTGTTCTTGCCTCTAAGAGACACCCTTGTTGTACTTCCTCCAAGACAAATTTACTTGTACTTTTGGTAGTCTATAGAATACTCGCTACTTTTCTCCAGCACCACAGTTCAATAATATTAGTTTTTCTTTCATCAAAACACTGTTTTGGTGACAGAAATGAGGCTGGATATCAGAAATGTGCAATCAATTATTTACTCATTGCATATGACTTTTTCTAAAACAAACAAACAAACAAACAAACAAGGCAAATATACACATGGTAGACTACAACTCACCCAATGTGGGCTATATAAGAATCAGATTGACTACAGCTATAGAAAAAAATACATGGAGAATATTAATATCAGCAGTCAAAACATGGTCAGAAGCTTTGGAATAGATTAATTATTTATGTGCAAGTTCACATTGAAGAAAATTAAAAGTAGTCCATGAGAAACAACAAAAAGGGCTTTCAGTCTGTGTCACTTGAATTTAAAAATCATCTCAAAAAAAAACCAACAAAAAATACCCCCAAAAAACCAAAAACAAAACAAAAAAATAATCTCAAGATTGAGGGTTGTTTTATGCATTGAAAAATAATGACCAAAAATTAGATAAATTGTAGGATGATATCAAGGCTGATGTTATAAAAAACAGAAGAGAAAGAAAAACCAAAAGTAATGTAAGAAGAAACTCTGAAAATGGCACACGAATGTAAAGAAATCAATGCAACATAAAAGTTGAAGTCAAATATTTAACTGAAAATTTAAAAGGACAATTCATGAAGACAAAGAAAAATATTGTCATGAAATATACAAAATGTGGAGTTAAAAAATCAAATGGGAAAACATGTTGAGCATTTGTCAAGCTGGAAGAACAAATTCAAGCCTTGAATCGGAATGCTGAAGGATTCAATAAGCAAAAATCTTGAATGCAGGAAGCATCAAAAGAAGATGGAAGGGAAACACAGAGTTTATAAACAAAACAAAACAAAAATTGTCAGCAGTGTATGACTTCAGAAAGCAGCCTATGATCACAAACTAAAGGTATCTCAATTCAAGCTACACTAAAGACACCGGGGGAAAAATCCTAGGAATTGGTGGATTACCATTTGAGGTATTTTAACAGATGTGGTCTTGGATGTACTCACTAGTCTATGCCAAGAATTTTGGATGTCAGGTACCTTGCCAATTGACTAGAAGCGATTTACATTTTTTCTCTTCTCCCAAAAGCCTAATAGATATTCAAATTAAATAAATTAATAAATTTATGCAAAGTCTAGTGTTTATGTCACTATAGAGAAATTTATAAGAATGTTAGTGAACTATATTTACTTTTCCAAACCTAGAATCCAACTGTGCAAGTTGTCACTTATTTACAATTCAAAAAACTTTAAAAACCTAAGAAAGAGACCAAAATGTATATATTCAAGATTGTCTCTGATTTCAAACACATTTATTTTTAAATAAATTCTATACATGACTATGAATATATTTGATCTTATATATTTTTATATACTATTTGATCTTATATATTATTTATAATTTTCAATCTTCAAAACTTTAAGATATTTTTGAAGAGGTAAGTAATGTAGTAGAATTATTCTGTCAAATGGTATCACCGATGTTCATAGGAGCATTATTCACCATCGCAAGAACATGGAAATAGCCCAAGTGTCTAACCCAAATGAATGGACTGAGAAATTATGGTACATTCACACAATGGAATACTATTGCAGCACACAGGAGCAATGACTTTGTAAATTATTTCCTAACTTGGGAAGGACTGGAGAGCTTTTTCATGAGTGAACAAACTCAGTCCCATAGATATTGTGTAAAACCGTTATTATAGAATGAGTATAAGGATCCAAGAGAGGTGGGAGAGGGTGAAAGCAGAGGGATGTGGATGTGCAGGGGGAGCAGGAGATTAATCATTGGATTGTACAATTTGATGGGTGGGGGGTGAGGGAAAGTGAAAGAATTTGTTCAAATTTGTATTTGAATTTTGTAAATAAGCTAGTAGAAAAAGAAAAAAAGGATTATCTTTCTAACACATTAAAAATGTTTTCAGATCATTAATAGAGAGAAAAGTAATATTTATAAAACATTTTGTGATTAATGTGAAAGTTTACAAAAGTTATTGTAATATTTTCTTTTTTCAGTCAATCACTCATTCGTGCATATTTTATTAGATAATGTTAATTACAAAGCACTCCGAGTCTTACTGTTCATTCATACTACATTATCTTTCCCTTTACCTTGTATAATACAGGGTTCAATGTCTATTTTTTATTTTTACTATCCTACTCCAATAATCACACTAGATTAATTCTCTCCACTTATATATCTTTCTTTTTTATAGTTGTTTTATATAATAGTCGTCTTTTTGTGACTGACATTTTTCTCAATGTAAAGTCCTTTAGAGCCATCTATGCTGTGTAGTGTTTCATGACTTTGCAATTGTTTTCAGTGCTGTGTAATACTCCATTTGTGAATGTAGTAACTACATTACTCCATCCACTTGTAGCCATGTATTGATTCTCTTTGCTGTTTTGAATAATGCTGTAATAAACACAGCTGTGCATCTGTTCATGTGACAGCTTATTTTTTTAGGTTGTATGTGGTAGTGAAATGTTTTTACTAACAAGTTGGAATTGACCCCATAGCTGACCATTTACCTTGTTTTTAAAGCAAGAAGCACCACAAAAAGAACACGCCCATATTTCTTCCGTGGAGCAGCAGGTGGATTCAAACCATGTACCTTTGTGTTGGCAGCACTCTTCCTTACCGTTAAGAACTCAGAGCTCCCTAGTAGTGAAGTAGTTGGATGAGACAATACTTTTTTCTCCAACATTTTACTGTAACTTCAAATTGCCTAGCCAGGGAAAGTCTTGCGCACATGTATTTTAAAATCAATTCTATGGGTGCAGAATTAGGAAAAGAAATTATTTCCTAACTCATAGAATAACTCAAAGTTTTGAGTACTTTAATAAAGTATAAAATTAATTCCATAAAACAGATGATAAAATTTCATTGTAATTTTAATAGCATTCAAGGAAATATAATGTTTAAGTATAATATTCAGGTCATAAACTGATGCTCTTAAAGTCACTTCTGGACAAAGAATTTACTTATTTTTCCATTCTTGTTGTTATGTGCTGTCAAGTCGACTATGACTCACAGTGATCCTAAAAATAATGGCTTTGAATCATGCCATATCCTGAGCCAAACACTGTTCCGGACATACCTAATTCCATTGCCACAGTAACTATGTCAACTCATCTCATCCAGGGTCTTCCTTTTCTGTCCTATTCTCTCCATTCAAAGCATACTGTTCTCCAAGTGTTGGCCCTCCTGGAAACGTGCTCAAAGTATGTGAGACAGAGCTTCAAAACTTTTGCCTCTAAGGAGCAAACAGATTTTACCCTCTGCAGAACAGACCTATTTATTCTCACTTTTAAAGTAATAAATTGGTAATATTATGTTGAATTACATAGAAAAAAAAAGCTGGTTTATTTAGAGAAATTTGAATTAGGAAATCACTGAGGTGTCCTAGGACGTTTCCTTCTTTCATTCTAAATTAATCTGGGTTAGTGTTATTCTGTAGGTCTTGAAGGTTACAAGACACATTCACAAAGGACCTTTGTGTGAGAGGAATCCCAGAGAAAGCACACCTTGATACACTCTGGAAATAGATTGCTTGTGGTAAAAACTTGGCTGTCACTTTTTAACAGTATGACAACTGTTTAGTACCATCAAGTCAGACTAACTCATAGCTGATTCTCCAGAGGGTTTCAAAAGCAACTAATCGCATAAGAGGAGATGGCTTATCTTTGTACCATGGAGAAACTGGTGAATTTGAACCTCGTTGCCTTGTGTTGACAGTCTGACTTCTTACCACTAAGTCACTAGAGCTCCTGACAATAGGTAAGTTAATTATCTCCCTGGATTTTAGTTTCCTCATGTAAGACATAAGGATCATAATAGTTCTTCAATTATAAGCTTGATAAAAATATACACTGTTGTTGTTGCTGGGCTATTGGGTCAGAATTGATCCTCCAGATACTTTCATTAGGTTTACAAAGGCAGGAAATCACCTCTGTTGGTTATCAAGAGTGCTGATTGTGAAGCAAAGTAAAACAAAATCCTCAACAACTTCAATCAATTATTCTCACTCTTATTCATTGTCCCTCTCTCAGATGCATAGCAAGTGATCAGAAAAATCATGACCTAAATCAGACACACATTAGTCTTCAAACTGACAACATTATTCCTCAATGATTTGGAGAGGTTCCTAACTGAAGAATATCCCAATGAAATGCATCTTCTAATTTCCTGACTGCTGGTACAAAAGGTGTTAACTGTGGATCCAAGTAAGATGAAGTTGTTGAGAGTTTCAACCTTTTCCCCATCTATCATAATGTTGTCTACAGATCCAGGGTTAAAATTCTTTGTTTTTTTGACATTGAGATGCAATGCATATTGAAGGCTGCATTCTTTGATCTTCTGAAGCTAGTATTTTAAGTCCTTTTCATTTCAGCAAGCAAGGTTGTGTTGTCTGCATAATACAGGTTGATAAATCTCTCCCTGATCCTGATGCCACATTCCTTTTCATAGAGTCCAACTTCTCAAATAATTTACTCAGCATACAAATTGGATAGGTATGGAGAGAGAATGTAACCGTGACGCACTATCTTCTTAATTTTAAGCCATGCAGTGTTTCTCTGCTCTATTCTCACAGAAGCCTCCTGGTCCAGGTATACATTTTGCATGAGCCAAATTAAGTGCTCTGGGATTTCCATTTTTCTCAATATCATTTGCAACCTATTATGATCCACAGAGTCAAACGCCTTTGCATAATCAATAAAGCACAAATAGGCGTTCTTCTCTTATTCTTTACTTTCAGCCAGGATCTGTTTGATATCATCAATGACATCCCTGGTGCCATGATTTCTTCTAAATCCTATTTGAACTTCAGTAAGTTCTCTATCTATATTGTTCTAGCTGTTTTTGAATTATCTTCAGCAGTATTTTGCTTGCATGAGATATTAATTATTTTGTTCAATAGTTTCCACATTCTATTGGATCATGTTTCTTGGGAATGAGTCAAAATATGGCCCTCTTCTAATTCTTTGGCCAGACAGCTGCCCCTAAATTTCCTGGCATAGACTAGTGTGTACATCCAGGGCTACAACTGTTAATCGAAGCAAGTCAGTTGGTATCCCATATATTCTTAGGACCTTATTTTTTGGCAACATCTTCAATGCAACTTCCATGTCCTCCTTCAATAGAACTTCCACGTCCTCCTTCAACGCCATTGGCTCCTGTTCAGATGGTCCTTACTGAAATTTTTTAGTGTCAATTAGTTATTTCTGGTACAGTGATTCTGTGTATTCCCATTCCCTTCATCCTCTTTTGATACATTCTGGATCATCCAATATATTGCCCATATCATCTTTCAATATTGGGACTTAAGCAAGTTTTAAATTGGTTAAGTTCTCTCAGCTTGAGAAATGCAGAATGAGTTCTTCCTTTATCACTCTCCAATTCCAGCTCTCTGCACATTCCTTTATAATACTTTTCTTTGTTCACTTGAGCTGCCCTTTGAAATCTTTTATTCAACTGTTTTACTTCTGCATATTTTCCCTTTTATTTGGCATCTCAATGCTCTAGTGTAAATTTCAGAGTCTCTTCTGACATTAATTTTTTTAAAATTCTTTTTCCTGTCTTTGCAATGAGCTTTTGCTCTCTTTATAAACGATATCATCCCACAACTCATCCAGTCTTCGGTCATTGGTGTTCAATGTCCCAAACCTATTCCTAAGATTATCTTGATATTCATATAGCATAAATTCAAGATCATATCTTAGTTCTTGTTGCTAATTTTTGTTTTCTTCAACCTCAATTTAAACTTGCACATTTGTAATTGACGGTCGGTCCAACATTTGATAGAACTCTAATTTTCATCATTTCTCCAAGTACGTAGGGTTTCCGGAGACAAGCTATTTCGGAAGTGGATGATACTCCTGCTTCCAAGCTTGTTTTAATCCAGAAGCTCCACCAAACTCTGTCAACCATGAGTAACCATTCTCACATTTGACTCCTCAGTGTCACAATGTTTGGCTTCACACCAACCAGGAGTTACCTCTGTACAGCAAGTGGACATACAGGGGTTACACGACCTAGAAGAATGTTTCACCAAAAACAATTAAAGGCTGTCCCGAGGGCTACAGAATAGAGTCACTCACCTTTGGCTTGGGAGCACGACTTTCTGTCTGCTAGGCCAACTGTTTTCTCTCTCTACTCTGTTGTTAGTGGTGGTGTTGTTGTTGTTGTTAAGTGCCGTAAATCAAATGAACAGACCAGTGCTACATCACTTGAAAAAATATTTGACCCTAAACAATTAAAATCAAACCCCAAGCGTACAAACCTGAGGGCCCAACCGAATTTAAGAACCAAGGCAAGGTTCAAACTCCATGAGCTCTATCATTCCACCTTTCTCCATAATCAAGCATTCTCTTTGGCTCTCTCCACCCAAAAATGCTCATCTGGGATCTTTGCACTGCTTCTTCAATCTCCTTCTATTTTGATGCCACATGTTTCTATAACTATTGTCCTTTCTCTAATTTCATAGAGTTTCCACAGGCATGTTTAAGAAGTGGATGCCACTCTTGCCTGTCTTAATCTGTTAGTTAACCAGATATTGTTAACCATGTGTAAACATTATAGCACTTGACAGACCAATGGCACAACATTCAATATCACAGCAAACCATAGATATCTCAATACAAAAAAATGACAGAATAGTACTGTACCACTTAGGAGTGTTCATTTAAAATACAATAACAATCAGGTCTGAGGGAGAGCCACAGACCCAAGAGCCCAAATGAATTTAAAAAGGAAGCAGATCCCCCCCCAAGCTTCAGATTCCTATTGGTTCCCAGCAAAAAGCCTCCTGCCAGCCAAAAGGGACTCAGAGACCTCCCCAACTAATTGCACGGAAAAATTGCACCTCTGAAGCCACCCGAATGTTTTCCAACTACCAATCCTTTTTTTCTGTTCCCAAGTTTACATTCTAGGCATCCATTATTATTAATACATCTTGGTTGCATGTTCAATCAATTTCTGACTGAATAGTTGGGAGAAATCCTCTATTTCTTCCTCTTTCGCTCTGGTTATTGGTGCATATATTTGAATCATGTTGTTGTTGTTAAGTGTCTTCGAGTCACAGGTGACTCATAGCAACCCTATGAAGGAGAGTCCTCAATGCTTGGGTGTCTCTCATCCTCTCTCCAGGTTCATAGGGTTTCCAGAGGCAAGCTTTTATGGAAGTGGATGACATTCCCCTTCCAAGCTTATTTTAGTCGGGGAGTTCCACCCCACTCTCTGTCCACACTAGGTAACCAGCCATTAACGCATTTGACACATTTGTCACAGATTTGAATCGTAGCAGTAGAAAGAAAAAAAAGAAAATCCCTATAGAGGTTTTATGTTTGAGTACAACACTTGATAATTCTAAGTAGAAATATTCGAAGTTACTCTTAAGGGGTATTTTCTTGTTTTTCACTCCTTCATTAAAAAAAAAAAGAAAAGAAAACCAACAAAAAAATAACAACCACAAAACAAAACAACTTCAGTTAAAATTACTAAAGATTTTCATCAATGACTCTAAGAGTTTCAGAGTAAAATTGTGCTCCAGGTTTTCAATGGCTGTAACATCTTGTGAGTAGATTATGAGGTTTTTCTCCTGAAGATTTTTGAAGTGGATTTGAACTACCAAATTTGAGGTTAGTTGAACAAAACTTTCAGTTCGTGTTTAACCCCAAGGTATCACTAACGATGGAGATGTGACTAAATGTAGTTGTTATAGCCTGTCTGCCCAATTCTGACTCACAGTCACCTACTGTGAAAATAAAGAAGAATTGGAGAGCAATGGTGTCACTCTGGAGACTAAGATGCATCTGATACAGGCTATGGTCTTTGCAATCACTTGTTATGCATCAGAGAGTTAGACAATGAGTAGGAAGGATAGAAGGGAAATTGATGTCTTTGAGCTGTGGTGCTGGAGAAGAGTTTTGAATGTACTATGGATTGCCAAATAAACCAAACAGATTCATCCTGGAGAGGGTTAAAACAGGCAGCTTCTTGGAGGCAAGGATTCTCGGGCTTCGTCTGACATACTCTGGACATGTTTTAAGGAGGGCCAGGTCCTTGGAAAGGGACATCATGCTTGGAAGGGTGGAAGGACGGCGTAAGAGGGGAAGACCCTCTATGAGGTGGATTGATTCAGTGACTGGGATAATCGGGATGGGTGTGTCAGAGGCA
>NW_006399908.1:4924455-4928797 GCF_000299155.1 Elephantulus edwardii | reverse complement strand
GCTGTTGTACATAGGGTCGCTATGAGTTGCAAGCGACTCAATGGCACATAAGAACAACAACAACATCTTGTAACACAAGAGGAGTCTGTCTAACAATGGCAAACAAAAAGCTCCATATCTGATTCCATTGTGCTGTAATAAAGAAATCGCTTCAGGATAAACTATCTTATTGCTCCCTAAATACTCACAGATAAGCGATGTTTCCCTTTGGAATAGCTATAGAAAAAGCACTCCTCATGCCCCACAGGCTTACCTAAGAGTTTTTGGTACAATATTATGAGAGGAGAAAAGATAGATTCTGCTTCAACCTCTATATTATGGCATTTAAGATGTCAATAAACAAAATTGTATCCTGAGATACGTAAGACAATACAATGTATTTTGTACTGCTGTACAACATTTTACAATATAAGGTATTTTTAAAAGAATACAAATAATCACCTAGCATTTTAATGGGTATACAAAAAGAGTATAGTTACTTTTATCATTAATAATTTTGAAATTAATTTAGAGAACTACTTTACATCTCATACTTCTTGCCTAAAAACCCAGTTACATGCATATAAATTATAATGATTATTGTCCTTTAAAAAATTAGATGTGCTCTTCTGCATAATAATAAGCAAACTTTGCCTTTTTTCAAAACTAATTAAGAGTCACATTGTAAGGTTGTAGATTAAATTTGAGTTTTATTTAAGATGACATTTCATGTCCTCAAAGTGCATTTTTAAAGATGCAGTATTAAAATGTAAAAAAGAAAAAAATTAAAGGGAATGCCTAATTGCTATTGACTAGCCTAAGAAATGTTCCTGTTAAAATTAATTTCAAATTCTGTGATGAAGACGTAAAACAGAAAAGAAAAATTGTTTTAGTTATCCCAGAATACAAACAACTCTCACAGATACAAAGCTCACAAATTGTGCTTTTCAGCTGAAGTCAAGGGGTAAGTGTTAAGATTTTTAAAAGACTGTGCAACAAGCCAAGCCATAAAAATGTAAGGCAGCTTGTGTAAATATTTCTGGCAGTTATGTCTGTAATCCTAAATCGAAGTTACTGAGATCCTCTAATACAATAATAATAAAAGCAATGCAGTGTGAGCACAAGTTCTGTCAGATTTATGATGAGCGGGTGCCTTGCATGAAAGGTATATACCAAGCCAAATTAGAGGAGGAGAGATTAATAGAATTTCATCAGTTTCTAGTATGGAGGCTACAAGCCAGCTCATAAATTTCCTTGATCCTGAAAGGCATTGACTTGAGCCTTTTCTAAGAAAAGCACAAAAAAATGACCACCAGAGCTGATCTTAGTTAGTTGTTATGAGAAGTTTTGTGGGATTCTTTTGTTTGTATTTTTGCAGCTTTAGATAATCAAAGGTAGGAGTGGGAGTTTCAAAGACAGCTCAAGTGCCTTTCCTTATATGAGAAAATATTACGGTGGTTGAAAACTGAAACTCCAGAGTAAGAGGTCTAGTTTCTGATTCCTGATATTACCATCTCGTGGGTTCAGATCAATGAGGAGTTTCTTACAATTTCTATACCAAATTCTTTCAATTTTATAACTAATAAAATAACAGTCTACCACTATTTCTTTTCAGTTTTCTTGCTGTCACCATTTAAGACATTGCAGCTATCCTTGAAGCTTTGACATTCATATTCTATGCCAAGAGGCTTATACATGGTGGAAAAGTTTTAGTGGAGTTTCAGTCTAAGATAGACTGAGAAGAAAAATCTGGTAATCTGCTCTGAACACATGGGTGATAAAAACCTTATGAATAGATACAGTACACTGTTTGATGTAGAGCTGGAAGATCAACCCCTCAGGATGGAAAGTGTCCAAAACACTACTGGAGAACAGATAACTCCTCAAAATAGAGTATAATCTAATCATGTGAATGGAGTATAGCTTTTTGCATCTTTATTAACTCAGCTGGCGTGACCAAACAAATCTAAACATTCATTAATAATCAGCATATGAAACATATGGAGTATGAACCTAGGAAAAGTAAAGTTGTAACAACAAATTGGAATACATAAAAATAATCCTAAATATTACTGAAATGGATTGGGTTTGGTCATTCTAAATTGGACAATTCATCTGCTGTGCTGAGAATGACAAAATTTTTTTTATTATTATTAAATTTTATTAGTTTTAATGAACATTTACAGGGATTTTGGGTCTTCATTCCTTCATTGCTGCACCATTCTCTCCACCCTCCTCCCCAGTTTGTTCCCCTTCCCCCGCCATCCAAATGTCTGCTTCAATTGTCCAACTGCCACAGTGCTTGTCAAAGTCAGCTCCAATCAATCTCCCCTGTCAGTGTGCCCCCCGCCATTCCCCATCACTCCTCCCTGAGAGAGACCCCACCCCGATCCACAAGGAAAAGTGGATGGCGCATTCTCCCAGCCACCCCCCCCCCCCTGAAAAGGGACGCCGTGGGTCCCAGGGTGAAGATCCTCTCCCACCACTCCAAAGGGCCCCCCTGGCAGCAGGAAACACACAGACCACCATGGAGACCGACCCTGGAATCCAGATGCACCGTCACCAACTGTGCCCAGCCATACACGTTCACATCCCTGAAGATGTACCATGGGGGCGCTGCAACCTAGAATGCATTGAGAATGACAAATTGAAGAGGGATAACATCACATTAATTTCAAAGTGAAGTTTTCAGAGAGAAAAATGCATTCTAAATTTTAGCAAAAATCTATCCTGAATTATCCATAGCCAATTATCCCTAGCCAACAAGGAAAATGCATCAAGGGTCACGAAGGGGGTTGCTGCTCTAGTTGTCTGTACCGGGTCCTATCTGGAGCCTATAACTCTAAGGCCACAGAATCACCATGTCCAGTGAAATACTCCAGTAATTACAAAAGCTGAAGTGGGGAAAAGGGTAAGCAATGGAACTGAAAGTGATAGAACTGATATTAGGGAAAGTATTATCATCCACCACACAGCCAGAGTCTTATTGTTGAGTAGAGTGCTGCTCAAATTGAAGCTGAAGAATATGAGAACAAGTCCACAAGACTCAAAATATTGCTTTTGACTATATTAACAGATCCTCTAAGAAACAGATTTGACATATTGAACACTAAAGACTGAAGATTTTGGAAGAGTTGTGAGGTGGCATCAGGACACCATGCAGAAAGAAAATACCAGAACATTAAAAAGAAAAAACAGAAAGACCAAAAGAGATTCTAAACTGGCCCTTGGACATAGCTGGACCAGGAGGCTATTGTGCAAATGAAGCAGGGGTGTCCTGCATGGTTTGGAATTGGGAAGGGACAGTGTCGATGTTGTATTCTCTTTTCATATCTATTCAATCTATAATGCTGAGCAAATTATCCAAGAAGCTGGACTCTATGAGGAGAAGTGTGGCATCCAGATTGGAGGAAGACTCATCAATAACCTGTGTTATGTAGATGGCATAACCTTCAAGCCCTGTAGAGGGCTTGAAATATTTGTTGCAGAAGATCAATGAATGCAGCCTTTGGTATGGATTACATCTCAATGTCAGGAAAACAAAGAATCCTACCACTGGACCAATAGGTGATGGATAGAGAAGAGATTGTGACTGTCAAGAAACTGTCAAGAGCTTCATCTTGCTTGGATCCACAATTAACACGCTTGGTACAAGCAGCCAAGAAATAATGGGATGCATTGCAAGGGGAAAATACGCAGTTAGGGACTTTTCCAAATTATTTGAGAAGTAATGATGTCAGTTTGAGGACTCAGGTGTGTCTATTTGAAATAGTCTTCCTGATTAATAGCAAGGCATCTGAGACCTAGACAATGAATAAGGATGACACACAAAATAATTGACACCTTTGAGCTGTGGTGTTGGAGAACTGAACATCCCATGGATGGTGAAGAGAATGAGCAGATATGTCCTCAAGAGGGTGCAGTCGGAGTGCTCTTTAGAGGCAAAAATGATGAGGCTTCACCTCACATACTTAGGCCATGTTGCTAGGAGATGCTATTCCTTTGAGGAGAAGGACATGATGTTGGGAAGGTTAGAGGGTCCATGAAGGAGAAGACTCTCAGTTAGGTGGATTGACACAGTGATTTCTGCAATGGCCTCTTGTGTATCAGAAAGTTTGAGGATGGCTCAGGACAGAACAAGGTTCAGATCTTTTGTTCATAGGGTCGCTATGAGCCGTAGTCTTTTTGACAGCACCAAACAACAACGACAACAAAAAGAAGAAATGAAGAAGCAAAAGAACTGAACATAAGACTTTGAAAAGTAGTTTAAGAATCCAAAGCATTCTTTTTTTTTATTATTATTAAATTTTATTAGTTTTAATGAACATTTACAGGGATTTTGGGTTTTCATTCCTTCATTGCT
>NW_006399908.1:4919356-4921291 GCF_000299155.1 Elephantulus edwardii | reverse complement strand
AGAATTGGTAACAGTTCTTCTTTAAATGTTTTATAAAATTCACTTGTAAAAGCATCTGGTCCAGGGCTTTTCTTGATTGGAAGTTGTTGTATTACCTTTTCAATTTCTTCTTTCAAAGCAAAGTATTCTAATGAAATGTGTCAAGATCTTGAGTTTGAACCAAAAGGAAAGAATATAATAGGCATTTTTAAACTGAAAGAACTGAGTGGGGTAGGGAGGGAATAAAATTTCAAACTGCAATATAGAAGAATTCTCCAGAGATGCCAAATTATGCAGTATGGATCAAACAAAGACAAAGGAAATATTCAGTTACTGTAATAAAAAAAAGTTTTTAATGACAACTAGTTTAAGATAGAACATATGACATAAAATGTTGGCATTTACTGGAGGGATCAGGGATTGACAGAATAGCAGTTGAAGTATTTCAGCAAATGAACCACAATACCAGAAGCCCTCATTAGACTACGCTAAGAAATTCAGAAGACAGTGACTTGGACAACTGACTGGAAGAGATCCAGATTTGTGCCTATTAAAATGTGATATTATGGAATGAAAATGTTATTAATACTATCATACTAACATCACAAATCTGGAAGATATACAGGCAGAATGCTCCTTGTACATGAAAAGGTCAAGATATTATTTCACATGCTTTGCACATTTACAGGAGGGACGAGAGGGTTAAAAGAAAATCTTCAAAATATTGGTTGTCACAGTGACTATAAAAAGGTTCTCAAATACAACAATTGTTTCTAGGGTGGCTTCAGGACAGACAATACTGCAATATTAAATTCTGTTATACATGGAGTAGTTATGAGTCAGCATTGATTAAACAACATCTAACAGCAATAGTGACAATAAAAGATCAATCCTACAGAGTTGTTTAAAGGATTAAGATAATAAATAACTTCCACAGTATTTAAACCCACGAACTGAAAATAACTAGAAAAAGCTGTGACTTTCTCACATCCTTTGTGTCTTCTATAAATGACTCTTCTGGTGACAAAGCAGAGTCATAAAGAAAATTAAAAATAGAATTGGATTCTGAAGGCCAGACTCATATAAAAAAAAAGGTCAGACAAAGTATCTCTCCTGTCTGGAAGAAATTCTTTTCCATCTGTTTGATATGGAAAGCATATCAGAGTTTAAATATAAGTTTAAGGTTCCTACAATTTGGAAAGTTCATCCTACTTGCCTAGATAGTATGAATGTTATTGACTGTAATAAAGATTCTGTTATGCTTTTTTTTTTGTTAGCCCAGGTTACAATTCTGAAGACATAAAAAAAAGTGAACAGACAAATAGACTACTTATAAATAAATCCTTCTATCAAAAAATTCCTTTTTAAAAATGCTAACCATTTATAATTGCTTCTTTGATTTAATAAATACTCCATTGTCTTCAAAGATACTGAATTTATTTCTAATTACTTTGCTTAATTTAGAATTATTTCCATTCTATAGTTATGAGAATTTTGTGACCGATGACATAGAGTGATAGGTTCTCACAGAATTTCAATATATTTGGCTGATTTTCTCCCAAATCTTTCATTCCACATGTCTCTAGACACTAAGACTCCAATCTTTAGGCTGTCAGTCAAGTATATTAGTTATCTGCACCACCCAGTGACCATACACTCTACCACAAGTAAAAGTGTCTCTAGCCACATGTCTGGTCTGAATCTCTACTATTTTTCTCCTCACTTTCTCAGCTCCAGCACCAAGCTCTTTGATGTTCTTTTAAAACTCCAAGTACAATCTTATTCAGGACCTTTGTATTTGTTGCTCCTCTCCTTGAAATATTCTGCCCAATAATTTTGCGTCTCTGTTACATATTCCATAGATTTTCACAACTGGGCCCAGCATTATGAAGGTGATAAAGAGAGTGAGGGAGTGTTAACAGCTTTAGTTTCCTTTGCTCCACAATCAACACTTTT
>NW_006399908.1:4910695-4918739 GCF_000299155.1 Elephantulus edwardii | reverse complement strand
GGGTTAGGTGTATCAAAGGCAAAAAGATTGGCACAAGATAGAGCAAGGTTTGGGACTGTTGTACATAGGGTCACTATGAGTTGAATGCCACTAGACAGCACATAACAACAACTAGCCTATATAAGATTCATCCTTTTCTGAACCTGTTTATTACTCTATTTCTTTGGAGCAATTATAACTACATATCATAGTACTTTTTTTTCCCTTTTACTGGGATGTAAGTCACTCTGAAGAAGCATTGATTTCAAAGACCCACTTTTGGGCCTTGCAGGCTAATACTAAATCACCACTCAAAAAATGCTTGTTAAGTTCTAATAAGGAATTAAGGAGTTCTGCATTCAATGTTAAAACTTCTTTTTTTTGTGCATTGTTTTACTAAGACACCTCTAAATTAAAAGAAAAAAAATTTAAAGAAGTACTTCTACTCTAATTTCTTTCCATTTTATACTTAATTATTCAATTACGGACTTGATGCTTAAGTTTAGAAACATAATGAATAACACATATTTAAATGAATAAGATCACCTGAGAATGAGAGTTTAAACATAATACACCACTTTTTTGGTTTTTTTTCTAAAACAAAATGGAAACATTCTTTTTCACTTTGAAAGAGTCTACATTTTATTAATAATTTAACATAATATGAATATTTATATCCCTAATTTGTAATATGCATGCTTATACTGGAGAACATTTGTTATGTATTTATTTCTAGTGTATAAATTATTGCTGTTGCACACCATGGGATCAGAGTTGATCCGTAGCTGACCCTCTAATGGGTTTTCAGAGGCAGGTAATCACATGGGAAGGGAAGTTAGACATGCATCATATGTACAATTCTGGAAAATGAGTCTTGGAAGGGTAGTCCTGGGTATCCTTTCTCAACATGTTATGATAGTTAAGAAGCAGTAGGAATAACTTTCATGGATACCTTTCCTTGGTGTTCAACATTTTTCACCATTCTCCGACATCTGTTCTATACCTGTTTTATTTTGTTTTTCTTTAAGTTCAAATTTTAATTTTTTAAGGTGATATCGTTGTGTTATTTTATCGAAACAATGACAAACGTTTCTCCTAAAAGCTATAATTTGTACATTTTCTTTATATTTTAAATTATGATTTTGAATCTTGAATATTTACTCAAAAATGAAGTAGGCATATCTAACTTTTATTTTCAGTGCTAGTGGTAAGTAACTATACTGAAATCCAGAAGGCATGTGGTTCGAATTCACTAGTTGCTCCACAGGAGAAAAATGGACAATCTCCTCCCATGCGATTTAGAGGCCCTAAAAACATGCTGGTGGGGCAGGGGGTCCGCTATGTTTCAGATCTGACTCAGTAGTATAAAACAACAACATTGTAAATGTCATCTATGTATAAACATCCACCTTTATTATGTTTTATTTTATTATATTCTACTTAATAACTAAATATAAAGAATATAAATATATATTCACATTACTGAAAAATATCTAGATAGAGTGAGAGTAAAACAAAAGTCTTCACTTATGTCCCAAATACTCCCATAATTTTCAAAAGCCCTTATTAGCTGTTTGATGTATATTCTTTTTTTAAGAATTTGTGTGTTTATGTGTGTACACAGACATATTTTTATTTACATAAGCGAAATAAAAAGCCTTCAAAAACCCTGTGCTCAATAGAGCACACTTAGATTGGACCAGCAGATATGGCACCAGAGGCTGGGCCCTCGTACAGGGAATCACAAAGAAGAAGGAACAGTTGGTAACAGACACTAGTGACTGGAATGTGGAATGTGAGGAGTATGAAGGTAGGGAAAGTATACATTGTTAAGGAAGAAACAGAACACATAAATATTGACATAATAGGCACTGATGAAATGAAACAAATTAGCATGGGACATTTTGAATCAGACGAGATGATCCGCAATGCTGGAAACGAAAAGGTGAGGATAATTAGGGTCACATTCATAGTTTAAAAGGCCATTTTTATATCCATTTTAGAATACAATGTTGTGAATGACAGGTTAATATCCATATGCATACAAGGAAGCCCTGTTAATACCAGTATAATTCAAACACATGCATCAACAACCAGAGCCAAAGAGAAGGAAATAGAAGATGTCTAACAAATTTTGCAGTTGGAAAGCCATTGACCATGCAACCAAGATACATAAATAATGAGTAGCTAGAATGCAAAAGTTGGAAGCAGGGAAGAAGGATCAGCAATCAAAAAACACATAATTGGTGACAGAAATAAGGCTGGAGGTAGAATGATAGAATTTTGTATAATCAATGAATTATTCAGAGAAAAATAACTTTTATTAGAAACGCGAACAGCAACTATTCACATGGCTTTCACCTGAAGGTCTACACAGGATTCAGAATGATTACATCTGTACAAAGAATCATTGGAGAAGCATGATATCAGCTATGAAAACTAGGCCAGATGCTGATTGTGCAACAGACCATCAACTATTCATATGCAATTTCAAAATGAATCTCAAGAAAATGGAATGAAATCCACAAGAGCCAAACGTGACCTTGAGTATATCACAGCGCAATTGAAAAACCAGTTAAGGAACAGGTTTGAGGTCTTGAACACAAACGAGTGAAGATCAGATGAGTTGTGGGAGGACATCAAGAATATCATCGATTGGGGAGCTCTGGTGGCCTAGTGGCAAAGAACTGCAACTACAATCCCAGAGGCGCACAGTTCGAATCCACCAGATGCTCTGCCAGGTAATGAGGGACAATCTCCTCCTGTACCAGTAAGATCTGATTTGACGGTACACTCACACAAAAATAAAGAACAATTAAAAAAAAGAATATCATCGATTAAGATTTTAAAAGGTCATTAAAGAGAAAGAGAAAGAGAAAGAAAGAAAAGATTGAGATAGATATAAGAAGAAACTCTGAATATTGCTCTAGAGATCTGAGAGGCCAAAGCAATCCCCCCCAAAATTTTTTTTTTTTTAAAATCAGGAAGTTAAGAAGCAGAATAGAAGTTTCAAAGAGCAGCTCAAGAATACAAAGTAAAGTATTATAATGAAATGTGCAAAGAGCTGGAGTCAGAAAATAAGAAAGGATGATCTCTCTTGAAATTTCTTAAACTGAGGGAACTGAAGAACAAATTCAAACTTCGAGATGCAATACTTAAGGATGCTATGGGCAGAATATGGAATGGACCAAGAAGCATCAAAAGAAGATGGAAGGAGTAGACAGAGTCATGGTGCCAAGCAAACCTTGTTGATGAAGAAGAATTTCACAGAACAACATATGACCAAGAGGAAATGGTGTTGAAAGATGCTGCTGTGAAAGATTTGGAAAAAAATAGGGCCCCATGAATTGATGAGATACCAATTGACTTGTTTCGATTAACAGACATAGCCTTGAATATACTCACCAGTTTATGCCAGGAAATTTGGAGGGCAGCTTTCTGGCCAATGGATTAAAAGAGGTCCATATTTGTCCTATCTTTGCAATGATCTCTTACTTTCTTTCTGGATGGTATCTTGGATGTCATTCCACAGCTTATCCGGTCTTATATCTTCAGTGTCAAAACCTCATACTTGTTCTTGAGTTCATTTTAAAATTCAGATGGTTAAATTCAAGGTCATCATTTTTTTTGTTTGTTTTTGGGGTTTTTTTATTTGTTTTCATTCTCTTCAACTTCATTTTGAACCTGCATATGAACAATTGATAGTCAATTGCAATTAGCACCTGACATGGTTTTAACTGCTCCCCCAAACCCACACACATACAAATAGAGTCAACATGATTTCTGTGTAGTTCATCAGGTGAGGTCCACATGAATAGTCACTGCTTCTGTTTTTTCATTTATTCAGTGAATAAAATATTGAATACACACAAATCAATCATTCTATCTCCAATCCCATTTTTATCACCAACTACCAGTCTTTCTTCCTTGTTCCTGATCACCATTCCACTGCCTACGCTTCTGCTTTTTATGAAGTTGCATTGTTTACACAAAGGAAGAATTTCTCTGAGGGTTTGAATCCATCATTGACTCCGTGAAAGAAAGATGGACACTCTTCTCCGGTGCAATTTACAGCCTCTGCAAAACTCACTGGAATGTGAGTTCTGAGTCAACAGCAATGAAATGAGTCAAGCCTGTATCCCAGCCTCTATAATGTGGTTGTCTGAGGTAGCTCTTAATTTGTTTCTTTTTTTTTTTTTGCTTTGCATTATTTTGAATATTCTAGTAGAATTCTGTACACACTTTCAAAACATTGTACCTTTTCCTTTTTAATTCCCGGTAAAATATTTTAGACAGAATTAATAAATTATTGTTAACAAAATAGTTTTTATTTATTTCATCCTCTTGTGTGTCGATGGAAGTTGGTTTATAGCATTAATAGTTGAATGTCATATAAATTATTTATGTATTTAAATTACACTTATTTGAAAAACTATTATGGCTGATCCTTTAATCCCTTGATTTCAGACTTAGTCTATATGCATTTAAAGGATTAACTTCATAATTCAGAGACATGAATGAAATTCTTTCATTTGATATTAAGTACTAGGTTTAGGCAAAGAAGCACGTACATTTGGGGTTTGTGAGATGTTTAAAGAAGGAAAATATAAATAGGTATATTTGCTTCTTAGAGAATTCTACATTTTTTCCACTACATTTTTGCTACATTAATCTTCCATTCCATTAAAATATTTAGCTTTAAGTACTTACTACGCAGGTTAAATTTTTTTTATAGTCACAAAAAACACAGCCTAAATATTTTTCTGGTTTAATACACCCATATCTTTTTATTGGATTCCAGTTCACAGTAACCCAATAAGAAATGTTAGCACTGCTGCATGTATTTCCAAGGCAGAAATCTTTACTAAAGTATACTATTGGGTCTTTAACTCTTGCATTAGCTGACATTCCAAAAAGCAGGTTAGTGGGTAACCATTATACTACCAGTGGTCCTTATCTGTTGGAGCAATAATTGATTTAGTTGTTGTTCGGCATCATGTAGTTAACTACAACTTATAACTACCTTTTGCAAAATAGATCTGAACATTGCCCTGTCCTGTACCATTCTCATGAACTTTGATATGCTTGAACCCATTATTACAATCATTGTGTCAATAATCTTGTTGAGAGTCCTCCTCCTTTTATCTGTTCCTCTTTTTCTCTGACCTTTTCCAGTACGGTATCTTTTTTCAAAGACTTCTTCATCTGTCAAGATGCTGTAAAGCTTGTTGTCAACATGCCCAGGAAGATGAGTCAAAGTTTCACCTTGCCTTTAAGGAGAACCCTGACTGTACTGCCTCCAAGAGACACTTGTTTATTCTTTGAGAAGTCCAAGGTATATTCAGTACTCTTCTCCTACACCACCACTCAAATGCACATCAAGTCATCTGATATTATCATTGTTCAACTTTCAGAAATGTAGGAATCAACTGACAAGAGACCATGTCTTGCATTAGGTACACTTTAGTTTTTAAAGTGATGTTATTGCTTTTTAATACTTGATTAAAATGATAAAGAGGTACATTGTTTTACTAAAGTAGAATTCAGTAGTCAGTTTCCAAGCCCTGCCTGTGCCCAGTCTGTGAACTTTGTAGAGCTCAGAATAGCAACATGCCTACTAACCAGAGCTAGGGCATATCTTCAACCATCGCCACCAGGTTTCTTGGAGGAAATCCTGCTACATAGTGCTTTCATGTCTGCCAGAATGGGGCTGTGCTCCTTAAGGTTTTAGTGGTTGATTTTTCAGAGGAAGAACACCAAACCTAACTAGGGACCACTGAGTGGATTCTAATCTCCGATATTTCTGTTAGAAGCCAAGTACAGCAACATTATATACCACTCAGCAGCTTCATATTCTCTGACCTTTAAAGAAATATTTTATATTGATTTGTTCTCAAGAGTTGTATATATTATGCTTCACACTATTTTTTGTTCACATTGTATTTCATACAATTATTCCCATGCATTGTTGTTGTGTTGTTATGTGCCCTCGAGTCATCTGCGACTCATAGCGACCCTATGTACAACAACCCTAAAACCTGCTCTATCCTGTGCCAATCTCATTGCCTCTGACACACCCATCCTGATTACCCCAGTCACTGAATCAATCTGCCTCATTGAGGGTCTTCACCTCCTGCGCTGTCCCTCTGCTCTACGCAGCATGATGTCCCTCTCTAAAGACCTGTCTCTCCTTACAACATGTCCAAAGTATGTCAGACAAAGCCCTAGAATCCTTGCCTCCAAGGAGCAGCCTGGTTTAACCCTCTCTAGGATGAATTTGTTTGTTTTCTTGGTAGTCCATGGTACATTCAATACTCTTCTCCAGCACCACAGCTCAAAGGCGTCAATTCTCCTTCTATCCTCCCTAGTCATTGTCCAACTCTCTGATGCATAACAAGTGATTGCAAAAACCATGGCCTGTATCAGGCAGACCTTAGTCTCCAGAGAGACACCGTTGTTCTTGAGTACTTTAGAGAGGTCCCTAACAGCAGACTTTCCCATCGCAATACATTTTTTGATTTCTTGGCTACTGGTGTCAAGAGTGTTGACCGTGGAGCCGAGCGAACTGAAGCTGTGAACGACCTCAATCTCTTCACCATCCATCCTGATGCTTTATAAAATTAATCATCATTGGACTATGCCTATCATTATTCTATCTTTCCAGGTCCCTGCTGGATCTTTTCCCTTTCCTTTACTCACTTCCTCTACCAGACAAATTGTGCAATCCAGTGATTTCCCCCCTACCCCTTCTCACCTCCCTGCTCCCACCCTTTCCCCCTTAGGTCCCTATACGTGTTTTACTAGTTATCCTTCTATATTTACAATTATGATTTTATGCAGTATTAGTTCTTACAAGACAGAGTCAGTTCACTCAGTGTAATACTCACTAATATCTTCCAAGTTATGCATATTTTTTGAAATTTTTGTTCCTGATAGTATGTCATTGTGTACCACAATTTCTCAATCCATTCAGTTGTGGTTGGACATTTGGGCTATTTCTATGTTCTTGTGATATTTATCATTGCTGCTCCAAACATTGGTGTACAAATCTGTTTGTGTCCCAGTTCTAATTTACTTTGGGTAATATTTCTCGTAGTGGAATAGCTGGGACATACAGAATTTCTATGTTCAGCTTTTTGAGGAAACACGAAACTTCCTTCCAGAGTGGTTGTACCATTTTACAATCTCATCAACAGTCTATAAGAATTCCAATCTCTTTGCATGCTCTATAACATGTATTGCTTTCTCTCTTATTAAATGTTGCCACTGCTACTGAGGTGAGATGCTGGTGGCCTAGTGGCAAGAAGTTGCACAGAAATCCTGAAGGCACACAGTTTGAACCCATCAGCTGCTCCACAGGAAAGAATGAGCTATCTCCTTCCGTGCTTAACTGCCTCCAAAAAGATGGTCAGGTAGGGATTGGTTCTGACTCAGTGGTACACAGCAACGACAACAACAACTGGGGTGAGATGGTATTTTATTGTAGATTTGATTTGCATCTTCCTTACTGCCAGTGATTTTAAGCACCTCGTCATGTTCTGTCCAAATGTCTGTCTATGGTAATTGATATTCGACAAGGAAATAAAGCCAATCAAATGGGGAAATGACAACTTCTTCAAAAAATGGTACTGACCAAACTGCTAACTGCAAAAAGCTAAAACAGGATTCACATCTCACACCATACACAAAAATTAACTCAACCTGGATCAGAGACCTGATAGTAAAGTTCAGAACCATGAAGTCCGTAAGAGTCAAATGGGGACCAAGTTTAGAATGTCTAGCCTATGGAATAAAGATGCTGACAAATACAGCTAGAAATGCACAACCTGGAGATGATAACATTAAAGAATGGTCTTTCCTGATTGTAGGTTTTTCACTCTGCTTGGAAGATTGTTCATAATGTGAATTAGGGTATGGACTAAGGCTCAATGTCAAGAAGACAAAGATTCTCGCCACTGGACCAATTAGCAGCGTCAGGATGGATGACGAAGAGATTGAGAGTGTTCACAGCTTCAGTTTGCTCGGCTCCACGGTCAACACTCTCGGCACCAGCAGTCAGGAAATC
>NW_006399908.1:4908638-4909295 GCF_000299155.1 Elephantulus edwardii | reverse complement strand
TATATACTCACCAAAGAAGACATTCAGAAAACAAACACATGAAAGAAATGTTCAGCATCCCTAGCTGAGAGATGCAAATCAAAACAACTATGAAATATGATCTCACCCCAGTAATAATTAGCAAATTTCAACAGAGCAGCAAACAGTAAAGGCCAGTGAGGTTGTGGAGAGATAGGAATCCTTATTCCCAGCTGGTGAGAGTGAAAAATGGTGCAACCATCATGAAAGGCAGTTTGCCAATTTCTCAAAAAGTTGAAAATAGAAATAGCATTTGGCCCAACAAGACCACTACTAGGAATATATCCTAAAGAAACCAGAACCACCATCCAAATAGATATATGTATACCCATGTTTATTGCTCTGTTATTCACAATACCAAAGATGAAATATCAATGATGAAAATTGCATTGGAACATACGATGGAAAGAACTGTGTAAAAGAAATATATGATTAGCCATTATACATATAACAAAAACTCAGAATAAGAGGTACGCTGCAAAGAGGATTGGGTAGGGGAAAGGAGTTAAATGTGCAACAATGGATGAATATCTTTAAAAAGTGACCTTGGGGAGGAAGAGAGGGAGATGGGGTAAGATGTGCAACAATGAATGAATGAAAATCTAACGTTTCTGTAGACTTTCATTAAAATAAAAATTA
>NW_006399908.1:4905701-4908538 GCF_000299155.1 Elephantulus edwardii | reverse complement strand
AATAAGGTTAATCTTTCTTTGGAGATTGAGAGTGGCTAGATAGGAAGGTGATCAGGAGCATTAACCCTCACTACTGGAAATGACCACTCAGTTGAGTTGTGTTTCACCAACTAGTCAGTGAGTGGTTGGTAAGAACAAAAATAATCTTGGCATCTTCTTTCAAAAACTAAAAATTGATGAATTGACTGAATTTAATCTAAAGATTAAATCCCTGTGCACATCAAAAGTTTTTTTCTAATTTAAGATTATTAGCTATGCATCCGAAGGCTGAACTACGAATAAGGATAACAGAAAAATAATTGCCACCTTTGAGCTGTGGTGTTGGAGAAGAACACTGAACATCCCATGGATGGCCAAGAGAATGGACAGTTCTGTCTTGGAAAGGGTGCAGCTGGAGTGCTCTTTGGAGGAAGAATGATGAGACTTTGCCTTACATACTTTGTGCTTGTTGCTAGGAGGGGCTATCTCTTGGAGAAGGATGTCAGGAAGGGTGGAGGGTCGGCAAATGAAAGGAAGACCAGATGGATTGATGCGGTGATTGTTGCAATGGGCTCTTATGTGTCAAGAAATGTGAGGATGGCTCCATACAGAACAGGATCCAGATCTTTTCTTGATAGCATCACTATGAGTCGTGCACGACTTGATGGCACCTAACAACAACAATAACAATAGAGTGAAAAGAAAACCTACCAACTGGGAAAAAACATTTGGCAATACTATCTCAAACAAGCTTTAAACTCAATTAGAAAATGGGTGGGGGGCAAACATGGAAGCACTTCTCATAGAGGAAAACATTCAGATGGCCAGCTTGATGCTTTCAATACAGGTGCCCTACGTAGGCAGCATTACAGCGGTTCTGCACCATACTCCCAGGAAGGGGATGGTCACTGGGTTCAGAAATCTCAGGAAAAATGATCTAAATGTCTAAGAAAAACCTTCATCCTGACCTATCCAAAAATTTTTAAAGATATGGGAATTTGTGCTACTAGAAAAGTCACAGGGATAACAAGGTGGGAAAGGTGGAAGCAGATGGAAAAAAATAGAGAAAAATAAAATAATTGGCAAGAAAAGGCAAATCAAGAGACAGATTTAAATGATAAATAGTATGTGGGTTTACTGCCAGTATTTATTCTACTGCCTCTCATGAGTCCCCAGGACAATGTGCCTAACTGTGCATAGTAAATTCCACTGATTGAATTGTTCAGTTGTTCCTGTATAGAAATTCTGAGTACAGAGTTCACACACACACACACACACACACACACACACACACACACACACACCCTCATCTTTCCTTTACCTCCACTGAAGTGTATGGTTCATTTCTCTTTTTAAATTCAAGACATATGCAAGTAGCTAAAGAAATACAAGAAACAAACAAAAAGCAGAGAAGAAAGTAACAAAATGAACTTAAAGGAATGATATCTATTCCCATGAATAACTAAAGCATAGAATTGTATTTAAAATAAAATATATTTATAAATATGAAAATTAATAGAAAAACACATGAAATTCTGGGAAGAGTCGGCATCTGAGAAAATTTTTTCTGTTGGGATCATCGTAAGACAATGCAGTCTATGTGAAAATATAAGACATATTCCCCAAATGTATCTTCAAATTTTCTTATACTTAAGAAATGGGAGTTGTTTAATTGCATACTGCTGGATAAACAAAGTTGTGGTTACATAGATCATCCCAGTAAAGAAGGGAGTAGCTTTGATATTAACATTTTTTAAGATGACTATATTCTTTCCTAAGCCAGCTCTGGTGGACTAGTGGTGAGAAATAGTTCTTCAATGCAGATGATATCCAGTTCAAATACACCAGCTGCTCCATGGAAGGACGGACTATCTCCTCCCATGTGATTCATTGCCTTTGAAAGCCCACCGGAGGGAGGGTCATCTATGGGTCAATTCTGACTCAATTATATGCGACAACAACAGCACGATCTCTCATAAGGACCTTCTAGATGAGGAAAGAGACTCAGAAAAATACTTTTAAATGATAATTTTATTTTACATAAAGATTCAGTGGCAAATGGGAAACAAGCCTTTAAGAATCTCCTGGTTAAAAAAAAAAAAAAAAGAATCTCCTGGTATTACTAAGGTTCATCTTGCAGAGGGAAGAACAGTTTTGTGTGATATACCATCATTAGATTTTGAGTTATTTGTAATGTGAGTAAATGTGAAACCTATTTATAGCTATAAGCAAAAATAAATGATATTATTTTTGTTCTATACCTTCGAATTGGCAGCATCAAGATAGATGGTGAAGAGATTGAGATTGCTAACAGCTTCCGTTTGTTTGGCTCCACAAACAACACTCATGGTACCAGCAGCCAGGAAATTAAAAGATGAATTGCATTGGGAAAGTTGGCTATCAGAGACCTCTCCAAAGTACTGAAAAGCAATGATGTCAGTCTGGAGACTAAGATATGCCTGAAGCTGAACAATGACTAGGGATGATAGAAGGAGAATTGATGCCTTTGCGCTGTGGGGCTGGAGAAGAGTACTGAATATACCATGGACTGTTAGAACAACAAACAGATTTGTTCTGGAGAGGGTGAAACCAGGCTGCCTCTTGGAGGCAAGGATTTTGAAGCTTCATCTGACATACATTAGACATGTTACAAGGTGGGATCAGTCCTTGGAGAGGGACATCATGCTTGGGAGGGTGGAGAGACAGGGCAGAAGATGAAGTCCTCTATGAGGTAGATTGATTAAGTTCTTGGGATAATGGGGATCTTGTGTCAAAGACAATAAGCTTGGCACAGGATAGACCAGGGTTTAGAGCTGTTGTACATAGGGTCACTAAGAATCACATAACAACAACAACAA
>NW_006399908.1:4886314-4904461 GCF_000299155.1 Elephantulus edwardii | reverse complement strand
GGTTTAGGGCTGTTGTGCATAGGGTCACTATGAGTCACAAACGACTCGACGGCACATAACAACAACCACAACAAGGATACCAACCCTATATTTTTGCATTCACAGTGCACTCTCAACATGTTTGTTTTATTATGTGCTGTTGAGTTGACCACAACTCATAGAGACCCTATGCACAACAGCTCTGAATCTTGGACCAATTATCTCCAATTACCACTATGCTTCATCAATTTCACTCTCTCTGACACACCTAAATGCAGTATCCTTGTTATTGTGTCAATCCATCTTATCTGGAGTCTTCCTCTCCTGCACTGACCCTCCGTCCTTCCAAGCATGGCATCATTCTCCAGGCACTGGTCCTTCCTGGCAACATGCTCAGAGTATGTGAGATGGAGACTCAAAACCTTTGCCTCCAAGGAGCAGCTTCACCCTCCCCAGGACAGACCTGTTAATTCTCTTGGTAGTCCATGTCACTACTCTTGTCCAGCACCACAGTGGCACTGTTTTGTATAAAAACACCATAAAAGGAAATCAGAAGTATTTGAAATATTGTGTGAATTGGTTTATGTCTCTGGAAAGTTTTCAAGTTTGGAAGTTTCTTTATAATATAGATTAATGCAAAACCCTCTGGGTAACATTGTGTAGTTAACATTAATCCAAGTCAATAAAAAATATCTTTGTTTCGTGCACTAAAATAGGATAGTTAAAGGCACTCATATTTTTTTCATAAGTTTCTAAGATAGCCTCAGAGAAAAAGAAAAGTCAACAACAATCAACATAAAGCATCCTAGGCCATATAAATTCAGACCCTAGAGTTCTGAAGAGGGCCTGCTGGGCTTCTGATGGTATAGGGTGTTATCAGCAAATTTCCTTCAGAATAAACAGCATTTCCCTCCATTCAGCATTCACAGTTTAACTGAAATATCCACATTAAGTTTAAGATTAAAGAAAGACGGCAGTTATTCCGTTAAAGACACTGATTTCTCTGTGTCTTAGGTAAAATTATGCAGAGTCTACAAGAGAAGAATGAGACAAAGAAGGACAAAATCACTTTGCACAGTCTTTGTAAAAGGCTATCTTCCCAAAAGCAACATAATTCACAAAACTTTCCCGGCCACGAAATGAAAATATGGTAACAATGTATTATAAGCAAGTTTGACCTGTTTCATTTTTGGAGATAAATAATTTTCCCATAAGGAATGCTCTTATCTTTATTTTTTATATTATGGTTGTATTTTATCCAAGAATAATCCATCAGTAAAGTAGAATACACAACCAAAGGTAAAATGATAATATTTTTATTTTCTTCAAACTTAAGTGTGAGAGAATGGAGAAGAGTAATCTTAAAATCAGATTTTCTGCAAAATATTTTTACCAATTCCTCCCTTTCTTTTGTCCCAAACATAACAAAATACACAATATATTTTTCCAGTTGGCATAATTCCACAGCTCAATGGCATTAACTTTTTGTCGTGTCATCTTTATTTACTGTTCAGCTATAAGATGCATGTTGTTTTTGTTGATTGCCATAGAGTCGAGCATGACTCAAAGTGACCCTATCAAGAAAATGCCTGAAGCCTTTCTATAGCTATCGTAGTTTCTACAAGTTCATAAGGTTTCCAGAGGCATGTGGTTTAGGAAGTGGATGCCACTCTTGCTTCCAAACCTGAATCAATCTGGGAGCTCTACCAACAACTACCCATGATGGGTAGCTATTATGGTGCTTGACACACCTGTGGAACAGTTGTTCCATTACGGCATTTGAGACCCCAATGACATAAGGTTCAATGTCACAGCAAACTCAGATTACTTAAGCACAGCAACTTAACAAAAACGTTGTATGATTTAGAAGAATGTTCCTCCAAAAACATAGTAACAAAGGGTTAAAATATAATCCCTCGGGTTCAACTTTTAAATACTAGTGTCCTCCAGGAGGTCTTGTTGACTCTAAACAAAAGGCTTAAATAAAAAATAACCAAACAATTCACATAGATCCTCAACCAAAACAAGAGCGTGAATTTACGGAGTCTAGACTCTTTACCCATGTCCAAAACAGAGACAAGGGCCTGGAGTTTTATGTTATTGTTGTTCTTGTTAAGTGCTGTGGGGTACAGCCAATTCTTTAAAAGACCATGGCCTGAATCAGGTGCACTTTTGTGTATAAATTGACCTTTTTGCTGCTCAGTACTTTAGAGAAGTCCCTGTCCACAGACTTTCCCACAGTAACACTGTGTTGAACAATAAATTATTTAAAAATCAGAAAAGAAGTGCGTCAAGGATGTATCCTTTCTCCATACTTATTCAATCTGTATGTTGAGCAAATGGTTGAAATCTGGACTCTGTGAAGAAGCATATAGCATTAGAATAGAAGGAAGACTCACCAACAACCTGTGATTCATGCTTGCTTGATGAAAGTGAGGAGGACTTGAAACATTTGCTGCAGAACATTGAAAACTATAGCCTTCAATGTGGGTTACATCTTAACATCAAGAAGACAAAAATATATCAATGCTGGGGTGATAAGCAATATCATGATGGGTGGAAAAGACTGAAATTGTGAATGATTTCATCTTATTGGGATTCAAAATCAGCTCCCTTGGCAACCACACTCAAGAAATCAATAGACATGTAGTAATAGGTAAGTCTACTGTCAAGAACCTTTCCAAAGTACTGAGTAGCAATAATGTCTCACTTTATAGTATGGTATCAACAACTTTATATGATTATTGTCTCAGTGCCCAATGAGAGCCAAACAGAAGAATGGGATGTTCCACTCAGGAGCTGCCAAGTCCTTGAGATAAAGAAAATCACTTATTTCTCTATATGTATGTCAGCTCCATTGAATTTGCCAGATTGTTTAAGGATGAGAACATTTGTTCCTTACTCTTACTTTTTTAAAATTGATTTTAATGCAAGTTTACAGAGACTTTGGATTTCCATTCATTCACTGTTTCACTTTTCTTCCTGCGCACCTCTCCCCACCCAATTCGCTTTTCTTTTTGAAAAGTAAAAGAAAAAATTCTTTTATTGTTATTCAATCCCTCTCCCAGGTTCCTTACTCTTAACCATTAAGCATGGTGCTCTCTCTTGAGTTCATCTTCTTCCTAGAGTGGATAACTTTGTTTATGCCTCAGCATAAAGAGTAAACGTATCCTCAAGAGATATCTTGCTTCTAAAGTGGAGTCAGTCTGGTCAAATTTATATTCCCTACACTTATTCAGAAAACTCACCTGAAATGCCTCAGCATTGCATTAACACACGACCTTCTACTCACAGGCAAGGGGTAACTGCCTTTAAGGTGAACTGAGGATCCAAACCCACTGCCTTGAATAAGATGCTCACACAGCAATCACACAGGGCAAAGTAGAACTGCTTTTAGAATTTGCAAGGTTGTAATCTTTACTGTGAACTCCCCAGAACTTAAGTCACTGTACCACCAGGCCACCTGTGCACTAGGAATTGATAGTGATGGTGCTATCACTACATTACCACTATCCTTTTGTTCAGTCCTCAGCTCTACTTAAAAGATCGAAAGAGTGATGGTTCAGAGTATAGTGAGAGGGATGGAGCAGATTTCAACATGGTCCAGACTGAGAGAGAGATACTCTTACTTGTCCAAATGTTCCGTGGGAAGACTGTTTTCATCCAGAAGTTGGATTAGATATAAGGTGGCCAAAATAAGCCAGAAGTCCTCCTTTTATCAAAAGAGGCTATCCACTCAGTAGACATCTGGGTTACAGAAAGAATACAGAATGAAAAGTCTGTGTTTATTTAAAAATAGTTTGTAGCTGGTACATACATATTTTGACAGGATGAAAATTCATAAAATAATATATTTTTATGTCCCAACTTAAAACTTGTGTGTGTGGGGGGGGGGTGTGTACCATCAAATTGCATCTGACAGGTACAGGAGAAGATTGTCCCTCCTTCTCCAGCAGAGCATCTGATGGATTGGAACTGTTCATCTCTGGGATTGCAGTACAGCTTCTTCCCAATAGGTCACCAGAGCTTGCCTGAAACTTTAAATCTATAGCACATGTTTTGACTCAGTCATATTAAAATTGGTATTTACTTTCATATTAGTATTTAATTGTATGTGGTTTTCTTTTCCTCCAAACTGTAAGCTGCTTACCTCATAACTATCTGAAGTTATAAAGCTAAATTTTGAGACTGCCTCATATTTTAAATATTGACTTTGCCATAAAGATAGCAACTAGGACACAATCTTCAGTTGATGTTGTTAGAAATCAGTCATGGAACTTCTTCCTTTGGGAAAATATCAATGTTTGCTGTAGATTTACATGTAGGTTTTGATCTTGTTGTTTAAGCATGTTGTTAGTTGTGATTGACTTGAGTACAATTCATAGCAACCCTATGAACAAATGATCTGAACTTTGTCCTTTCCTGTGCCATCCTCATCATCTGTGACACACTTGAGCCAACTGCTCCAGTTACTGTGTCAATTCATTAAGGGGAAAACCTTTTTCTCTTTCTTTGACTCTACCTCTTCAATCATGATGTCTTTTTCCAAGGAATAACCCATTCTAGCAACAAACCCAAAGTATGTGAGATGTGGCTTTATCATCTTTGCTTCCATTAAGAATTCTGGCTGAACTGTCTTGAAATATATTTGTTTGTTCTTTTTGCAGTCCAAGGAATAGTCAGTACTCTTCTCCAACTCCATAGGTAAAAATCATCAACTCTTCTTCTATCTTTCTTATTAGTTGCCCAGCACAGGACGTGATTGAGAAATTATGGTCTGAATCAGGCACCTCTTAGTCTTCAAACTGACAGTACCACACATTAATGATTTGGAGAAGTCCATGACAGAAGACTTGCCCAATACAGTATGTCTCCTAATCTCCTGACTGCTCATACCAAAGATATTGGTTGTGGGTCCAAGTAAAATTAAGTCATTGACAATTTCACTCTTTTCTCCATCTCTCAAGATGTTGCTTATTGGTCCAGTGAGGAGGATTTTTGTCTTCTTAGACAAACATGAATAGAATAGTAAAAATCCACGTAGCTCATAATATGGAAGCTGACTCGGTTTGTCCCCAGATACCTTCAGTTCATGTATCCAAAGTCACTACTATCAAATGATTTCTGACTCACAGAGATGGTCCATGTCATTTCTGACACAAATTATAGTGGGAATTATCCATCATTATCTCAAGGAATGGCCGTTGGATTCAGACTTCTGATTATTCAATTGGCAATTATATATATTTACAAACTATGCCACCAAGGGCTAGGTCAAACATTTTCTGCGAATTTTACCTCTGTATGATTATACAGTTCTAAAACAGCTTCCTACAGGAGGCAGTCATAAATTTCATTGAAACCCACTACCTTCTTTCTGATCATGTGACCTTATGACGAGTGTAATTTTAAAAGCTCCCTGTGACCCGTTGCCCGAGTGAATTTTATTGAGTTGATTGAAATGTCCCACATAATTTCCAAGAATATAAAGTCTATGGAAGAATTTGAATTTTTTTCCTCCTTTGAAGTATCTGGTGAGTTTAACTTAGAGGCTTTGTCACCAAGGATGCTAGAGTTTGAAGCCTTTTGGGCTTTAAAGACATACTTCTAAAACTGGTTTTGATTTTTATGTTAGTTCTTTCTTGTCCATTTAGGGTAAATATACAGTTTTCAGTAAATACAAAACTTATCGACAGATCTTATTATGTAATATAGTCTATAGATAATAGGTTTAGCTTAATTTGGAGCTTCTAGACAAAATAGAAACTTCAGTGATTCCTGGTTGCCAAGAAATCAGCATGGTACCGTCAGCCCACTCACTGGTGTTGGTGTCATCAAGGCTGGCCACAATTCTCAAAACTCTAGTCTCCGAAGTCTGTTTTCCTTAATAGCTGAATCTGCCATTACAACCTATATGGTTCCTCTGATATAATCAAGTAAGAGCAACTAGAGAAAAATGAAAGCCACAGTTGTAATGTAGCCCTTTTTGTTTGAGTGTATTATGATTTGTATTCAAACAAGTAAGTTGTACGTTGGCTAGTCAAATGAATTGAAGTAAAACATGACACAGAGCTATTTGCTCATTATAAGAAATGTACTAAAATGAAACAGCAATCAATTATCTCATTAACTTAAAGTCTCCTGAAATAAAATCAATTTGCTTCTGCTTTGCATTTTGCCTGGGTATGACCACAGAGTCAAAACTATTATGGCATCTGTTTTTTGGGTTGTTTGTTGTTTTCTTTTTAATTACTCTTACTTTTTGAATCCCTAAATAAACAATGTCTTCCATTGTGGCAAAAGAGGATGATTGTGCCCTTTTCCTCACACTGCAACCGAGCCCTGCAGTCATGGAGCAGGCAACTTTCCCCATTATAAACACGTTTACTGAAACAGGAGACAGGCTTGTTTCCCTGGCAACATTAACAATGAGAAGTTGTCACATGATTTACCTATTTGTAAGACAGTTAATAAGCAGATTGCCGGTTTGAAGACAGTCAGCTAATTGAGCTGGCTGATTGTTAAGACACTAAGACGACCATATGTTGGGCAAATAATGCACATTTATACAGGGTTTTTTTTCTATAATTATATTTTATTAATTTTCATAAACATTTACAGAGATTTTGGGCTTCCACTCATTCATTGTTGCACTATTCTCTCTACCCTCCTCCCAGTTTGTTCTTGTCCAAATGCCACAGTGCTTGTCAAAGCCAGTTCCCCTTGCATGCTAACTGCACATGGGCACTATGTATGTGATGTACATGAAGATGTATTATTTGCAAACATTATGGTATCTCCAAGCCTTCACAGACAAATTTGAAATGATATTCGAGATAGTAAGTACTACAAAGAACATTAGATTAAAATATTCTATATTTCATTTAGCTATGGCAGGTAGTGAGCCATGCAAATTTATATGTTTGTGCTTAAAAATGCTTTCATTTAAAATTAAAATTTTTTTCTTTATGCAATTAATCACTCTTTTTTACCAAATGTTACCTTTTCAGAAGGCTTCTCTGATATAACACTTCACCCTTTTGACCTCAACTAAGACATTCTGTCTGTATCTTTAAGGTTTTCAAATCTCTTACCAAGTCTAACTATATGTTTTTGAAATCACAGTTTAAACATCTTTGTGTATGTGTGTTGTGTGTGTGTGTGTTTACAATTAACTCCCTTTCTTCATAGCCAGTTGTGATTTAGATTCTCCAAAAGCAAGTGTACATCAAATAAATGAGCAACTTACTACGTGAACATAGTAAGAAATGCTTATTCATTTTCCACTCTTGAAGTCTTCTGTATAAAATTAGTACAAATATTCACATACTCTAATTAATATTTAACACAAAGGGAAAATTTGAAAGTAAAATCACTAAAACCACAAAATTATGCTCTGCACATTTACATTATACTAAAATTGGTGCATGCTTTCTGTATGTTTTCTAGATGGCAGGTGACTGACATTTTTAGTGTAAGTAAAAAAAAAATAATTCTGTTAGAGACAAAAAATGAGATAATAAAACTTAAATGTGCATTAAGCAAGGTACATAAGTTAGTTATATATAAAATATACAAGGATGTTAGTTAAAGTAAAATATACAACATGTTATAATGTTATACAACAAAGTAAAATATACAGCATGTTAGTTGTATATAAAATAAAGGAAGGATGAAGCAATAGGTCCCAGCCAGGCTGTTTTAGGAAAGGTGGTTAGAACCTACCAGTGACTCTGAAGAAGAAAAGACCATGGAGTCTTTTTCCACAACTGTGAGATCCCAGTAAAACATTATGTAGTATTTTTTTTAAATCATTCCTCCTCAGTGCTACATTGTTGAGTGCTGCATTGTATCCTATCATGTAAATATACCATAATTTTTCAACCTAGTTATTTGTGAAGAGACAATTGAACTGATTCTATGTTCTTGCAATTGCATGTTAATTGAGAGCTGAACAGTGACTACGGATGATAGAAAGAGAATTGATGCCTTTGAGCTGTGATGCTGGAGAAGAATGTTGAATATACTATGGAATGCTAGGAGAACAAATAGATTTGTCCTAGAGAGGGTGAAACTGGGCTGCTTCTTAGAGGCAAGGATTCTAAAGCTTCATCTGACATACTTTGGACGTGTTGCAAGGAGGGACCAGTCCTTGGAGAGGGACGTCATGTTTGGGAGAGTAGCACAGGAGAGGAAGACCCTTGATGAGATGGATCGATTCAGTGATTGGGGTAGTGGGGAGTAGATGTGTCAGAGACAATGAGGTTTGCACAGGATAGAGAAGGGTTTAGGGCTCTTGAACATAGGGTCTCTATGAGTCATAGTTCCATTCTCTCTACATCCTCTCCAACAATTATTGCTTTCCGTCCTGTTAAAGTTTGCCATTATATCTGGGATGAGATGAATCTCATTGTGATTTTGATTTGCATCTTTCTGATTGTCAATGATTTTGAGCTTTTCTTCATGTGTCTGTTGGCTATTCATAAATCTTTCCATGTTTTTTACCCATTTTGTAATTGAATTATCAGTCTTTTCCTTGTGAAGTCTTTGTAGTGTTCTGCAAACATTTGTTCTGAGTCCCCTGTCTAAGACATCATTGCCAAATATTTTTTTTCAAAGCAGTAGGCTTTCCTTTCACTCTACTGGAAAAAGTTTCTGTTGCACACAAGGACTTAATCTTTAGAAGATCCCATTCACCAATATAATCCTCTCCTGGTTGTGGATAACTAGCTGTATTTACCAGGCTATTGAGGCCTTCTAATCTTGATTTCATTTTGTCTTTTGGGATCTTTATGGTTTAGGGCTTTACCTCTAGGTCTCTGATCCACTTTGAGTTGATTTTTGCTTATGGTGTGAGATAAAGATTCTGCTTCAGCTTTCTGCAGATAGAAGTCTAGGTTTGCTAGTATATTTTGGGCCAGAGGTATTTAAGCCCCAGAAGCAAAGCTCTTTAAGTCCTTACATAGGACTAACAGTTAAGGGGCTCTAACTTCCAGGGTTGATGGGAAATACTGAGGAAATAGCAGCAATGTTAGGGAATGCAGTTGTGGTTTGGAGTCCCAATTTTCTTAAGACTTTCCTGGTTTTAGCCCTGAAAGTCTTAGGGCTCAGGCAATTCCTTAATCCCAGGCAAACCAAGTTAAATGGTCACCTTAGTTTTGCATTAATAACTATAACTCATATGAGAGTTGAAGGCTTTGCCTATAGCTCTGTAATCCACTCTAGTGTCAGAGGTTAAATGCCCAGATAAAATGCAAGCATCCTCATTCTTTTGTGGAAGCTACCAAAGGAAGTCTTTGAATGCATGAATTCAGCATTACACCTTGTATTAATTTTATATGAAATGAAAAGAGAAGTTCTAAAATTAATTATTTAATTCATTTGTTGCTGGTGTTATGTGTTGTATAATCCACCATGACTCATAGTGAACCTATGCACAATAACTCTGAATCCTGTTCTATCCTGATCTAGTATCTGCCTCTGATACACTTACTCTCATTAGCCCACCTACTGTGTCAATCTGTCTCATCTGAAATCTTCCTGTCCTATGCTATTTCTCCACAGTTCCAAGCATGATGTCCTTCTCCAAGGACTGATTCCTCCTGGCAACACCCCCAAAGAATTTAAGGCGGAGCCTCAAAATCCTTTCCTGCAAGGAGCATCCTGGTTTCACCCTCTCCAATACATACTCGTTATTTCTCTTAGAAGTCCATTGTATGTTCAATTTTCCCCAGCACTATAACTTAAAGGCATAAATTATTTTTTAGTTATCTTTGGTCATTGTCCAGCTCTCTGAAGAACAAGTAATTGCAAAGACCATGGCCTTGATCAGGCACATCACAGTCTCTAGATTGACATCATTGCTCTTCAGCACTCGGAAAATTTCTGATAGCAGATTTTACTAATGCAATTTGTCTTTTGTTTTCTTGACTGCTGCTGCCAAGATTGTGGAACTGTCCAAACTGAAAGTGTTAGTAATCTCGGTCTCTTCTATATCCATCATGCTGGCTATTGGTTCAGTTATAAGGGTCTTTGTTTTCTTGATGTTGAGTTTTAATCCGTATTTCAGACTATATATAGTCTTTGACCCTCTGCAGCAAATATTTCATGTCCTCCTCAGTCTCCGTAAGCAAGGTTGTGTCATCTCCATAACACAGATTGTTGAATCTCCCTCCAATCCTGATGCCACATTCCTCCTCATGAAGTCCAGCCTCTAAAATGATTAGTTATATATACAGATTGTAAGGTATAGAGAAAGGACACATTCTTGACACATTTCTTTCCTGATCCTGAACCTGCAGTGTTTCCTTGTTCTGTTCTGACAGCTGCCTCCTGCTCCAAGTGTGAGTTTCTCATGAGCACAATTAAATGTTCTAGGATTTCCATTCTCTTTAAGATTAACCACAATTTGTTGTAATCTACACAGTTTAATGCCTTTGCACAGAAAATCCTCTGGTGTTCTCTACTTTTGACCAAGATCCATCTGCCATTGGCTATGATGGCCTTAGTGCCACAGACTCTTCTAAACACAGATTGTACTTATAATAGTTCTCTATCTATATACTTTCCCAGTCATTTTTGGATGATCTTCAGGAAAATTTTGCTTGCAAGTGATAATGGTGACATCATTGGATTATTTCTTCCTCTGTTGGATCACCTTTTTTTAGAATGGGAACAGATATACATTTCAGCCTTTCAGTTGGCAGGGTAGTTGTCCTCAAGATTTCTTGGCACAGCCTGGTCATCGCTTAGAGGGCTCCATCTGTTTGTTAAAAATTTCTATTGCTATTCCATCAATACCTGCTGCCTTATTTGGGTCCACCTCCCAATCCTTGGAGCATGTAAATGTGTTAAGTTATTTGAAAGGACTAAATAAAGTTTACAGGTAGACTTATGTTTTCTAGAAACTTATTTTAACATAGAGAGCTCTCACCAAGTGATCTTTATAGAGATGTGTTGGTATCCCAAAGAACTTATATTTTGGTAGTTCCCATAAAACAGGGACTCTGAGAGAAAAAGGTGGGCAAACTCCAGCCTCAGAACCATTATGCGTCAGAAATTACTAGATGGAGACATTTTAACATAAGAGATCACATCAGCTATATTAGATATGTGAGTCTAATGCAATTACAAGATACATTGAATGATGAATAGGGAGATAGAAGGGTTAGAACCAGACAGATGACATCATTTGAAAGACTTGACCTGCTCTTAATGGATTTGATGTATGATGTAACCTTGAGCCAAGATATGTCAGTGAGACTAGAATCTGGAAAGGGTTGGGCAGTGGAGTCTCCAGAAAGGTATGCAGCTTACCAGCACTGATTTTAGACTAGTGAGAACCATCCTGGGCTTTTGTTCTCCAGAAGTATAAGGATATGAATGTGTGCTGTTTTAAAACACTGTGTTTTTAGTGGCTTCTCATAGTAATTACAGAAGTTATAGAAACTAATACACTAATGCAGAAAGAAACAACACTATGGTTCACTAAATGAGTCTCTTCTCTGTATTTGTCACATCGTAAGATGAGAGGAATCCTTTTCTTATAAGATATACATAATTTCTACAATAAACCAAAATCATATTCTCTTGGAAAAATAATTACTTCATGACGACTTTTGACTTTCTAACTAATGTGTACTCCTGTTTATGAGGATTTCCAAAGACCAGAATTATGTACCTTCTAATCATTAAACATTATCCTTTGGGGAAAACTGCAGATTGATGCAAAGAAAAGACTCTGAATATTGAGATAAATGGATCTTTGTTATCCTTCTTTCCTGAAATATCCTTATGACAATAGGACATTCACTTGAACCACTCTAACTCCTGCTTCCTTCATATGTTAGACAAAGGAATCAGGTTTGAGAATTTCTATGGCCATTTCTAACTCTAATATATTCCCACCCCTCAAAAACACTCTTAGATTTGCCTAAATGCTTGTTGTTTTCTCTTCTGAAATTGCTTTCTCTAAAAGCCTTAATATGTAGGGGGGAAAAATTCTGGACCAAAAACAAGTACTTCAATTCAAATAAAATAGTTTGGGTATAGAAGAGAAGAAAACATTTCCCCCCCTTTCCTCTGCTGAAAACATCACCTTTTCAGTTTTTAAAACTCTGACTCAGCTTACAGAATAAATTACTATTGGGTTTTCTTAATTCTATAAAGGTAAACCAGAAAACAAAAATTGTTCAAAGATAAGTATCACACTTTAATATAGAAACGGGTGCATGAGACTTTAAAGCGTTCGATTTACAGGTATCATGATAACCCCTCTTCCATAAGGAAGCATTGATGGCTTAGGGGTGAGGAATTGTGCTATCCACACAAAGATGTGCAATTCAAATCTTCGAGCTGCTTTGTGGGAGAAAGATGGGCAATCCGTTCCCGTGTGATTTATTACCTCTAAAAACTCTCTGAAGGGTCAACTATGGGTTGGTGCTTATTTGACAATACACAACAACAACATAGTTGTCCTCACTGTTAGATCATTCTAATTGACAACTTATATCCTGAAATGGAAATCATTTACATTTTCCCTGTTCTGACACTATCTATTCACCATTTTCTACAAAAAGGATTGATTCTACCAACTCACTATTCAAATTAGTTTTTGAAACTAACATATCTTTCTTTTCTTATGACTTAGGAAATAGTATCTTATGTTCCTTCAAGCTTCCTCTTTTCATTTATTTCTGTCTGAGAATATTTCCAAAGAGGTGAAGGAGACAGTTGGGATAATGTATTTCAATTATGGGTGAAGATTTGTGAGTAGAAGGGGCAAGGAGAAGACGTTCAGGCCTTACAGACCAATGTGTCTTTCTGTCTAACATAGAAAGCGACAGACTCCTCTCAGACTGGACAAGTCCCAGAGAAAAAGTGTGACAGCTGATGCCATGTCTGACAAGGGTTTCCATTTATTTCTTTGCCCAGCAGGAAGCTCAGTCTTTGGCTTATCACTCAAAAGTACTGGAAGCACTAAATTAATTTAAGACTTAACTACAACTTTCCTTATATAGAAGTCCATTATTTGGCCACTTTCCCATTTCTGAAATTTGGAAAAACAAAAAAATTTCCAAAGGTCCTCCAATATATACTCTTTCTGCCTATCTACATCTTAAGACTTAATGAAGTGTGGGATCCCAGCTACTTCTCTCCTTTGTCAGTCACTTGAAACCGTCAGAAATTGTTTCAAAAAATTGCCCAAAAGTAGTTACAAAAAAGTTTCCTCTTTTGTTCTGAATTTTGTAATAACAAAATACAAACAAAAAAGAGAGTGATTTCAATCACCTTTAATAATACAATTAAATGACATTATTTCCATGATGTTATACATCTATTGTCATTATCTGGACTAGCTGAATTTGGTCTTGGAAACATCCATATCTGGATGCTGTTCCTTAAACTTCTTCAGAAGTTCGTGTTTTTTCTGCTCATTACAGGTAGGCAGCCACATGGACTTCTGTATCTGGAAAAACACAATTTCACAATTTAATGGCATTTATTTCTATGATGTGGTTTTGTGGTTTGATTTTTTTGGTTGTTGTTTTTGGGGGATCTTTGTTGCGGTCTTTTTTTGGTTTGTTTGTCTGTTTTTCTTTTAACTTACCTCTACCATATTCCCTTGGTAAAATATATTTTCTCTGTTACATTAGCAACTTGTACTTTAGGGAGCAAGGGAAGGGCCCCTTCAAATATTAGGGCAAGCTAAACCTTTCAAACTCTGACGTTTGAAAGTATTTTCTGACTTTTGTAACATGTCTCACCCATCTCTACATATCTTCATATTTTCCAAACTTTCCCCCCTGGAAATTCAGGCATGACTTCAGAAATACATCCAAGAGCTCTGGTGGCCTATTGGTAAGAATCTGTGCTGCAATCCCAAAGGTGTGTGATTCCAATCCACCGGATGCTCCGCTGAAGAAGAAGGGGCAGTCTCCTCCTGTGCCAGTTGGACCTGAGTCGACAGCACACAAGAAAATTTTAAAAAAAGAAAGGAAAAGAAAGAAAGAAAGAAAGAAAGAAAGAAAGAAAGAAAGAAAGAAAGAAAGAAAGAAAGAAAGAAAGAAAGGAAGAAAGATAGATTTCAACAGACCCAGCCATACCTTTCCCTGAAAATAAATCCAGAACTCTCTCTTGCCTTTCTGCAGTCCGTGAAAGCCACTTGTACCAGGGTAAAGGTTTTTGATGCTTCTGATATATCCGTCTTAGAACTGCAAAGTTAAAAAATGAGCAAACACCAAAATTCACTTTGCCTTTTAAGATGTTTTTTTTTTTTTTCCTGGAGGAAGATCAAACAGAAGAGAAAGAAAAGCCTAAGATAAGACTTAACACTGAAGCTTGCACAAAAGCATGAGAATTGAAAAGTCTGTTTGTAGTTGAAATAACTCTGACAACAACTTCTGCCTCCATAGAAACAAGGCTTTGGGTCTATTCTGAATTTCAGGAATGAAAGAGAAGAACAGATGTTTCAGATACTGGAAATGTATTTAGAATCAAAACTCCCCTCATCTTCCTGAGAACTGACCTTAAAGAAAAATCCACACTGCTCTCACTTTCTTTGAAGTAAGTAAACAAAACTACAGAAGAAGGGGTTAAAGCATGGAGTATATCTTTTAGAATTACTTTGGCAATGAAAAGGAAAATTACTTAGGTTAATGTATAAATCACAAAACACTAAAGAAGAAGTGTGTTTTAGGCTCTCCTAAAAAGATATATAAAAAGATTTTTTTCCCCCAGAAAAGCTGCTTCATAAACAAAACATGAGCTTTCTCAGCACTACCCAAGCTCTAGACATCTGTCATTTCCAGATGTCCCTTCAGTAACTCACCCAAACAATGTGAACCCTCTCCAGCCCACAAAGACAATGAGTCCATGTTGATGACTAATGTCTGAGAAAAGACTCTATGATCCCAAAGTCAGAATAGTAAATAAAATTTACCTAAGAAGACTGTTTTCCTGAATGGCTTTGTTCTGCATTGTTTCAGATATAACCCTACTGTTTTTGTTCAAGTAGAACATCGCCCTCAAATACCTGAGATTTTAATCACAAATCAAGGCAATATAGGAACTGAATTTACCTATATATATTTGAAATTTTGAGAAAGTTTCTTACTGTTATTTTTTTGTAAGCACAGGATAAGACATTTAATATTGAAAACTGATTATCTTACCTTTTAAAACACAAGGACACAGGCAAGTTGAGCATTAACAAAAGAAACAATACCCTGCATTATTGGAAGTCTTTGAAGCAATGGGCTTGATTCACCAAAGCAAACTTAGAGCAATATCATGAGAGGGGAAAAGCCATTCCGTTTGGGAAATGATTTTCTCAGATTAGTGGTAGTTAGAGTGCATCGTTTAATCTCTTCCAGGAGATAATATTTGTCTACAGATCGAATCCAGAGTGACATTAATTCTCCCTAAACATCTGCCTTTAAATTTTTGGAAGCATAAAGATGCAGTAACAAGTGTAAAATAGTAAAGAAAATGAAACATGAGTGTGCGTATGGATCCAAATGCTTGAAGAAAATATGCAAATATAAAGAAATCCTTGAGAATATATATATCGTCTCCATACCTTTTCAATCTGTATGCAGAAGAGATCATCTGAGACGTTGGGCTGTACGAAGAGGAATGTGGCATCAGTATTGGTGGAAGAGTCATAAACAACCTGCATTATACAAATGACACAATCCTGCTTACTGAAACTGAGGAGGACCTGAATCACTTACTGCAGAAGGTCAAGGACTGCAGTCTTCAATATGAATTGAAGCTCAACATCAAGAAAACAAAGATTCTCACCACTGGGCCAATTGGCAGCATCAGTATGGATGGTGAAGAGACTGAGGTAGTTAACAGTTTTAGTTTGCTTGGCTCCACAGTCAACACTCTTGGTAACAGCAGCCAAGAAATGAAGAGACAAAGTGCATTGGAAAATTCAGCTGTAAGGGACCTCTCAAGAGTACTGAAGAGCAACAATGTCAGGCTGGAGACTAAGGTGCACCTGATCCAGACTATAGTCTTCGCAATTACGTGCTATGCATTAGAGAGTTGGACAGTTAACAGGGTTGATAGAAAGAGAATTGATGTCTTTGAGCTGTGGTGGTAGAGAAGAGTGTTGAATATACCATGGACTGCTGGGAGAACAAACAGGTTTGTCCTGGAGAAGGTGAAGCCAGAATGCTCCTTGGAGTCAAGGATTATGAAGCTTCATCTGACATACTTTGGGCATGTTGCAAGGAGGGACTGGTCCTTGGAGAAGGACCTCATGTTTGGCAGAGTGGAGGGGCAGCGAAGGAGAGGAAGACCTTCAATGAGATGGATCGAGTCTGTGACTGGAACAGTGGGGAAAGGTGCATTTGAGATGGCTAGCTTAGCATAGGATAGAGCAGCGTTTAGAGCTCTTGTACATAGGGTCGTTATTTTTTTTTTTATTTGACAATATCAACTTCATTTCACATTAATTAGTAGAGAATATTTTCAATTAAAGTGGTATACAATTTACAAAAATAGAATGATTATATAATGCAAAACATTGTTCTCCATTATGAAGAATATATGTGTGTCTGTGTATGTTTGTATTTATATATACATATATCTTTTAAGTTACACATTTAAGTAGCCCTTATTCAAGTACTTTTTTCTCTTTTATCTTGAAATAATCACCTTGCTTTATTGGCTATAAATACATAAAAAAATAAATGGTTAATCTAAGAAAAGGTTAAAAGTTTCAGTGTGGTTTGACTTAAAAATCAGCTGAGCACTTCAGTGAAAACATTATTTTCATTCAAAATATGTTTAGGTGCCATAGTAAGTTCAACTCAGTAAAAAATATAAATATATATAAGTGTCAAATAGTTAGTAAATGTCCAATGTGTTAACATTAGACTAAAATTAAAAGATTTGTTTATCCTCAAGTCTTAATCAATCCCCAGACAAAATTTATATATTAGAGCAGTAATACACTAACATACAATATACCTGCTTACAAACATATAGATAGCCATAAATAAAACTTTATTCTTCAATTTCCTTTACAAGCTACCAAATATTATATATTGTACATAATGCTGAACACTTTAATGGCTGCAGTCAAGGGAGGGCCAACACTGAGTGGAAAGCTATTGATAAAGAAAAGATAAAAAAAGCAAAGTAATACTGAAACAGGTGGCAAAAGCATGGTTTGCCATGATAAAATCAATCAGATATGCAATTATACATAGGTTCTGGTTAAGAGAAAGTCTCAGTCGAACTCCTGCTGATGGAAGATGAGCAGCACACACTTTCCCTAAGCACACTGTATAAACATTTTTAGCTCTTAACCCTTGCCTTCCTATCACAGGGTATGCTTGTTGCTGCTATAGTTTTTAACTTTTTTATTTTAATAACCGCAAAAGACAAAATGACTATACAGACTTTAGCCAGACTGTAGTCAATAAAGCTGAGAATCGCATAGGGTCGTTATGAGTCGCAAACGACTTGATGGCATATGACAACAACTATATATATCTAGCTAGCTAGCTAGATAGATAGATAGGGTTAGAGATAGAGAGATAGAGATATAGATATAGTTTTTGTGTATCACTGAATCAGAACCAACCCAAAACTGACCCCTCTGGCTGGTTTTCAGAGGCAGTTGATTGCATACCAGGAGAGTGCCCATCGCTCTCTCTTAAATCAACTGTCCTTGAACTCATGCCTTTGGGATTGCAATGCAGCTTCTTGCCACCAGGCCACCAGAAATGATAGATTATAGATAGATAGATAGATAGATAGATAGATAGATAGATAGATAGATAGATAATAATAGATAATAGAGGATAGAGAATAGAGAATAGATAACAGATAATAGATATACATATAGCTATATACATCCCCATATGTACACACACCTATGCTTGTGCACTGTATACATATTGTTGTTGTTATTGTAGTTGTTAGATGCCAGTCAGTAGAGTATAATTCATAGAAACCCTATGAACAAAAGATTTGAACCCTGTTCTATCCTGTGCCATTCTCAAATTTCTGACACACAAGGGCCCATTGCAACAGTCACTGTGTCAATTAGTCTTCTAGTCCAGAGTCTTCCTCTCCTGTGCTGACCCTCTACCCTTCCTATTATCACATCCTTCTCTGAGGAACAGGTCCTCCTAGCAACATGCCCAA
>NW_006399908.1:4884112-4885854 GCF_000299155.1 Elephantulus edwardii | reverse complement strand
AGGGAATACACAGAATCACTGTATCAGAAAGAACTGATTGATACTGAAAAATTTCAGTATCGCTTGCAGTACCAAACGAACAGGAGCCAATGGTAATGAAGAATGAAGTAGAAGATGCATTGTGAAAAAATAAGGTCCCAGGAACATATGGGATAATACCTGATTTGTTTCAATTAACAGATGCAGCCTTGGATGTGCTCACCAGTCAAAGTCAGGAAATTTGGAGGACAGGTATCTGGCCAACAGATTGGTAGAGGTCCATATTTGTTCCCATTCCCAAGAAAGGTATACATGTTAATGCATGAATATTTAAGGTACATATTCATATCTGTATACTGCTTTTAGCTTGAAAATAAAAATTTTTAGTTCTTTTACTTTAGGAAAAAATATATGGCACTCCACTATCAGAATTCATTCCAAGCTAGAATGAGAAATCATTTTGGCCCCAATTCAGTCCCTTTATGTTCTCTAATGTCTATATATTTTCAATAACATAGAAGAAAAGAAGGGATTTCTGAATCAATGAGTCAGGTACGAAACGAACAAAGTGTGAAAGTTCTAAAGCAATGTATCTAGAATTTGACTTTTGAGGTCCAAATTTAAACTTCTTTACATCAGGCAAACTCAAATTTTTAGTTGTTTTGTTATATGCCTGTGCTTTTGAGTTTGAGGGATTCGTAGTCTATGCTCTGGCAAATTTTCTTTCAGAGACTGGGTTTTCAGAGGCTCTGAATGTGTTGAGAGGAGATTGTCCATCTTTCTGTAGTAAAGTAGCTGGTGAATCTGAATCACCTGCCCTTGGGTCGGCAGCAGAATTCCTCCCCATTGAGCCATCAGAGCTTGTTGTTGTTGATTGCCGTTGAGTTGAGCATGAATCATAGCGAACCTATAAACCAAAGACCTGAAGCCTTTCTATAACTACTGTTGTTTCTCCAAGTTCAAAGAGTTTACAGAGACATGCAGTTTAGGAAGTGGATGCCACTCTTGCTTCCAAACCTGTCTTAAACTGGGAGCTCCACCAAGTACTATCAACCATGGGCAACCCTCCATCAGAGCTTAGCTGAAAAAATTATGAGAGAGCGTGTTTACCAGGGTTTTTATTGTGACCATTTTATGGAAGCAACTTCATATCATAAATGATTCTTGTTTGCTAAGTGTTAGTGAGAGAAGATTCCCAGATGTCTAGAAAAATTCTGGTACATTAACTTATGAGCAAATAAGCAGAAAAAGTAATCGCAAGCCTGTGTATTAGAATTCCAATTAATTATATTGACTATTTTAGAGTTGTTGTTAATGTATCATCAAGTTGATTGTGACTCATAGCAACCCTATGTACAACAGCTCTGAATGCTGCTCTATCTTGAGCCAACTTCATTGTCTCTGACACACCACCCATATTACGCCAAATCACAGAGTTAGTCTATCTCATCCAAGGTCTTGCCCTCCTGTGCTGTCCCTCCACCTGCCCAAACATGACGTCCCTCTGAAAGGACTGGTCCCTACTTACAACACGCCCAAAGTATGTCAGATGAAGCTTCGAAATTCTTGCCTCCATGGAGCAACATGGTCTCACCCTCTCCAGGATGAGCCTGTTTGTTTTCTGAATAGTCCACAGTATATTCAATACTCTTCTTCGACACTACACTTCAAAGGCATCAATTCTGCTTCTAGCATCCTTATTCATTGTCCAGCTTGAAAGCAGGTTGATGAAATTTTTGCTAGAGCTTTTAGAGTTAGTTGTC
>NW_006399908.1:4854781-4870810 GCF_000299155.1 Elephantulus edwardii | reverse complement strand
CCTCTCCAAGGACCCGTCCCTCCTGGCAACATGTCCAAAGTATGTCAGACGAAGCCCCAGAATCTTTGCCTCCAAGGAGTAGCTTGGTTTAATATATAATATTAGCTTCAAAATAATTTATTATTCATTTCTGTATTTCCAGAAATATATAATTTTGTTATTTTGTACACTATAAACTTAAAAATTGAGTTACGTTGCATAAAATATACTTAAGTATTATTCTAATCCATAGTTCTTGAAGGGGAAAATACCCAAGGCATATTTTCTAATAACGATCCACTGAGTTATAGCTAACTTGTACTTCTAGAGGGAAGTTGTAGACCATCTGGGAACTGGCAGATGAGTCTGTTATAGTGTGAAAAGTTTTCTCCATCTGCATAGTGTGTGATTATTTCTTTGGGGAGCCTAATTGTATTATAATCACTTTGCAATTATTTTTATGAGTATTCATATTTTGTATAAAGACTTGTTCTTTATCAGTAGCTAACTTATCTTAAATGTCCAATTAATGATCCAATTAAAATGTCCAATTAATGATCCAATTAATGATAGAACAAGGAACTATACTTATATACCTTCTCTTTTCTGAATAAAGTACACAAATATATTAAGACATTTGTCTCTTTTACTATTTAAAGAAAAGGGAGCTCTAGTGGCCTAAGGGTAATAAGTTTCACTGCTAACCCAAAGGCAGGTAGTTTGAATCCACTAGCAGTTCAGCAGGAGAAAGATGGAAAAATTCTTTCTGCACAATTAACAATCTCTGAAAACATACTGGAGTGTCAGCTACGAGTCAATTCTCACTGGAACATGAAAATAACAACACTGAAAGCAAGGTATAATTTTTTTTTCTAATGTCATATTTTTGGAATGAGTATAAATAATGTATTGATAAGTATAATTTTGGAAAAGAAATTGCATTTTATGAGCCTAATATAGATTCATAGAGTCCGGCTTCTCAAATAATTTGCTCAGCATACAAATTTAATGGGTATAGAGAAAGAACACAACCCAGATGCACCCCCTTCTTAATTTTAAATCATGCAACATTCCCCTGCTGTGTTTGCACAACAGCCCCTGGTCTGGGTATAGGTTCCACATGAGCACAGTTAAGTGCTTTTATATTTCCATTCTTCTCAATGTTAGCCTCAACTTGGTAGGAACCACACAGTCAAATGTTTTTGCATAGTCAATAAAGCACAAATTGACATTCTTCTAGTATTCTTTACTTTCAGCCAGGTTCCACCTGACATCAGCAACAATATCCCTGGTGTGTGACTTTTTCTAAATCCTGCTTGAACTTCTTATTCTTTTTTCCATGTTATTATTTTGTGTGTTTGTGTGTGTGTGTGTGTGTGTGTGTGTGTGTGTGTGTGTGTACTGTCAAATCAGATCTGACTGGTACAGGAGGAGATTTCCCCTCCTTGCAGAGCATCTGGTGGATTTGAACCAAATACCTCTGGGACTGCAATGCAGCTTTTTGCCACTAAGCCCACCAGAGTTGCCCTGCTTGGACTTCTTGCAGTTCCCAATCTATATACTGTTCTAGCTGTTTTTAATGATTTCAGCATGCGATATTAATAATATTGTTCAGTTAAACCCTGGTTTAACCCTCTCCAGAATGAACCTGTTCATTTTCTTAGCAGTCCATGGTATATTCAGTACTCTTCTCCAACACCACAGCTCAAAGGTGTCAATTCTCCTTCTATCATTCATATACATTTTATTTTTTGTAATCTAACTGCTATTGATCCATACCTATCATTACTATCCTGTATTTTCCATTCCCATTGAATCTTTCCTATTCCTTCACGTCCTCATTTGGGCATTAGTCTCTGCTATCCCTTTGATTTCCCTCTTCCCCCCTCTTCTATTCCTTTTCCCCCGTGTTCTTGAACAGATGTGCACACCTTGTACTGTTGCCCTTCTCCATTCACAATAGTCCTCTTACACACTTTTGTCCTTTTGAGCATGATTATTTCGCTCAGTGTAATGCTCTCTAGAGTCTTTAATGTTATGTAGTATTTTACAAAATTGTTATTCTTTGTTGTTGTTAAGTGCCGTGGGGTAGCAGGCGTAGCGACCCTGTGAAGGAGAGTCCTCGTCACTTGGGTGCCTTTCATCCTTTCTCCAGGTTCATAGGGTTTCCGGAGGCAAGCTATTGTGGAAGCGGATGCCACTCCTCCTTCCAAGTGTTATTCTTTAGTATTGCATAATATTTCATTCTGTGGATGTGCCACAAATTCTCAGTTTATTTGTTTATTGGAATTTATTTGCTTGTTGATGGACATTTGGGTTGTTTCCGTTTTCTTGTTATTGTGACTAATACTGTCATGAACATAGATGTGCATATCTTCATTTATGTTTCAGTTCTGGTTTCATGGGCTACAAGCCTAGCAGTGAAATAGGTGAGTTATATAGGATTCCCATGTTCAGCTTTCTGAAGAAACGCCATCTTGCCTTCTAGAGTGTTTGTACCATTTTACAGTCCCACCAGCAGAGCATGACAGTTTCAATCTCTCCACTTCCTCTCCAACACTTATTACTTGCTGTCCTGTTACACTTTGCTACTGCTACTGGGGTGAAGTGGTATCTCATTATTGTTTTTATTTTCATCTAATTGTCAATGATTATGAACATTTTCAGATGTCTGTCAGACATCTGAATATCTTCCTTTCTGAATAGTTTCTTCCTATCTTTTGCTCATTTTTCTACTGAATTATCAGCTTTTCTTGTGGAAGTCCTGTTGCTTTCTGTAAACTTAATTATGAAACCCCTATCTGATTCCCAAATGGTTTTCCCAGTCTATATGTTTTCTTTTCTCCCTAGTAGAAAAAGTAATTAACATAAGGAATTAATTTTTAGAAGGTAAAATTTGTTTATTTTGTCCTTACTTGGTTGTGCATTTCTCGCTATATTTGCAGACTTCTTTTTTTTTTTCCCTTCTTCAGAGATTGTGAGAGTAGTTCAGGATGGGGCAGGGTTTAGAGCTATGGTGCATAGGTTTGCAATGAATCACAGTTGACTTAAGGGCATATAAAAACTACAACCAGCACAGGTGAGCTGAGATGGATTGGCATTTAGCCACTTTGAATCAGACAATTAACTAATCATAAGTGAATGAAAAACATGAGGAAAAATGGGGTTACATTCATAATAAAATGACCATTTTTTCATCCATCCTGAAGTACAATGTTCTGAGTGACCTGTTAATACCACTATCATTTAAATATATGTACCAACAACTAGAGCCAAAGAGTAGGAAATAGAATATATCTATAACCTTTTGCAGTCTGAAATATATAAAACATGCAACCAAGAAATTACTAATAATTGGTAGTTGGAATGCAAAAGTTAAAACAAGGAATGGTCAGAAAATAAGGGCTTAGTTACAGAAATAAGGCTGGATATAGAACGATAGAATTTTGTACAGTGATTTATTAACTGCAAATACTTTCCATAAAAAACACAAATGAATACTATACGAATAGAACTCACCTGATGAACTGCCCAGGAACCACACTGGTTATATCTGTGGAAAGAATTATTGGAGAAACTCAACATCAACCATGAAAACTAGGCCAGATGCTAACTTTGGAACAGAAAGAGAACATCAGCTACTAATGTCAAAATCTGAATTGAAGCTAAATAAAATTAAAACAAATCCACAAGAACCAAAATAAAACCTTGAGTGTATCCAAATTGAATTCAAAAGCCATCTCAAGAACAGGTCTGAAGCATTGATCACTAATGAACAAAGACCAGATGAACTGTGAAATGATAACAAAAACATCACCTACACCGCAAAAGGTCATTACAGACACAGGAGGAATAAAAGATTAAAATAGACGTTAAAAGACACTGACTATTTCATTAAATATCAAGAAGCCAAAACAACGGGGAAAAGTCAGGAAGTTAAAGAGTTGTAGGTAATATTTCAAAGGATAGTTCATGAAGACAAAACAAAGTATTATAACTAAACGTGCAAAAATCTTTAGTCAGAAAATCAAAAGGGAGAAATATGCTTGGCATTTCTCAAACTAAAGGTACTAAAGAACGAATTCAAGCCTCTACTTTCAATTTTTAAAGATGTTTTGGACAAAACCTTGAATGATCCAGAAAACATGAAAAGATGGGAGGAATATAGAGAACCACTGTCTTAAAAAAGATTTGGCTGACACAGAGCAGTTTCAGGACATAGCATGTGATCAGGAACCAACTGAAATAAATGAGGAAGTTTAAGATGTACTGAAGGAATTGACAAAAAGTAAAACCCCAGGACTTGCTGTAAAATCAATTGACAGAGAGGTGCAGACCTGGATGTGCTCAAAAGTTTATGCCAAGGAATCTGGAGGACAGCTATCTAGTCAACTAAATGGAAGAGATTCATATTTATTCCCTTTCCCAATAACAATTACCCAACAAAATGTGCAAATTATTGAACATTATCATTAATATCACACACCAGCAAAATCTTGGTGAAGATTATCCAAAAAATGGCTAGAAAAGTACATTGACAGATAACGGCCAGAAATGCAATTAAGATTTAGTAGAGGCAACAGGGATATCATTGCCAGTCAGATGGATGTTGGCCTGAAAGCAGAGAGTACCTGAAGGATATCTATGTGTGTTTTATCAACTGTGCAAATGCATTTCACTGTGTGGAACACAATAAATGATGGTTAACATTGAGAAGTATGTAAATTCCAGAACACTTTATTGTGCTCATGGGAAACCTATACCTGGACCAGTAAATTGATGTCCAAACAAGGCAAGGGAACACTGCATGGTTAAAAATCTTCACTCCATACGCAAACATCAAGTTAAGGTGGGTCAAACACCTGGGAGTAAAATCTAAAGCTATAAAGTTTATCATAGACAAACTGAGATCAAGCTTAAATGGTCTAGTCTATGGTATAAAGAGACTGCCAAATACAGCCAAAAAGGTACAATCTAGAGAGGATAAAATTAATGACTAGGACCTTCTAAAGATTAAATCCCTGTGAGCATCAAAAACATTTTCCAGCAGAATGAAAAATAAACAACAACAAAAAACAGAAACAAATCAAAACCCACAACAAAAACCCTACTGGTTGGGGGAAAAAAATATATGACAAAACCATTTCAGACCTGGATCTCATATCAAAAGTTTACAGGACCCTACATAGTCTTCATAAGAAAATGACTGATAACACAATTATAAAATGGACGAAAGACATGGGAGGACTTTTCACAGAGGAAGATATTCAGATGCCCAACATATACATAAGAAATATTCAAAATCCTTGGGAATAAGAGAGATGCGAATCAAAACCACAATGAGATACCATTTCACCCCTGTAGCAGTGGCAAAATTTAATAGGACAACAAATAATAAATGTTGGAGAGGATGTGGTGAGATAGGAACTCTTATACACTGTTGATGAGATTGTACTCTGGAAAGCAGTCTGACCTATCCTCAGAGAGCTGAAAATAGAAGTTTCATGAGACCCAGCTATTCCACTGCTTGGAATATACCCTGAGAAAACTAGAACTGAGCCAAAAATGGTGATTTGTACACCGATGTTTATAATAGGTTTATTCACCATCACAAGAACAAATAAATCACAATTAAATGGATTGAGAAATTATGGTACATTCATACGATGGAATATTATGCAGGATGCTGGAGCTATGATTTTGTAAATTACTACCTAACATGGGAGGGACTGGAGAGCATTATGCTAAGTGAACTAACTCAGTCTCATAAAGACAAATATTGTGTAGGACCATTATCGCAGAATGTATATGAGGATCTAAGGTGGGGAAGGTAGGAGCAGAAGGGTGAGGACTGGCTGAGGAAGAAAGGGAAGGAGTTAATCCTGTTGTTATTGTTGTTATGTGTCGTCGAGTTGAGTTGCAATTCATAGTAACGTTATGTACAACAGCCCTGAAACCTGCTGTATCCTGTGCCAACTTTGTTGCTTCTAACACACCTACCCTCCGTACCCCAATCCCTGTATCAATACAATTATTTCATCAATGTTCTTCTCTCTTTTCTGTTCATCCACCCTTCCAAGCATGCTGTCCCTCTCCAAGGACAAGTCTTTCCTTGCAACATGTCCAAAGTATTTCGGACAAAGCCTCAGAATCTTTGCCTCTAAGGAGAAGCCTAGTTTCACCCACTCTGGGACAAACCTGTCTGTTCTTCTGGCAGTCCATGGTATATTCAATCCTCTTTTCCAGCACCACAACACAAAGGCATTCTCCAGACTGACATTGCTACTATTCAGTATTCTGAAGAGGTCCCTGACCACAGAATTTCCCAATGCAATTTGTCTTTTGATTTCTTGGCTGCTGGTACCAAGAGTGTTGATTGTGGAGTTAAGTAAACTAAAGCTGTTAACAATCTCATTCTCTTCACCATCTATTATAATGTTACCAATTGGCCCAGTGGTGAGAATCTTTGTTTTACCAAAGTTGAGCTTCAACCCATATTGAAGGCTGCAGTCCTTGACCTTCTGCAGCAAGTGCTCCAGGTCCTCCTCAGTTTCAACAATCAGGATTGTGTCATCTGCATAGCACAGATTGTTGATTAGTCTTCTTGCAATCCTGATGCCACACTCCTCTTCATAGAGTCCAGGCTCCCCGAAGATCTGTTCTGCATATAGATTGAAAAAGTATGAAGACAGAACACATCCCTGGCATATACCTTTCCTGATTTTTGAACCATGCAGTGTTTCCTTGCTCTGTTCTGATGACTGACTCTGGTACAAGTATAGGTTTCACATAAGCTCTGGGATTTCCATTCTTCTCAGAGTTAGCCACAGTTGGTTGTGATCCACACAGTCAAATGCCTTTGCATAGTCAATAAAATTCAGATAGGATTCCTCTGGTATTCTCTGCTTTCAGCCAAGATCCATCTATTATTAGCTACAATGTTATCCCTAGTATCATGGACTCTTCTAAACCCAGCCTGTACTTCTGGCAGTTCTCTGTCGATGTGTTGTTCCAGTTGTTTTTGAATATTCATCAGCAGAATCTTGCTTGCATGTGATATTAATGATACTGTTTGATAGTTTCCACACTCTGTCTGATCACCTTTCTTTAGAATGGGAACAACTATAGATCTCTTGCAATCAGTTGGCCAAGCGATTGTCCTCCAGATTTTTTGGCACAACTTGGTGAGCACATCCAGGGCAGTATCTATTTATTGACATAAGTCCATTTGTATGCTCTGAAAGAAAGTTAAGCAGAGGGTTATAAAATTTGATGGGTGGTTGGTGGGGTGGGTAAAGAAAATGGGAAAGAACGGTGTGGTAAACAATGTGTACAAACATTGTAAATAAACCAATATAAAAGAAAAATGTTATTTAGTAAATAAAGGACACAGATAGTATAGTATATAACTTTGTATAATACAATGTATATGAATAATTGTATAAAACACAATGGGAATGAAAGATTGTATAAAATACAATGTATATGAATGAAACACAGTGGATATATTTTATGCAAAGCAATAAGAAAGGGGTAAAATGAAAGGAATGGAGCAAGGACGTATCTTCTTAAAAAATTTGTAATCTGTGTGCAAAGCAGATCATTCAGGAGGGTGGACTTCATTTTTTTAACACTAGCCACAACAACATTGTTGTTGCTGTTGTATGTGCAACATACTTACAACTCACAGTGAACCTATCTACAACAGCCCTCTATACTACTCTATCCTGAGCCAATCTTATCGTCTCCAACACACTTACCCTCATCACTCCAGTCACCGAGTCAGTCCATCTCATTAAGGGTTTTTCCCTCCTGAGCTGTCCTTCTACCATCCCAAGCATGTTGTCCTTCTCCAAGGACTAGTCCCTCCTTGCAACATTCCCAAAATATGTCACATGGAGCTTCAGAATCCTTGCCTCCAAGCAGCAGCCGGGTTTCACTCTCTCCAGGACAAACTTGTTTGTTGTTTTAGCAGTCCATGGTATTTTCAAAACTCTTCTCCAGCACCACAGCTCAAATGTATCAATTCTCCTTCTATCATCCCTAGTCATGATGCAGCTTTTTGATGCATAGCACGTAATTACGAAGACCAGAGCCTGGATCAGGCACACCTTTGTCTTCATGCTGACATCGTTGCTCTTCATTACTCTGGAGATGTTTCTGACAGCAGACTTTCCCAAAGCAATTTGTCCTTTAATTTCCTCGCTGCTAGTACCAAGAGTGTTGATTGTGGAGCTAAGCAAACTAACAACATTAGGTAAGTATGATATCTTCCTAAACAGTGGTTGTTGTTACATGCCATGGAGTTGAATACTCATAGAGACCCTATGAACAAAATATCTGAACCTTGTCCTTTCCTGTGCCCACCTCACAATCTCTGACACACTCTAGCCCATTGCTACAGTCACTGTGTCAATCCGCCTGGTTGAGAATCTCCCTTACCTTTGCTGTTCCTCCACCTTTCCAAGCATGAATCCTCTCTTTGCAACATGCAGAAGCAATCTGGCTTCACATTCTTCAAGGTACATCTGTTTGGTCTTTTGATTGAATACATGAGATATTCAGTATCCCCTCCAACATCACTACGCAAAGGCATCCATTTTTCTTCTGTTATCCTTATTCACTGTCTGGTTCTCATAAACATAACAAGAGATTGAAAAGACCATGGCTTGAAACTGGCACAACTTGGTTCCTGAGCTGATATTGTTGATGCTCAATAGTTTGGAGAGATTTCTGATTACAGACTTACTCAGCACAATACAACTAAACTATTGATTACTGGTGCCAATGGTGTTGATCGTGAATCCAAACAAGATGAAATGTTGACAGTTTCAATCTTTTCTCCATCTATTGTGATGTTGCCTATCAGTCCAGTGGTAAGAATTTTTGTTTTCCTTACATTGAGCTGTAATCCATATTGAAGGCTCTAATGTTTGATTTAGACAGTACCTTCCATGAATTACCTAATCCTCAGCATAAGATAAGAAGAATGAAATTTTTCTTCACACAATCAGAGAATAAAATCTGAATGAGATCCAATGAATCATTTGTAACTCTTCACAGTAATGAAACAATGTTGTTATGTGCCTTCAAATAACTTGCAACTGTACAATAGCTTTGAACTCTACTCTATCCTGGGCAAGTCTCACTCTCTCTGACATGACTACTCCCATTACTCAGTTACTTTGTCAATCCATCTCATTCAGAGTCTTCCTCTCCTGCACTGATCCTTCCTGGCCACATGCCCAAAGTATGTGAGACAGAGAACTATTATCTCATTTTATAGACATGTAACTTGAAGCTCACACGTGTATATAATTAGGTAATTGATGGATTTGGGAGAATTTACATGAAAATGTTTTGGAAGAATGCAAAATAAAAAATATTGTTATGTACACTCTTTAGGATTTTATTCATTAACGGTACAAGAAGGCTTTTAACAATGTAACACAGGGAATCATTAGATTTATACCTATATCTGTTAAAACTGTGATGTGTGTTTGCAAGATTGGTGACATCTTTAATTTCGATTCAAGTTCCTTGCATGACTGAAATGTGATTATTCACAATGCAGCACAATAAAGGGATACCTCTCAGAAGACATAATTAGATATTCTAAGATCTAGAGCTTCCTGCCAACAGCAATGAACTTTGTATAAAACAATCCAATTTCAAGAGGTGGAGAATGATGCAAGCCTACTATTTTCCACAATAATCAAATTTTCAATTTTAATTACTTAGATTATTCTTTTTTCCAGTTGTGTTACAATTCTAATGTGATCTGGAAAACATTTACTGCTTCAAACTAAACCTGTTTAGTTTAGCTTCAAGGTTAAATCTGTTTCCCATGTCTCTCCCTCTGATTCTATAATAGTTTACCTCCTCTATCCTTGAACTTCCATAGTAGCTTGCCTCCGGAAACCTTATGAACCTGGAGAGAGGGTAAAGTCACACAAGTGTTGAGGACTTTCTTTCATAAGGTTGCTATGAGTCGCCTATGACTCGATGGCACTTAACAACAATAGCATCAACATAGAGAGTGATCAGTTGGCCCAGTGGACAGAAAGCAGTGCTACCAAGCCAAAGGTGGGTGACTTTTAATGCACGGCCCTCAGGCCTGTCTTTAATTGTTTTTGATCAAACATTCTTCTAGGTCATATAGCCCTGGTGTGTCCACTTGCAGTACAGAGGTAACTTGTGGTTGCTGTGAAGCTGAACACTGTGACACTGTTATGTCAAATGCATTGATGGTAATCCATGGCGGACAGTGTTTGGTGGAGCTCCCCGATTAAAACAAGCTTGGAAGTGCGAGTGCCATCCACTTCCGTAATATCTTGCCTCTGGAAATACTTTGAACCTGGAGAGAGGGTGAAAGTCACTTGAGGACTTTCCTTTATAGGGTCGCTATGAGTTGCTTATGACTGACGGCACTTAAAAACAACAATAACATCCTTGAACTAGAGTTCTGGTGGCCTAGTGGCAAGAAGCTGTACTTCAATCCTAAAGGCTCATAGTTTGAAGCCACCAGTTGCTGTGTAGGAGAAAGATGAGCAATCTCCTCTCTGTGTGAGTAACTGCCTCTTCCAGAGGGTCACTACAGGTCGGTACTGACTCTAAACTACTCAACAACAACAATTCTTTAAATTTCATTGCATTTAAAAATCAAGCAGAAAAGTTTATTTATACATTGTGTTTCACACTATTTTATATAAACTTTTTAAGCAAACCAATTTTAAAAAATAATATAAAATAGAATGTATATGAAAGATTATATAAAACAAAGTATATGCACAAAAAATGTGACTTATTGTATGAAAACTAATAAAATATTTTAGAAAATCAAGCAACAAAGTTAGTTGTTTTTTGTTGTTATTTTTGTCTTGTGTATGTATGTGTAACTTTATTTTGTGATCTAATGAGAAACTTTTAACATATTCAATTATGTTATGCACTTATGAAATAAAATTGCATGGTTATGTTAGAGAGTAGACAAATACTGGTGACCAAATTACCCAGACTATACAGATTCATGTTTCTAATACAGATTCAACAAAAAGAGATTGGAAGTAATTACATAAAATGAAAATACAGTTGGAACACATAGCTTTCAAATATCTCAAAATCCCAGGAAAGACAAAGCACATGTGTGTAAATGGCTTAAGGGGGTATCATAATAACCTTTGCCAGAGAGATTTGTATTTAAGTGGAGCAAAGAAAATCACATAAAGAATGTTGGCAAGGATGTAATGGAAGCAGAACAGTGTGGGGGGAAAAATTCAACTTTTTTTGTGAATTTACTTGTTTCCTTAAAATATATATATATATATATTGATGTCCTAACCCTTTTACCTGTAAAAATGACTTCTAAAAAGAGTGGTAAATGGGACATGGGGACACAGGGCCAGAACTTTCTTTCAGAAAGGGTCAAAGAGAGTGAGACTAGCACATGCCTCTCACCACCCCCAAAGAGAAAGCAGAAAAAGATCCCATAGCCCAATCCCATGATTCCTCTAGAGTCACACCAGTAAGAAGTGGTTCATTTATTCATTGTTGACTCACAAACTCATGGTTACGGTGCTAAGAATAAGAATAGTTAGGGAAATAAGTTGAAGAGTAAGATAAAAAACATCTTACAAGTTCATATTTTAGTCTAAAAGTTCTACTGTGCAATTCCTCAATTAGTCCAGGCTCGAGTTTCAGTTCAGCAACACAAATTCAAGAAGCCTCTGGTTTTCTCAATCATCCGGCAAGGTTTGCCTCAGAGAAGTCAGCTTCTCCTTCAAACATCTGGCAAGAACAGCAAAACATTTAATTGTGTGTCAGCACAAATGCAAAAAGCCTTAGGTCATAACTTGGCACACTTTCTTCACAGCAATACCCCATTCTCTCCACCACCATCAACAGGGTCTCATCACAAAGGTCTTGCTCTCAACAGGAGCTTGCTGCAGTCTCCATCTAAACCTGTGGCCTAAAATCTAACTACTCAGTGTGGGAAGCATTCTCTCTTTTATCCTATCCCCACAGCTGTTGCTGGTTTGTAAGACCATGTGTCTGTAGTCAAGGTAGCTGGAGACCAAGGAGGCCTTAAATGTAATGGCTTAAAAAACAAAAACAAAAACAAAAACAAGCCAATTTTTAGGCTGACACTGTAATGACCTTGGTTGAAAAATGGGATTTTTCTTTTTTAATATCAAGAAGGCCAAAAAAAAAAAAAGAAGGTCATACTAAAGTATGTTGGTGGTTGATGAATCTTAAGTGATTTCCTTCTGAATGATATGTTGTTGTTGTTGTTGTTAAGTGCCGTCAAGTCACAGGTGACTCAGTGACCCTATGAAGGAGCATCCTCAATGCTTGGGTGCCTTTCATCCTCTCTCCAGGTTCATAGGGTTTCAGGAGGCAAGCTATTATGGAAGTGGATGCCACTCCTCCTTCCAAGCTTGTTTTAATCGGGGAGCTCCACCCCACTCTCTGTCTGCATTGGGTAACCAGCCATTAACGCATTTGACACATCAGTGTCAGTGTTCAGCCTCACAGCAACCACAAGTGACTGCAGTATGGCAATTTGTACACCAGGGCTATATGACCTAGAGGAATGTCTGAATAAAAACAATGAAAGAGAGGCCCGAGGGCGGTAGATTAAAAGTCACTCGCCTTTGGCTTGGTAGCATCACCTTCTGTCCACTGGGCCAGCTGATCTCTCTCTATACATTGATGTCATTACTGTTGAGTCGTAGGCGACCCATAGTGACCCTATGAAGGAGAGTCCTCTCTGAGTGATATAGAAATGAATACTATGGAGAGTCAGACAGAAAAAGGAAGTAACTATGGAAGACCACATCTAAAAGCTAGGAAATACATGGGGCAACCAGATACTGAGACACAAAATTATCTTTCTTTCACACAAAGCCCACAGAGTAAAAACATATCCCTGGCAATGCCATGATTGTACTTCTAGCCTCATAAAATGAAAGACAATAAATGTTTCTTTTTTAAGGCATTTCTATTGCATTTTTGTTACATTTTGGTTGTGCCTGTGTACTATCGAGCCAGAACTGACCCACAGCTGACCCTCCAGCAGGTTTTCAGAGGAAGTCAATTGCACGAGAGTTTTCAGAGGAAGTCAATTGCACGAGAGGAGAGGAAATTGCCCATCCTTCTGGTGGCTTCAAACTGTGTACCTTATGATAAATTTGGAGAAACTACATCAACATTAACTCAATATGGCTGAAACACAAAGAATGAAGCCACAGAAAGGGATGAGATTTGAGAAAACAAGGATTCTATAAGCCATAAACAGAAATATGAGTCTTTCATAAGAACAATAAGCAAGGAAGTAAATAACCAAATTTTTAATTATAATTCTAGTTTTTGAGTGGGTAATTAACTTGAGGCAGGAACAACTGCTGCTAGATTCTCATGAGAGAACAATTTCTTCTGAACTAGAGGTACAAGCCAGGCTTGGCAATATTTATTTAGAAAACAATCAATAGAACTTGTTAACTGGCTTGTTCAGACAAAGAAAGAGCTAAGAATATGTTTTTGGTAGAATGACAACATAATTTTATTCTACTAAAAATCAGTTTCGATTGCATTGACTTGAGATTGCCAATGTGGTATACAATCAGATGTATCAAATTAGTAGATGCATATGCAGATCTGGACTTAAGAGAGTGATTATAGCTGAGTATAGAGTTTTGAGAGATAAAGAATCATTTTGAAGCCATTAGAGAAATTCAATTCATAAAAGTATGAAGTTCTCAAGTGTTTAGCATTTAAGGGATAAGTAATGTCAATGGCATCTGTGTAAAAGGAGCAAGAACAATATTATGGAGATGACCATATCTGGACTGTACTGATTCTACAGGAAAAGCTGTCCCCCAAACATCATTCACAACAAAAGAAATTGGTGGACACAAAAGAATTTCATGAAACAACATATGAGCAAAAGCCTGTGGTGATGAAGGAAGAAGTTCAAGTTGCTTTGAAAGAATTGGCAAAAAACAAGGCGCCAGGAATTGACGATACACCAAATGATATATTTCAACAAACTAGATGTGTTCACCAAGTTGTGCCAAGAAATCTGGGGGATAACCACCTGGCCAACTGACTGGAAGAGATCTATATTTGTCCCATTCCAAAGAAAGGTGATCATACAGAGTGTGGAAATTACCAAACAATACCATTAATATCACATACAAACAAGATTCTGCTCAAGATAATCCCAAAATGACTGGAACAACAAATCAACATAGAACAACCAGAAGTACAGGCTGGATTTAGAAGGGGTCATGGTACAAGGGATATTGTAGCTAATGTTAGACGGAGCTTGGTGGAAAGCAGGGAGTATGAGAGGAATGTATATCTGTGTTTAATTGACTATGCAAAGGTATTTCACTGTATGGACCACAACAAACTATGGCTAATTCTGAGAAGAATGGGGATCCCAGAACACTCGATCAGGATTATGAAAAACCTTTATTTGGTCCAGGAGGCAGTCATCAGAACAGAGCAAGAAAACACTGCATGATTTAAAATTGGGAAGGGTGAATGCCAGGGATGTGTCCTATCTTCATATATTCATATGCATATGGCCTCAGACCTCTGGTATTTCTTTCAGGCCAAAAGTAATTTCTCAAATTTTCTTTACATTTTAGTAGAGCAAAAGTAGCCAGTTAGCAAGATTTCCTAAAGCCCTAACTACTACTCTTACAGAATTGGCTTATACGAGGGCAGGGTTCAGAGCTCTTGTTCAATGGGTCGCCATGAGTCACATTCTACTGGATGGCACATAATAACAACCACCGCCACAACCTGAAATAGACTGAAAAAAACAGCCAGAAAACCAGGCTGAAATTCAAACTAATTCAAACAGACTAAATCTGTTTCTATCCTGTCCATTTTAATTCAAAGAGCTCTGCAGGACAGTTGAATTTCCCCATAGAATTTTCAAGACTGTAATTTTTACTGTTTTAAATTGTTACTTTTTTCCTCCTAAAAAATGATTGGTGAAAAGTGGCTTGAACTGTAAGCCACTTTCTTAATGACTGAACAACCAGGGTCCAAGATAAACTGAAAATGTGTGAAATGGGTGGGGAAGACTGTGGTAAGAGTAAATGGAAGAATCTGTTTTGGAAAAAAATATATTCAAATTTTGTAAATAAACTAGTATAATTTAAAAAAAGAGTAATTGAGAGTAAGCGATGAGTTGTGTTAAATATTGCCTATATCTAAGTTTTAAGAATAGCATTTTATATACAAAAAGAAGAATGTCATCGTTTTTCTGTGATGAGACAGTTTCAGAAAACCAACAAGGCACTAAGAAAATAGAATAATGAAATGCATTGCCCTTTATAAGATGTTTCAGTGCAGAAAGAAGATAACTATGTAAAAGGATAGGAGAAGAGGAAAGAGGGAGTGAGTCTAGAGTCAGACTGGCAGTACAAGAATTAGCCATAGACTATGTAATATTTGTCCTTTTATGACTGAGATATTTCACTCAGCAAAATGCCCTCCAGGGTCACCCATTTTGTAGAATATTTCATGAGTTCCTTGTTTTTCAATGTAGCATAGTATTCCATTGTGTGAATATACCAGAGCTAATAGCAAAATTTAGCAGAAGAGCAAATATCAACTGCTGGCAAGGTTGTGGAGAAACTGGAACCCTTATTCACTGTGTTGGGAGTGTAAAATGGTGCAACCTCTGTGGAAGGCAATGTGGCGCTTTCTCAAAAAGTTGCAAATAGAAATACCATTAGACCCAGTAATTCTACTACTGGGAATATACCCTAAAGAAACCATAGTCACCACCCAAGCAAATATAAGCACACCTATGTTTATTGTGAAGAGATTGAGATCATTCACAGCTTTAGTTTGCTCATCTCCATGGTCAACACTCTCCGTACCAGAAGCCAGGAAATAAAAAACCGTATTGCCCCCATAGACTTCAATGCTGTAAACATATTTCATCCAGTTTTTCTCAGTCTTACCCCCACCCCAATGCCAGCCTCATTCTACAACAGTGGCACCATATAGCATTTGTCCCTTTGTGAC
>NW_006399908.1:4844170-4854256 GCF_000299155.1 Elephantulus edwardii | reverse complement strand
CTGGAAAGGGTTAAAGCAGGCTACTCCTTGGAGGCAAGGATTCTGGGGCTTCGTCTGACATACTTTGGGCATGTTGTAAGGAGGGACACGTCCTTGGAGAGGGATATCATGCTTGGGAGGGTGGAGGGACAGCTCAGGAGGGGAAGGCCTTCTAGGAGGTGGATTGATTCAGTGACTGGGGTAATCGGGATGGATGTGTCAGAGGCAGTGTGATTGGCACAGGACAGAGCAGAGTTTAGGGATATTGTACATAGAGTCGCTATCAGTTGCAAGCGACTGGACAGCACATAACAACAACAACAACATGTTTATTGCTACTTTGTTCACAATAGCAAGAGTTGGAAATGCACATATGTGCATTAACAAACAAATACCACTGTTGTAAAACAGGACTGATATCAGGGTTGAGGGAAGGCTAAGAAAGAGGGGATAAATAATGTATACTGCATTGAAACAGATGAGGGAGAGAACTATTTTAAAGGGATACATGATTAAGTATTATTATCAAGACAGGAGCCCAGAATGAAGGCTGCTTTGTGGAGTGGATTTGGGATAAGGATGTGTTTAACAATGAAAGAATTTTTCTTTTACTTTTCAAAGAGAAAGCGAATTGGGGAGGGGCGGTGGGCAGGGAAAAAAGTGCAACAATGAATGAATGGAAATCCTAAGACTCTGTAAACGTTCATTAAAATTAATAAAACTAAATTAAAAACAAAAAAAGTGTTGATTGATTTCCTGAAGTCTATAGTGAGCTCTGGTGGTCTAGTGGTTAAGAAACTGTACTGCAATCCCAAGTCACACAGTTCAAATCTACCAGATTCTCTGCATGAGAAGGGTAAGCAATCTCCTTGTGGGCAATTAACTGACTCTGAACATCCACTAGGATCAGCTATGGGTTGGTTCTGACTCAAATGCACACAAAAACAACAATGGCATATTTAGGGATCTCTGATGGCTTAGTGGTAAGAAATTGCACTGTCAACCCAAAGGCTTGCAGTTCCAATCCACCAGCTACTTTATGGAAGAAAGATGGGAAAATTATGCAAAGATTAAGGAAATTATGGACAATCTCCTCCTTTGTAATTTACTGCCTCTGAAAACCCTCTGGAGAATCAATTATGAATTGTTTCCAACTTGATAGTACTTAACAACAGTAACATAGTCATATTGTAGAGCAATGAGATGTTCCATTAAATAAATACATACATATTTTAAAAGATGATAGCTTTCACTAATTCTATGACTAGAGATGTCATCCTCATTCTCAGATGTAATCCAGGTGATCCAGAATCTTCCACAAGTCAGCTATTATTGCATTTGACAAAATGCCAGCATCGTCCTACTCTTCTTAATCATTGGAGTAAATTCTTATAATTTCCAGGACTTTCTTATAGTGCACATATGCATTAAAACAAATTTGTAAGATTATATGTAACATTTCCAAACTTCAAAGACAAACATAAGACCTATCAATATACTGTTAATAAAAGGCAATAACAATAAAAACTTTTAAAAAATAAAAAAAATGTAACCATGCAGGCTTACATGTGAAGGATTAAGCTGTTTTATTTTCACCCTGATGCAGGTAGGTCGAGCTTTCAAATCAGAGTCAGCCACTCTGTTGTTGTTGTTGTTGTTATGTCTCATTGAGTCACTTGCAACTCATAGTGACCCTCTGTATATTAGTTCTGAACCCTGCCTTATCCTGATCCAATCTCAACAACACTGGCAGATCTATTCCAATTTTCTCTTTTACTGAGTCAATTCATCTCATCCTGTGCTGTCCCTCCGTCCAAGCATCTGGTCCCTCCTGCTTCAAAATTCTTGCCTCCTGGGAGCAGTTTAGTTTCACCCTCTTTGCCACAGACTTGTTTGTTCTCCTGGCAGTCCAGGGTATGTTCAACACTGTTCTTTAGCACCATAACTCAAAATCATCAATTCTTCTATCATCATTATTGCCCAGCTCTCTGATGCATAACAATTAATTACAAAGACCATGGCCCAGGCCAGGTACATACTAGTTTCCAGAATGACATCATTGTTCTTCAGTACTCTAGGGAGGTAATGACAGCTGATTTCCCAATGCAATTCTTCTTTTGGTTTCCTGGATGCTGGTCCCAAGAGTGTTGATTGTCGAATCAAGCAAGCTGAAGTTGTTAACAATCTCAATCTCTTCATGAAGCTGCCAACTGGCCCAGTGATGAGAATCTTTGTTTTCTTGATGTTGAGCTTCAATCTATATTGAGTCCATAACACTTGCTTTTGTTGTTTTGCACCATTGAGTGAGAACTGACCCATAACTGATTCTCTAGCAGGTTTTCAGAGGTGGTCTTTCCAGTGGATTCGAACTGCATGCCTTCAGGATTGCAGCACAGCTCCTTGCCATTAGGCTACCAGGGCTCTCTTAATGGGGGGTTTAAATATGAAAACCATTGCTGAGGTCAGCAGATTGTAGTTTGGACAGTATTCTGTAGGTCAGCTCATTTTATTGGAGAAATAGAGTTTATAGTGACAATGAGGCAGTTTTATTTTACCTAACGCTATCAAGCATAGATTTAAGAGAATACAGTCTATACAGACTGTCACCTTAAAATAGAAGACACTTGATAATGTTTAAGTTAGGAAAAGAATGGCCAGAAAAGAGGAGAAATTTGAAGCTATTGAGAAAGAAACGTAATCATTGGATCAGTCAGTATCCCTGAAAAAGCAGAATGAAATGAAATCCATAGATCACATGGAGGAAGTGGTCTGGAACAGAACTTGGGCTGACTCTTCAACTGTAACAGGACTGAAAGGGAATGAATGGGTGTAGAAATTAATAAGCCTGTAGTTTTAATAAAATTAGCTCTGCTGGCATTGGACATTACATTACATGTCCTACTAGCTACAGGGTTAACATTTCAAATTTACCAGCTGTTCCTCACAAGAAAGATGGGCAATTTCCAAAAAAATGATTTACAGCTGTGACCCTATGGAGGCTCACGATGAGTTGGAAGTGATGCACAGCATTAAGCGTGGCATGACACAGAGTGGTTCTTAGAGTAAAAGGCTGAGCAATTCTGTAAGATTACAATTGATGCTTCTGGCATAACATGGAGTACAAAGTAAATGAAATTTGGAAGGATTTGACAAAAGGGACTGTATGTATAGATGACAAGAGTTAGAGCTTCTTAAGAAATTAAAGAACAAGAAATCTAGAACAAAGAGTGGGAAGTGGAACATCTGGAGGTTTTACTCACAGATGAATAATTTAGCTCAGTGTTTCAGGTATGAGGTTTTGCAAATAATAACAAGGTCAATAATTGATCATGAAGGTGGACTGATGAAATGGCATACAGCTTCAAATCAAAGAAGTTGAGGAAGAATTAATAATTCAGGCTTTTATCTAGTTCACACATATTATCCAGAATTTTTTTATTGATTAGGATTGCAGCACTGTGTCTTGTCACAAGGCCACCAGTGCTCCCTAAAACACAGAATAACACAGAATTATAGATAAAGAAATTAGGACTGAAAGGTGAGACTCCCCCCCTGGGAGAAAGATCTGAAAGTTTGCTTCCTTAAACATTACAACTTTGGAAGCCTCATGGGACAGTTCTATTCTGACCTATAGCATCAGTAATGGTAGGAATTAACATAAGGACAGTGGATTTGCTTTCTATATAAAAGGAAGGAATCATTGAATGGCTCAACTAAATTAAGGTTTGGTTGCTTGAAACTGCCTGAAGACACTTTGGGGGAAAAAAGCTTGATATTCTACTTACAAAAGATCATAGCTAAGATTAGTTCTATCTATTAAGTTGTGGTGCTGGAGAAAATTATTGAATGTGGTACCCTGGACGGCCAAGAAAACAGATTCATCCTAGAGAGGATTAAACCAGGCTGCTCCTTGGAGGCAAGGATTCTGAGGCCTCATCTGACATACTTTGTACATGTTATACGGAGGGAAAGGTCCTTGGAGAGAGACATCATGCTTGGGAGGGTGGAGGGACGGCACAGAAGGGGAAGACCCTCTATGAGGTGGATTGATTCAGTGACTGGGGTAATCGGGATGGGTGTGTCAGAGACAGTGAGATTGGTGCAGGATAGAGCAGGGTTTAGGGCTGTTGTACATAGGGTCACTATGAGTCGCAAGCGACTCGACAGCACATAACAACAACATTGTGATACACATAGGTTTGGTATGGGCTGTAATGGACTTGAAATCAACTGATTTGGACTTTTAATTTATAAGAGAAATTATAGTTAGTCTTATGAGTGATCAAAAATCAAAGATCTAGACATCTGCTGTCCCTAAGATTCAGTAGTTCCTTGTTTGATAGAGGAGGGTCTAGCCAAGAAATAAAAAAAAAAAAAATAAAAAGTAGATAAATGAACTCATCATTTTGATAATGTCTGTGAGCTGATCATAATTTAATTGAAAAAGAGCTTTTCCTGTTTACTTATGAAACAGCAGCAGTTTTAGTAGCTGTGAAAACCATCTGGAAGGAATAGGGCATGGTCCGTTTTGATTCTTTGGTTTATATTTAATATACTGTATCCCATAAGGAGATGACCCAGCTTGTAGACGATAAGTAGAATGGGCAGAGGCCCAGGAGGTCATGGCCTAGTCTTTTGATGAGAACAGTTTCTAGATCAAAGGGAAATATAATGAGACACTGGCTATACCTCAAGAATGTTTTGTTTTGTCAAATGTAAATCATTTTAAGCTAAACTTTATCTACATGTACAGTGGATTTCAACTGTGTTTGACTAATAATAAGTGAAGACAATTAAAAATAAAATAGAAGATTTCTCATACTCAGTGTCAAATACAAGTAATAATTTGATATTTTTTACCCCTTTAAAATAAGCCTATTATTTTCTCCTTTTTACAAAATAGAAATACACAAAACAATAGAATTAAGAAAACTTAATTTAAGAATTATTTTTCTTTCACTTTCCAAAGAAGGAAAAGCACTGTAATAAAATTAAATCTTGCTAGTCTTTTAAAATATTTTTTTCTTTTGACTAAATATGTTAAAATGTAGGGCAGAATATTTTCTTTGATGTCTCAGTGGGAGAATCTGATGCTAATCTGGAAAGGACATCTAAATTTGTTAAGTGTGAAAGAGAGATATTTTGTCTGTTCTTCTTACATTCCCTCCTCCCTTTAGCCCTTCTGCATTTTTCACACAAAAATCTGTTAAGTAGGGTGTCACATGAACATGAGTTTGCACTTACAGCCTCTTTGTAAATTGCTAAGATTTAATCATTTTCTTTCTGTTTCCACCTGAATTTACTAAACATTGAGGTAATTATCAGCATATTATTTTGAGTTTCTATCTCTACAGATAGGAACATTGACTCTACAAATTTTCAATTGCTTTACAGAATCATGAACACCTTGTTCAATAACGGGAGCTAATGTCACGGTTTTATATTTAAATGATGTGTGCTTATCCAAGATTATATGATACTTTTTTGATGTTCCAAATTAAAATATCCCTCCAACTCTCATAAGCTTCAAATATGTAATAAACATGCATTTTTCAATTTCACTTGGAAAGAGTTTATAAAGAAGAGTTGTCTGGAACTATAAGAACTAACAAAAATAGAGTTGTTAAATGCTGCCAGTCTCCAGAATGTTTTGCCAATAGCAAATATGTTAAAGTGTGATAAATCATGCTTATCTTTGGGCTATATGCTTCTCACTTCACACTCGAATTTTAAGAAATGTTCTTGTTTAAAAAGTGTTTTAAAAGGGTATTTTCTTTAAAACCTTTTCTTTGCCCTGAGAAAGGCCAGAATTCGGAAAACACTCCAAGTGGCCCTAATGCATACTTCAGTATGATGCTATATGCTGTTAAGTCAGGACTGACTTAGAGGTGACCCTACAAGTAGGTTTTCAGAGGTTGCGAATTGCATGGAAGGAGATTGCCTACATTTTTTTTTCTCAGAGCAGCTAGAGGACTCAAACTACCTTTAGATTAGCAGTGAAACTCTAGCCAAATCATGTGAGAAAACAAGGTGAGTTACATGTTCCTTATAGCATAGTATTGAAATTGTAGGCAGTATAATGCTCCCTGTAGTTAGTATTATTATTTCAAAAGATCAATCACTAGAGCCTTCAATACAAATTATATATCAACATCAATAAAACAAAAATCCTCACCAGTAGATCAATACAACCTCATGATAGATGGATGTAAGATTAAAATTGTCAATACTTTCATTTTACTTAACTCCATTGTCAACATTGATGATAACAGCAGATGTGTGATATTGGCAAAACATACTGTCAAAGACAAAGAGCTAGAGAGAGAGAGCAAAGATAAAAGACTAAGGTGTGATCAGATCAAGTTATTATATTTTCAATTGTTTTGAATATTTCTGAAACTTGACAGTGAATAAAGATAGCAGAAATACAACAGATGTCTTTGAATTGTGGCACTAACAAAGAGTTTTGAATATCCTAAGGACTGTCAAAAGAACAAACGGAACTTTATTGGAGGAAGGTACATCCAGGGTACTTCTTAGTGCAAAGATGGTGAAGCTTCCTCTCTTTTTGGGTATGTTATCAGAAGGGCACAGTCTTTAGACAAAGATATCAGGATGGGAAAGGTAGAAGGTCAATAAAAGAAAGACTTCAATAAGATAGATTGACATAGTGACTGTAACAATGGACTTGAACATTGGATATTTTAAGAATGGCATAGAATAAGGCAAGATTCTTGTTTGTCGTTCACAGGATCATTATCGTTACGTTGTTAGGTGATGACGAGTTGAATAGGACTTAGTGATTCTATGACTAGCTGACTTGAACTCTGCCCTATCCTATGCCATCCTTCCCATCACTAGAGTTCATTGTTGAAGTCACCGTGTCAGTCCATCTTATTGGGAGTCCTCCACTCCTTTCCTGATGCTCCATCTTTCCAAGTACGATGTCCCTTATCAAAAAATAGCCTTGCTTTGTTACATGTCCAAAGTATGAGAGCTGAAGCTTTGCTATCTTTGCCTACAAGGAGCACTCTGGTTGCACTTTTTCCAATACATTTCTGTTTGTTCTTTTAATAGTTGATAGGATATTCAGTATTCTTCAATAATAATAGCAACAAATTTCCCAAGACTAAGGTACAAAAAGTATGCAATCATCACCACTGTTTCAGACAACCGTTGTTAGGTGCTATCAAGTTGAGTATGACTCATAGCGACCTTAGGAGCAACAGATCTGAACATTGTCCTGTCCTGTGCCATCCTCACAACCTCTGACACACTCGAATCCATTACCTCAGTCACCATACCAACCCATCTGGCCAAGGGACTTACTCTCCTTCGCCACTGCTCCACCTTTCCAAGCATGATATCCCTCTCCAAGGAATAATAGCAACATACTTAAAATATGTGAGATGAAACTTCATCATCTTTGCCTCCAAGAAGCTCTTGGGTTACACCTTCTCCAGAACATACCTGTTTTCTTCATTTGTCAGTCCATGGCAGGTTCAGCACTCTTCTCCAAAACCACAGTTTAAAGATAATAATTATTCGACCATCCTTAGTCTTTATGCAGCTCTAAGATGCACATCAAGTGACTGAAAAGAACAAACAGTAGATCTCTAAAAATCACCTTTTTAATATATTCCAAATTTGCCTATAATCAGGAAAGTATTTTTATGTAGAACATGCTAGACAAAATTCTAGGTTGTTGTCTTGGTAAGTTATGAAGGAATATATATTGTTCTTTCCTGCTCTCCAATCTCATCTCTCTCTCCTCCTTTTCCTAATCCTGCTTTTCTTACTATACATTCACTTAGTAGCCAGGACTTTATTCCTCTGTAAAATGAATAGTTTTGGTCTATATTATTCTTACAAACAACTCATTAATTGTGTCTGACATAATTTGTATTTCAGTATAAAATGCATTTATTTGTAAGCTTTCTGCAAACTGTATAAATTTAGACACATTGTTCAATGATGAAAAGATTTGGAAAGACCTAAGTCCCATTTCAGAAATAAAGACTTACATATGGTCCCTTAGCTTCTGTTTTTATCCTTCTTCAGACTATTTTGGGCTCCATATTGGGTTTGGTGGCATTTATTATACACAGTTATTCTATCTGTTCACTTCTGCTTCTTTTATCTCCCCTTCCCTAGTGATATTTCCTATTGTATTTCTTGAATGCTAATCTCAGAATTGTCTTAATGAATTACCAAAAAGGAGACTCAATTTCATTGGTTCCTCCTATGATGACTACATACAAAGTTCAGGTGGAAAAAATATGAATAAAATAAAGACTTCTTATCATGACAAGAGGTTTTATTACCAGTGAACAGGCAAGTACTTTGTTAGGGATCAGGATAATTGTCCCCAGTGCTTCTGAAATCATGGTTGGGAAGTCATTCATTTAGGGTAGAATGGAGTTTAGACTCTGCAACAAATCCACTTTTTAATGATAAGTTCCAACAGCTACTTTTGATGACTAAGAATGAGGGAATTGGTCAACTTATGAGAATAAAATTTGCGAAGAAACCTGCTGTTTTGTGCTAAGCCTATGATTGTGGTTCAGATCATTGTGATTCACAAAATATTTGCTGACTTATTTTCATAACTTGATTGTCAAGCACTTTTCCCTGTTTGTCTTAGTCCAGAAGCTCTACAGAAACTTTTCTATGTTGTAACAACATCAAATGCCTAATGACAGGTAACTCTGTTTGATGTATACCGTCTAGGAATTTAATCTGGGTATCCTGCAATATAGACAAGAAATCTACCAGTGAGCCAGTATCTCATCATCCAACTGGAATATATTCTCAAAAAAAAAATTATCCCAACTGTTTCACAAATAGTGTGGATGACAGTGGGATTAGATAAACCCTAACAGGGAGTTGCTGTTCTATCTTAAAATCCCTTGCCTATCTAAAGGCGTGTTGTTTGTTGTTGAGTACCATCAAGTCAGAACCAACCCATAGCTGACCCCTCCACCAGATTTTCAGAGGCAGTAAATCACAAGGAAGGAAATTTCCCATCTTTTTTCTGTGGAGCAGCTGATGGATTTGAACTGTGTAATGATGCAAGTTATACAAGTGTTCAGGTCTTTTGTTCATAGGGTCACTATGAGTCGTCTACAACTCGATGGCACTTAACAGAAACAACAACAACATAGAAAGAGCTCTGTTGGCCTAGTGGATTGAAAGTTTTGCTACCAAGCCAAAGGTGGGTTATTTTTTATGTGAGGCCCTCAGGCCTGGTTTTAATTGTTTTTGTCCATTTGTTGTTCAGAGGTAACTCATGGTTGCTGTGATGGTAAACACTGTGACACTGATGTGTCAAATTATCCATGGTGGAAGCTTGGAAGTAGGAGTGACATCCACTTCTGAAATTGCTTGCCTCCAGAACCTCTATGAACTTGGAGAAATGATGAAAGCTATACAAGTATTCAGGTCTTTCATTCATGAGTCTTCTACAACTCAACGGCACTTTACAACAACAACAGCCTTGGAAGTCCATTGAAGGGCTAGGAATGAGTCAGCTATTACTCTCTGACAATGAGTTTGAGTTTTTAATATTAATAATATCTTAGGATGCCAAGTGTTATCCCTAAGAACAGTAGGACAAATTGTGAATAGTATTGTCCAGATGTTCTCATCTTTGCTGCAAAGTCAGGTAATGAATGGATTTCATTCCGTTTTGCCGTGGTGAATTTATCCTGATTGAATGGTGTTATCAGAATGATTATTATCATTATTATTATTCGCCTTTTCCAAGGGGAAAAAAGTACCATAATGACTTCCCTTATCTCTTTACCCTCTGCTTCTTCCTATATTATATTCCTAGGGATTTGAAAACATGAGTGTGTGTATATTAACTTGGTAGCAAGCATCTAATTATTTGGCAGGATTAGAAAAACTAAATTTATTATTTATTTGTTAATCAGGAAAGACGTAGCTAAGTTTGTTGTTTTGTCTTTCTTTTTTTGTGTGGGTTTTTTTTGTTGTTTTTGTTATTTGTGTATGTGTGTACCGTCAAATCTGATCTGACTGGCACAGGAGGAGATTGCCCCTCCTTCTCCAGCAGAGCATCTGGTGGATTCGAACCACTTACCTCTG
>NW_006399908.1:4836211-4843985 GCF_000299155.1 Elephantulus edwardii | reverse complement strand
TTTTTTTTTTAATAGTTTATATTTTTAAGTGCTTTGGTAAATACGCTATAAAATATTTGTGTTGCCGTTTACTTTCTCCCAATAATTTAAGAGTTGTCGTTGTGCATTGTTCAGTAGGAATCAACTGGTAGTTGACCCCACAGTGAGTTTTTAGAGGCAATAAATGGTTTGGGAAGAGATTGCCCATCCTTCTCCAGTGGAACAGCTTGTGGATTCAAATCATGTACCCTTGCGTTGGCAGCACAACTCTAAAACAGTAAAATATGATTCAAAATACAACTCCACTTTTAGAAAATTAGAACTCCACTCTGAAAATGAGGGATTTATTTCTGCTAAGAAGCTAAAGATTTTGAAGCTCACTGTGATCATCTCCAACAGTTTTACATCATTTAAGTACTGACACTTCCATCGTTTTGCTCCAAAAGTATTACTCTGTACTAAGTATAAAACCTTGTAGGAGTATTTTTCAGAAAGTCTCCTAAAAACTGCAATTCTCCTGGCATGATTTTTTCTCTCATACATACAATCTCTTGGACAATTCCATTTATTTAATGCTTTTCTTGCATGTAAAATCTATGAAAAGATATGCTATCTCAAATTAATTCCAATTTGATAGCACTCAACAACAACAACAACAATATTCTTGTATAATCCTAACTTGAAATAGTATTTTCACAAGAGCACTGCTTAATTCATGGCTTTCACTTCTGACAAAGCCATTCATAGCTGCAGATAAGTAATGTAAGCAACGTTTGATTCTCTTTTTATAATCTAGAGAGTATGTTAGTATCAAATATTAACATGCACCTGCACTTGTTAAGTTTAATGTGTAAGTTATTTAACTTCTCTGAATCAATCAATAAACACCAAGGTTGCAAGGTCGTTGTAAGGATTGAGTCAACAAGTACATATAAAGAAATTGGATCCATAATGGATCACTCTCTCATGCCCTTAATCATTGCTATCAAGTTGGCATTGACACAAAGCTGACCCACCATTGTGTACCAGATTTCACATCACAAAAGAGGAAATTGATTCAATAAGTGTCCTTCATATTGTTGTTGTCGGTATGTGTCGTCGCGAGCAACTCATAGCAACCCTTTGCACAAAAGCTCTGAATCCTGCTCTATCCTGAGCCAATCTCATTATCTCTGACACACCTACCCTCAGTATCCAAATTACTGTGTCAGGCCATCTCATCCGGGTTCTTCCTCTTCTATGCTCTCTCTCCACAGTTTGAAACATGATAACTCTCTCCAAAGACTGACCCTCCTAGCTACATGACCAAAGTATGTGAGATGGAGTCTCAAAATCCTTGCCTCCAAGGAGCAGCTTGGTTTACTTTCTCCAGGACAGACCTATCAGGTTTTTGGCAGCCCATGATATGTTAAAAATTCTGCTCCAACACCACAATTCAAAAACATCCAATCTTCTATTATTCTTGATCATTGTCCAGCTCTCTGATACATAGCAAGTATTTTCATAGACCATGACCTGGATCAGGTACACCTTATTCTCTGGACTGACATCCTTCCTCTTCAGCACTCTAGAGTGGTCCTTGACAGATTTCTCTAATGCAATCTCTCTTTTGATTTCCTGACTGCTGGTGCCAAGAATTTTGATTGTGGAACCAAGCAAGATGAAAATTGTTAACAATCTCAATCTGTTCTCCATCTATCACAAAGCTACCAATTGTCCCTCTGTGGTGAGAATCTTCTTGTTGAGATTCAATCCATATCACAAACTACAGTTCTTGATTCTCTTTGACAGATATTTGAGGCCTTCCTTAGTTTCAGTAAACAAAGTTGTGTCATCTGTATACCACAGGTTGTTGATGAGTCTTCCTCCCTTCCTGATGCCACATTCTTCCTCATAAAGTCCAGTGTCTTGAATTATCTGTTCTACATACATATTGAAAAAGTGTGGAGACAGGACACATTCCTGACACACTTCTTTTCTGATTTTGAATCACGCAGTGTTTCCTTACTCTGTTATGACAATAGTCTCCTGATCCAAGCATGTATTTCATGTGAGCGCAAAAAATGGGATTCCCATTCTTCTCAAGGTTAGCCACAATTTGTTGTGATCTACACAGTAAAATGCCTTTGCATAGTCAATGAAACACAGATAGACATTCCTCTGGTACTCTTTGCTTTTGGCCAAGATCTATCCGACATTGGCAATGATGTCTGTAGTGCTATGACCTCTTCTAAATGCAGCTTCCATTTCTGGTATTTCTTTGTTAATGTACTCTACCAATCACTTTTGGAAAAATCTTTAGCAGGATTTTGCTTGTGTGTGATATTAGTGATATTGTTTGGCAATTTCCACCCTCTGTTGGATCTAATGGTTACCCATGGTGGACAGTGTTTGGTGGAGCGTCCCAATTAAAACAAGCTTGGAAGCAGGAGTGACATCCACTTCTGAAATGGTGTGCCTGAGGAAACTCTATGAACAATTCTCAGGCCTTTTGTTCATAGGGTCACTATGAGTTGTCTATGACTCAATGGCACCTAACAAAAACAACAACTGTTGGATAATCTTTTTTAAAAAATTGGAATGAATGTGGATCACAATAAAAAATTGATCATCCACTTTACAATTTACTAAAGTATAGCAATAACAAATTCCAAGATATGAGCCAGAGTAATGTTAGACGTGGTGGGTAAGGTTAGTTTTGAGCTTCACTGAGTCATGATTCTCACTAATTTGGCAGTTAGGTAATGATGCACCATCCTCCATTTTGTGATTTAATGTTCTTTCCCTTTTTTATAACATCATTTTTTAACATATTCTTTAATTTCACCTTAGTTAGCTTACAAAATTTGTATACACTGTATTTCCTTCATATACACTGGGATTCCCATATTCCTTCATTCACATTGTGTTTCATATGATTATTCCCATACATTGCACTTCATAAAGCCAATCACCATTGACCTATGCCTACTGTCACTCTGCCTTTTCAGGATCTCACTGAATCATTCCTTACTATGCAACCAAACAGTGTAATTTCATGAGTTTCTGCTTCACCATCCATATCCTCCCTCCACCCTTGTCCCTTTAGACTGTTATTCAAAGATTACTACAGAAACTTTACAACGAAAAGACTGATAATCCAATTACAAAATGGGCAAAAGCCATGAAAATATTTTTCACACAGGATGACTTTCAGATGGCCAACAGACACATAAAGAAATGTTCAAAACAACTGACAAAAAGGGAGATACAAATCAAAACCACAATGAGATACCATCTAATTTCAGTAGCAGTGCAAAGTTTAACAGAAAACAAAGCAATAAATGTTGGAGAGGATATGGATAAATTGGAACTCTCATACTCTGTTTGTGAGATTGTAAAATGGCACAATCACTCTGGAAGACAATTTGATGTTTCCTCAAAAACTTGAATATAGAAATTCCATATCACTCAGCTTTTCCACTACAATGAATATTCCCCTAGGAAGATAGAGTCGAGGCACAAACGGATATTTAGAAACCAGTGTTCACAGAAACATTGTTAGTAATAGAAAGAAAATGGAAACAACTCAAATGTCCATCAACAAGTGAATAAATTGAGAAATTATGACACATTCACATGATGGAATATTATGTAACTCTCCTCATAAAGACAAATAGTGCATAAGACCATAATAAGATAATGATAAAAAATAGAAGAATAACTAGTAACATCAATGTTTACAGGATGATCTGGCTTTGGAGGATATGTAAGTCAATAAACTGACCATAAAGCAGGTTTTCAGAGGCTCTCAATCACAGTAGAGGAAAATTCCCAGCTTTCTCCCTCTCAGCAGCTGGTAGATTAAAAACCTTGTCTTAAGGTGAACAGTGCAACTATTTACCCGATGGGACACCAGAACTCCTTAAGTGAGAAGTGGTTGCATCGTTGTCCTTCTTAATAATGGACAACACTGCTTCCTTACAAATGTAGAGAGACTATGCAGTTGCTAGCATGATGACTATTGTCAATTTTGCGTGTCATAGGAACTTTTCAGAGGCAATAAATTGTATGATAAGAGATTGCCCATCTTTCTCCTGTGGAGCAGCTGATGGATTTGAACTGCATGCCTTTGGAATTACAGTGCAGCTTCTTACCACTATACCATCAGAGACATACTTAAAAAATTTGGAGGGGTGGAAGTGACACTAAGTTTTTTGTTCCTTTGATGCAACATTTTTCCTCATACCTTTCACTCCTTTAAATTTTCTAGCATTGGCTAAATTATTTAAGAATAAAAATAAGCAAGCAAAGGAATATAATTTTTTTAAAATATATTGGGGGAGAGGGTAGGGAGTAGGAGGAAGGAAAATGTACAATAACTAATGAAAGGAATTTCATTAAAATCACAATTAAAATTTAAAAAAGTAACCAAAAGAAAGAGAAATAACAGAAAGAAAAAGAAAAGGAATCTCAACTCAGTTATTTCCCTGCATATCATCCCTGCATATCCACTTGCTCCTAAATATTGATGTTAGGCTCATCATTGTAAGAAAAGGAGAGAGATACAAACAAGACAAATCTGTTCTGTTTTCTACTTCTCTTTGTGTTGAGTCCTAGAAGTGCTTTGAGACACATGGAGTAATGGAGAAGACAGATAGAATGAAGGTTCAAGATGTGAACTTGACCCAGTTATTACTCCACAATGACTACCCAAGGTCCAACTCTTCTGATTTCTACTTTTTTTTTCCATCTCCTAGAACCTTATCTCTCCTTCTCTTAACTTTGAAATCATCTATATGTACTCTTCATTACTCTGCTTTGGATCACTGATGTCAATTCAGGAACCTTGGAATTCTTGAAAACTTTCCTAATTCCAACAATTCTAACACAATCCTGCTTACACAGGATGTCACTACAAGCTTGGTTACACAACTGTAAGAGGCAAGTATTGTATATATTGCTATATTGAATCCTGAATTGTTTCAACAGGACAATGTGTGCTGAGAGTCTTAAGAGTTATGAACATTTTCATCATAGGTACGTAGATACATGGTATTTGTTCTTGACTTATGTAGAAAAATGTGACAGAACTACAGAACTAATTCTACAAAGGAGAAATCATCATTTGATATAAATAACTGAAATATAAACAAAACCACACTCTAAAATATATCAATAGCTTTTAAAAATAATTCAATCACCTCACAAAAATTTAACCTGTACAAGTATGTATGTTATAAACAAACTCTTATGTACTCTAAACCTTTGTATTCCCAGAAATAACTGCTGTCAGTAGGTTATTTAGTTTCTTTAGTAATAGACTGCTTCTTTAAATATATCTGAAACAAGTTTCCCTTTAATATCTTCATTGTTGTTGTTGTTGTTGTTTAATGCTGTCGAATCATAGATGACTCATAGCGACCTTATGAACAAACAGCTTGAGCACTGTTCAGTACATAGAGTTTCCGGAGACAAGCCATTTCGGAAGTGGATGCCGCTCCTGCTTCCAGGCTTGATTTAGTCGGGAAGCTCCAGCCAACACTGTCCACCATGGGTGCCCATTACCACGACTGGCACATCACTGTCACAGGCTTCAGCATCACAGCCACCACGAGTTACCTCTTCATTAGGGTCATTTAAAGAGGTTAAAATATAATTGCCACTAGCATCTTTCATAAGCATCTTCAGAAAAGGCATTTCTTTTATATTGCTATCTTATCTTTTAATCAGAATATCTCTGGGAAAAATATATTCTGTTGGAGAAGTTACTGTGAGAACATGGGACTCATGACAAGTAAGATCATGAGTGTATCTCTCTAAATCCCTTGAGCTGGTCAATCTATGACCCGAATTATTGTCAGGCTGATCAGCAGTCAAGAACATTGTGCTGATGCAACAAAATTTCCCATAAGCTCTTGAAAGGACAGCTGTCTGGTGGTGTGATTTCAGAAAATAGTCATCGACACACGGCAGTAACTTTAGAAAAGTTGAGTGTTTTAATGGATTATGGAATTAAAAGAGACCTCTAAAGGGAGGAAATGTGTTTAATAGCAATTTATAGATACCTAACTATATTTTAAATATACAACGATGTGACAGCTTTCATGAGACTAAATATTACAATCCCTCTTCTCTCTAGACTATGGAAGAATTTGTAAATTTAAGTTGATGAATGATCCAATAATCATTCTATAAATGTAGGCTCTAAGTTAATGTCTAGCCAGATTAGCCTAAAAGTCTACCGACAATGAAAGAAACAACAAATTCCTTCAACCTCGATAGTTTCTTTCTTAGTTTTTGACCATTTACAAAAAACATTCTTGGTTTCTATGCTTTATCAATAGTTTCCAGGCCTTCATTGGTGAAATATCATATATTAATTCATGCAAAAAATAATATTCATTCTCTTACTCTGCTGGCTTTGCCAACAAGCTGGTGATTCCACTCCACCAATCTTTCTCAGAAGAAAGATTTGCAGTCTCATCCCATACTTTTTTATAGCCTTAGAATGACATGCTTTCGATGGAAGGATGCCAAAATTTGGAATCAACTCTACAGCAGTAGAAATAGTAAATGTCTGATACTAGTATAGGTTTCTGAAAAATACCAGTACTCAAACTGACAAAGCTGCTCACCTTCACTCAGTTTCCATCCTGGAAATGACACCCAGAGACTAACCAATACATACAATGAGTAAATGGAATATTATGTTAGAAGGTGGTAAGTAAAGGAAGGAATTATAAATAGAATCATGGGGTTGATACACATGAGAAAGCAATGTGTGAATATGGAGGTTACCATGCAGGTATCTGAGTAGAGAGTATGGGTGAGAAAAACAGATGATCCAGACATCCCAAGTGTGTCTAAAAGACAGAAAGGCAAAAACTGTGAATGAAAGGGAGCATAATAGGAAGGGAATTCAGAGAGACAACAGATGACAATATGAAATAGTATCTTTGAAATGACAAATCACTTTTTCTTAAAAGAGGTGAAGTCAGAGTGTTGCTTAGAGATAAGAGATAGTGTATGAATTGTCTGATACTTTGGCCATGTTGACAGTAGGAGTCACTTCCTGTAAAAGGATATCATGTGGTGACATTTGGTGGCCTAGTGGCAAGAAACTGCACTGCAATCCCAGAGCTTTGCAGTGTCAAATCCACTGGATACTCTGCTGAAGAAGGAGGGACAATCTCCTCCTGTACCAGTCAGATCTGATTTGACAGTACTCACATAAAACATAATAATAATTTTGATTGACATTTCCTCCTATTTTCCTCACTTTATGGAAGAATGAAAAAAAGGTTTTCTAATACCAGAGGAAAACAGGATTCATGTTACTTTAAAAATTATATTCCAGGTCAGACACAGCGAAACCCAGCCAGAGAGGGAGGGAGAAGGCGGCACCGGGCAAGGTCACCTCGGATAACAGCAGAAGAAGGCGTCTTCCAGGCGTCTTCCAGGTCAGACACCGTGAAAACCGGCCAGAGAGGGAGGGAGAAGGTGGCACTGGGCAAGGTCACCTCGGATAACAGCAAAAAGAGGCCTCTTCCAGGTCAGACCCAGCGAAACCCGGCCAGAGAGGGAGGGAGAAGGCGTCAATGGGCAACGTCACCTCAGATAACAGCAAAAGGAGGCCAGAAAGTAAAACATAATCTACACAAGAGTTCTACAGGACACGTCAACTTCCCTTGGAGACAGTACAACTAAATTAAGAGACACTGGTCAAAAGAAAAATGTCAGCAGTCGACGTTTTTGGAATCACAGAAGCCAAGAAAGCTTAAGATACAAGCTGTCAGATCATGGGTTGGAAAAT
>NW_006399908.1:4833058-4836111 GCF_000299155.1 Elephantulus edwardii | reverse complement strand
AAATTTAATAATAAAAAAAGAAGATGGTTTCATTCAAAGAGGGGAGAAGTGGGCTCCCAAAAAGGAATTAAGTAGTCACAGTAATCTCTCACAGGCAAAGAGGTAGCCTATAGTGCTATTTTCACAGTGTCTACATTGTAGTAGGAATTATGAGTAATCTTGAAATGATTTAAATTATACAGGTGGAGGTACATAGGTTATGGGCAATTTTATATATTGACTGGCCCTTCCATGGGTATCTTTATTCAAGAGTTGTGGGTGAAGAGGATGTCCTGGAACCAATCCCAAGCAGACACTAAGGGACAACTGTACATGATGTGAGCAAAGCAGAGTTAGATATGAAAAGCCAAATCTGTTGCTGTTGTTGTTATGTGCTGTAGAGTCAATTGAAACTCATAGCAACCCTATGTACAACAGCCCTAAACTCTGCTCTATCCTGTGCCAATCGCACTACCTCTGACACACCCATCCCGATTACCCCAGTCACTGAATCAATCCACCTCATAGAGGGTCTCCCCCTCCTGCCCTGTCCCTCCCCCTTCCCAAGCATGATGTGTCCCTCTCCAAATACCTGTCCCTCTTTACAACATGTCCAAAGTATGTCAGACAAAGCCCCAGAATCCTTGCCTCCAAGCAGTAGCATGGATTAACCCTCTCCAGGATGAATCTTTTTGCTTTCTTAGCAGTCCATTCAATACTCCTCTCCAGCACCACAGCTCAAAGGCATCAATTCTCCCTCTATCCTCCCTAATTCTCCCTCCAAATCTAGGCAGCTCAAAAAACCAGGCGGTGAGCATGTCCCAAAAACTTATTAGGTGTTATAGGAATCCAATAAGTGAGTTTTTTGTCAAAAGAAGAATAATTACAGTATTTAGAGTTTTTAACAAAGAAAAAAACCCCCTGATTATCTGCAAATCAATATTGTTATTGTTACAACATTCATTCTTTTCTGCCACTATATTCCTATTGTTTTCTGATTTGATAAGATTTTCAACTGTGGTTTTATGTTTCATTTCTGCTTCCAAATCTTTCATTGTTTCAGATTCATCTTTTATAGTAACAGTATCAAACATCCTCATTAGCAAAAGTTATTTTAGAATTCTACAGGGAATGTGAAGCTTGTTGTGTTTCATGAATTTGGTATAGGAAAATTCAATATTGTAAAAATGTCAAAACTACTTAAAACAATATATAATTTGATGAAATCTTAATATAGGTATCAGTGCCATTCTTCAGGGAGTGAAAGAGGAAATTTTCAACTGGAAAGGAAAGCGATTCCAAATAAGCAAAGCTCTCTTGAGAAACAGAAACATAGAAGGAGGCATCACACTCTCTGATTTCAAAACTTACAACATAGCTGTAATAATCAAAACAACATGGTGCTGCCACTGTGATAAACACACATACCAACAGAATAGACTCAAGAACAGAGAAATCAACTCATTCACCTAGTTTATATTTGACAAAGAGACAAATCCCATGAAGTTAAGAAACAACAGCTTCTTTGATAAACTGTTTTAGTAAAATTGAACATATATCTGCAGAAAACTGGAAGAAGATCCATGTCTCAGACCATATACATAAAACTAACTCAAGGTGGGTCAAAGACCCAGGAGCAAATTAAAAACCCATAAAAATTACTAGAGAAAAGATAGGGACCAATTGATAAACTCTAATCCATGCCATGACAGGGAGCTCTGGTGGCCTTGTGGTAAGAAGCTAAGCCCAAATCCCAAAGACCAGCAGTTTGAATCCATCAGCTGCTTCATGGGAGAAGGATAGACAATCTCCTCACAGTCCAAAAATTGCCTCTGAAAACCTGTGGAGGGTCAGGTATGAGTCAGTTCCAACTTGGCCATACACAACTACTACAACAATTAATGACAGAAGAATAATTGATGCCTTTGAACTGTAATGTTTGGGAAGAGTTCTTAAGATCCGGTGGACTGTGCAAAGAACAGATATGTTTTGAAGGAGGTGCACACAGGGTTTTCTTTGGAGACAAATATGATAAAGCTTCATCCACATACATTGGGCATGTTGCTAGGAAGGGTTATTCCTTGGAAAGGCACATCACATTTGGGAAGATGGAGGAGTGGCAAGAGAGAGGAAGACCCTCAACAAGGTGGATTAACTTAGTGACTGTGGCAATAAGCTACAGTGTGTCAGAGATGATGAGAGTGACAAAGGATAGCACAGTGTTCAAGTCTATTGTTCATAGGGTCCTTATGATAACAACAAGAACAATAACAATAGCAACAACAACAACAAACCATGACTTGAACAGACTTTAAAACATAACTAAGAATCTACACCAGGAGAAGATAACATAGATACATAGTACTTTCTAAAATGCAAATTCTTGTGTGCATTAAAAAATTCCTCCAACATGGTATGAAGGAAGACCAAAGACTGGGATATGTCATTTAGAAATGACGTATCATCCACCAGATGCTCTGCTGGAGAAGGAGGGACAATCTCCTCCTGTACCACTCAGATCCGATCTGACAGTACACAGACACAAAAATAATAAAATTTAAAAAAATAAAGTCTCATGTTTAAAAAATTTTATTAAAAAAAAGATATAACTTTTCTGATAAGGACTCATGTCTATTGAATATTCCAGTACTTCAGCAAGGAAAAGTGAAGCAAATACTATATGCTAAGTGAAATAGGAACAAAAACATAAAAATTAAAAGAAATAGGAATAGGAATAGAAATAGAAGTAGAAATAGAAATACTGCACAAGACTACTGTTATTAAAATGACAAGATTTGGGGGGCTGAATACGGGTACAGAGGAGAGCAGGAAAAGATTGTACATAAGGAACATTGCATTGGAAGAGGTGAAAAACATCAATTAAAAAATGGATTATCAAAACAATATGATTAATGCCTTTGAGCTGTGGTGCTGGAGAAGGGCATTGAATGTACCATGAACAGCTAAGAAAACAAATAGATTCATCCTGGAGAGGGCTAAAGCAGGCTGCTCCTTGGAGACAAGTATTCTGAGGCTTCATCTAACATACTTTGGACATGTTGTAAGGAGAGACC
>NW_006399908.1:4825257-4832958 GCF_000299155.1 Elephantulus edwardii | reverse complement strand
CCCAAACCACCCTCTCTCTTCCAAGCCTCAAGTAAATATTTTGTGCACCAGAAAATTTTCTATTTTGTAAGTCTGACCATAAAACTTCAAGTACAAAAAAAATAAAAAAAACAACTTCAAGTATTAAAATAATTTGTGCATGTAGAAAGAAATGATTTTTTTTCAAAATAAATAGGGGCAGCTGCCAAATTGAATTTATATACATATACACACACATATATATACATACATAGTGGTTTCTGTTTCTTGAAAGAATTTTTTCTTTATTTTTACATCTAACAAAGGAACAAGTTAAAAAGAGGGTAAGAAATTATTCCAGTGGGATGATTTTAACAAGCAAAATGTCCCTGGGGCTACTTCTTCATTTGTTTTCTTTCTCCTTATCTTGGTCCCCCACTTTCTGTAAAACTTGAAAATAGCAGCAACCCTCAACTGTTATAAATCGTGCAATTACAGTTGATTACTTATTAACTTTGGATCACTGGAAAGGATGTTAACTTTGCTTTCTTATTATCTATTGTTATATAAACTCTGAAACACACACACACACACACACACACACACACGCACACATACACAAAAGGACATCATGCTTGGAAAAATAGAGGTTCAACAAAGACCTTCAATGAAATTAATTGATAGTGACTTACCACAGTGGCTTAAGCATATTAGAAATTATGAGGATAGTGCGTGATCAGATACAATTTTGATTTCTTATAGAGGAGCTCACTATGAGTCAGAATCTATACAATGATACCCAACAAGGCCACAGAAAGGGTTTAGGTTTTTTGTTTTGTTTGGGTTTGTTTTTCCCCCTTTTTCATGGTTTATTTCATGTTTTAGTTGGTATGATACTGTTGCAATGCTTATAATTAGATCTTTACATTTTACATCATATTATCAGTTTCATTATACTTTATCCTCATAAATATAGTACACAAAATAAAATCCTTTAGAACAATAATGTACAAGACATGCAATATTGGATTTGTACATTAAAACACAGAATGTGACTAAAACAAGAACTTGTACTAGGCCAAAGTTATTTAACAGAGAGTAGACATTCTAGTGTGAAAGGCAGCTGCAGCACCTGCAACACTGGCAATAGTGTCTAAGATGTGGTGGAATTCTTTTATACTAACCAATTCAGAACTACACAAAGTAAGTACCATCATCCGGACATAGCTGTAGAGTTTTATAGACCATTCCTATGTCTAGCTTTAGGAAACGGATGTTTTACCTATGTCTTATTTTACTGCTTTAATCACAGACTGGATAAAAAGGACAACATGCACAACCCCCAACTAAATTCCTTTTGTAGCCTAGACAGTGAAATGGTACAACAGAAGATTTGTTTTTTGTTTTGTTTTGTTTTGTTTTGTTTTTACAACAGAAGATTTTAAAACTGCAGCTCTTTTTGGATTCCCCAAAGTGTATCTGCTCTCTCCTTCAAACAGGCATCTTCCTCAGGAGTCAGCGTCACCTTCACTGCATCTGAGATTCCATTCTGCACCAAGATGCAAGGAACACTAAGGAATACATCACTGCCCCAGCCTGCGTGGTCTTCAATAAAGACCTAAGGAGGAAGAGTAGGGATGAGAAGGGACAAGAGACGTGGAGAATGGAGACAAGACAGGAGTCTGATCAAGTCTCATTTATTGTAACTTTTCACAAAGCTTATATAGGAAGCTATAAGGGCACCTGCATAAGCAGGGTTGCTATGCATACCTGACCGCTGGCAGTTTATCAGGAAGAAACACAGCTGGGTGGAGTGGCCCTGGGCCAACCTTGCCTGTATAGTATCAGGCAGGCTTTCAAGAAATGGTGTCTCATAGACAACATGGAGCAACTTAGGCCTCAGATCAGAGCTCTCAGGTGTGGCTCCCTACACATCACCTTTCATTCATTCATTCCATAAAGACCGTTAATCATGGTGGAAATTGGATGTACCTGACTAAGATTCTTCATTATACTTTCTGCCAGATCTGCCACAGACAGTCCAATGGCCCAGGAGGTATAGCCTTTCAGTTTGATCACCTCATAGGCACTGTCAGCCACCTGTGTGTGAACCTCTTTCCACTGTTCCTTATCCGAATCAGTACCTAATTCAGGATGCAGATTTTTCAGAGAGACACCAGCCACATTCACCCCACTCCATACAGGTACACTAGAGTCTCCATGCTCTCTAACGACCCAGCCATGGCAGCTCAATGCATGAACTCCTAGCCTCTCCCCAAGTAGGTAATGGAAGCTTGCTGAATCCAGTTTGCATCCACTGCCAATAACACAGTTTTTTGGGAAAGCCACTGATCTTCCAAGCAACAGAGGTAAGGATATCCACAAGATTAGAAACAACAAGTAGCTTGCAGTTTGTGCTGTACTTTACAACATTAGGAATGATAAATTTAAAGATGTTCACATTACGCTGGGCCAAATTGAGACAGCTATCCTCCTGCTGACGTGCTCCCGCTGTGTTAATAACCAGCTTGGAATTTGCAGTTACGTTGTAGTCTTTGTCAGGCACAATTTCTGGTGTTCTAAGGAAAAGGATGTTGGAGATCCATCATCTCTCCCTTTATTTTATCTTCCATGACATCAGCAAGTGCAAGTTCATCTGCTAAATCCTTCATTAAAATACTGATGGCACAGGCCATGCCAAAAGCGCCAACCACGACAACCATAATCTTATTCTTGGGTGTCTGAACTTCTTTAAGAAGATTCTGAACCAGCTGATCCTTGAAAGGAGGCATACCAGATTTGGATGAGGAAGGTACCGGGAATGCACGTCGGGTGGGCTTCGGTGGCACGAGGAGCTGAAATCCTGACTCTGCGGCTGCCAGATTAGGTTTTTAAAATGAACAGGTTGTAGGAGTTTTATGGCCTCTCAAAATTTTGAAAGGATTTTCCTTATCTACCAAGAATACACTTCAAAAAAGTGAGAATGGATATAAGAAGCTAAATTAAAATGCTATTCTAATGATTCAGGAAACGAAGTACTGGGGTTTGTATCGGGGAAAATAATGGAGTGATAGCACTATCATTCTAATGTTGACATGGGCAATGCTCACATAAAATTTGTATGAAAATGTTACAGAGATATTATTTATCATAGCCAAGAGGTAAAACAATCCTAGTGCATATCAACACATAAATGGGCAAAAAGAATGTGGTGAATTAATACAATTAATTACTATTTGTGTATAGAAAGGAAAAATGTTAGCAATATGAATGAACCTGGAGGATAATTATACACATAAAATCAGAGTTCTATTATTCTAGTAGTCTGAATGTCTAGAATAGACAAATTTCTGAACTGGACACAGATTAGTAGTTGCTTAGAGCTGGGAAGGGGAAATGAGAAATATGGAGAGTAAGAGCTAAGAGGTAGGAGTTGTAAAATTCCCTATGGTTATGACTCACAACTCTGTGTATACTAGAAACACTGACTTATATGCATTAAATGAGTAAATCTGGTATATTAATTATTACTCAGATCTGTAAAAAGGATAAAAAATTATATTAGGCATGACGTGTATTACTTTTTTCAAATCTATTTAAGAATACAATGGCCCTTTTACCCAAGAGAAGATTGCTTAACTAAGAGCAAAACCCAGAAAGAACTAGAAAGAGGAAAAGAAAACCATTAGTGGTTTGTTGAGGAAGAAATTCTAGGTGGAATTTGTGTGAGTCTTTCAAATTATCCCACAAACATAATTTGATCAAAGTATCAGGCAACATTTGTCCCAGATGAATTCTAGAAATAGGAGAAATCTACAGAATAAAAAAAAATAATTTTAAAGAAAATTCATTGATTCATTCATTTATTTATGTATTAAATATTTTTTACAGTTATTATGCCTCATCTTGGCATCATTCTAGGTAGTATTGATGGGCAAAATAAGCAAAAATACGAATCATTTGGAGTTTATGGTTTTATGCAAAAATAACAATAGTGTTTAATCTCTGGAGCATATTATAAAAATGGCATTGTTAGGAAAATAATAAAATGAGGTTGGTATAATATTCCATTTCTAAACTTAAATTGAAAGTCCCATAATCTCAATATTAATTTGAAAATTAGCCATTTACTGTAACTCTGATTTAAACAAGCATTGATCAGGAATTAGCTAATAAGTCTACACTATAACCCTTTGTTATAATTCATCCTGTAAATACCATGACTGTGCAATGATGAAGATATATTCTACAATTTAGTTGTTGTTAGGTGTAATACAGTCAACTCTAACTAATAGAAAGCAACTGTTTAAACATAGATTTTAATCTTGCTCTCGCCCACTCCATCCCCACAAAGACTGATATGTGTGAGCCCATTTTTATGGTCACTCTTTCAATCTATCTTATTTTTTTAAAAAATATTTTATGTTGGTTTGCGTACAAAGTTCATATAAATTGTGTTTCACACTATTTCTAATTCACATTGTGTTGCATAAAATCATTTCCATGCATTATGGTTTGCAAAATTCATCACCATTGGATTATTCTCACCATTATCCTTAACTTTTCAGGTCTGTATTGGATCTTTTACATTTACTTGACCCTCTCCTCCCAGCCACCAAATTGGGCAATTCTGTGATTTTGCCCCTACGCATCTTCACTTCTTTGTTCCCCTCTCCCTTCTCCCTTGGTCTCCATACATGTTTTACTAGTTATCCTTCTATTTTTACTACAACAGTCTTATGCAGTATTTGTCCTTACAAGACTGAGTTAGATGTCGTTGCTGTTTTTTTTTAAATCATTGCTCCTGAGTGCTGCATAATATTTTATTGGGTGAATATACCACAATTTCACACTACCAAAAAATAAAACTATATACAATATTCCTCATGAACGTATATGCAATAATCTTTAACAAAATCCTAGACACTAGAATCTTCCAGCTTATCAAAAGCGTAATTCATCATGATCAAGTAGGATTCATAACTGGTATGCAAGTACAGTTCAATATAAGAAAAATAGCCAAAGTAATATCTCACATAAAAAATTATATGATTATCTCAATATATTCAGAAAATAATTTTGACAAAATCCAACACTCTTCTGATCAGAATGCTTAAAAAGACAAAAAAATCAATTTGGCCAAAAGGAGATAAAAATATGTCTACATGCAGATAATATGATAAGTATACATAGAAAACCTGAGATTCACCATGAAAACTGCTGAAACTAGTAGAACAATTCAACACAGCGGCAGGATGAAAAAATCAACATAGATAAATGGTTAGGTTTCTCCATAGCAACAAAAAGAACCTAGAAAAGGAAATTAAAATAATACCAGTCACACGATGAAATAGTTAGGAATAAACACACATAGAGACACAAAAGCTTTTATAAAGAAAATTAAATAATTTTACTATAAAATATAAAAGGCCTTCTAAATGAGTGGAAGAATATACTTTACTCCCGGATGTTGTTGTTGTTGTTAATTGCCATGGAGTTGAGCATGACTCATAACAACTTTGTGAACAAAAGACTTAAAGCTTTCCCAAAACTATCATCATTTCTCCAAATTCATAGAGTTTCTAGAGGCATGTGGTTTAGGAAATGGGTGCCACTTCTGCTTCCAAATACATTTTACAACTGAGAAAACACTGTCCACAATGGGAAACATTTATGGTATTTGGTACCCCAATTGCACAAGGTTCAACATCACAGAGAACCCAGGTTATTTCATACAGAACATCGACAAAGAGTGATGTGTAAAGTGGAAAAGTGTTCCTCCAGATATAGTCTCAGTTAACAGTGGTGAAGTGTTGTTGAGTTGAAAACGACTGAGTGCAAAAGACCAGAATTCTGTTCTATAGCTAACATCATTTCTGTACATTGATAGAGTTTAAAGAGTCTGTAGAGTTTTCAGAGCCATCTAGTTTAGGAAGTGGATGCCACTCCTGATTCCGAGCTTGAATCAATCTGAAGCCTCATCCAAACATTGTACATAATGGATAACATTATGGTATTTGACACAACAATGGAACAATGTTCAGCATCATAGCAACTCCAAGTTTTCCAGTACAGCAATTAGACAAGCGATTGCTGTGTCTTTTAAAGAATATTCATTCTAAAATTAATAAATTTGGCCCTTGGACCTTGGTCCTCAAACCCTACAGGATTTCAAAGCTACACCCTCTAGCAGGCCTCCACCCTTGGTCAAAGGCTCAAGAGCCACCCACTTTTGGGGAGAACAGGAAAGAATAGTAGCACAGATCAAACACAACCCCAAAAACTTCCCTTATGTGACTGCCATCAAAAGGAGACCACCATCCAGATGCTAGCTAGCAGAAGTGAATATTAAATGTACCATGTTTTCTTATCTTAAAACTACTGGTCAACTAACCAATTTCCTGAGTTACATGTCTCTCTCACTGGTTACTTGTAAGTATACATAGACACACATAGCACCAACAACCTCAATCAACATTTTACTATTTAAGGTTTCTCTGTCATAGGTCACACTAACTGTCACTTTGGGAGATATTTGTGCCAATGGAGATTTATCCATTTTAAATCACTAGTCTTTTAAAAACTGTTAGGTTACTAAGTTTATGTTTTCACAGTACTAATTATTAGCATTGAGGACTCTATGAGTCGCCTGAGACTCGATGGCATTTAACAACCATAACATCAACATAGAGAGAGAGATCAGCTGGCCCAGTGGACAGAAGGTGATACTACCAAGCCAAAGGTGGGTGACTTTTAATCTGCAGCCCTCAGGCGTGTCTTTCATTGTTTTTGTTCAGACATTCCTCTAAGTCGTATAGCCCTGGTGTACAAGTTGCCGTACAGTGGTAACTTGTGGTTGCTGTGAGACTGAACACTGTGACACTGATGTGTCAAATGCGTTGATGGCTGGTTACCCAATGCGGACTGAGAGTGAGGTGGAGCTCCCCGATTAAAACAAGCTTGGAAGGAGGAGTGGCATCCACTTCCAAAATAGCTTGCCTCCGGAAACCCTATGAACCTGGAGAGAGGATGAAAGGCACCCAAGCATCGAGGACTCTTCTTGATAGCGTTGCTTTGAGTCGCCTGCGACTCAACAGCATTTAACAACAACTAATTATTAGGGCTTGTTGCTGTGTGCTATCAAGTTGAAACTGACTCTCAGATTATGCTCTAGTGGGTTTTCAGAGGCAGTTAATCACACAGAAGGAGACTGTCCACCCTTCTCCCCCAATGGAGCAGCTGGTGGATTTGAACTGTGTGCCTTTGAAATTGCGGTGCAGCCTCTTACCACTAGGTCACCAGAGCTCCTTTAATAGGGCTTGCTGCTGTTGTTGTGTGTCACTGAGTGGAACCAATTCATAGCTAACCCTCCGGTGGGTTTTCAAAGGCAGTAAATCACATGGGAGGAAATTACTTGTCTTTCTCCTATGAAGCAACTAGTGGATTCAAATTTCATGCCTTTGAGATTGCAGCACAGCTTCTTACTACTAAGCCCCCAGAGCTTCCATAAGTGGATTGAGAAACGAAAAATGTCAATGAAAAATTGTATTTGCTACATACAATTTAGGAATTATACAATAGTCAGTCCTCTGAAGATGTGAGTTCTTCACTTATCATTTCAGGCCACAGAAGATGGTTACATCTACAACCAGGAGAAGATAAAGTAGATGAATGGGATCTTCTAAGACTCAAATCCCTATGCACATCCAAAAACTTCTCCAACAGGATAAAAAGGGAAGCCAC
>NW_006399908.1:4824240-4824896 GCF_000299155.1 Elephantulus edwardii | reverse complement strand
ATATATGCACACCCATGTTTATTGCAGCTTTGTTCACAATAGCAAGGAGTTGGAAACAACCTAAGTGCCCATCAACAAATGAATGGATAGAGAAGATGTGGTATATTTACACAATGGAATAATATGCTGTATTGAAAAACAAGGAACCCATGCAATATTATTAAAATGGTTGACTCTGGAGAACATTATGCTGAGTGAAATATCAGTCACAAAAGGACAAATATTGCATGATGCCCCTGTTGTAAAAGAGGACGGACCTTGGGGTTGGAGAGAGACTGAGTAAGATGGGTTCAATAATGTATACTGCACTGAAACAGAGAAGGGAGAGAACTGTTTGGAAGAGATATGTGATTAGATATTTCTCTCATGACAGGAGTCTAGAGCGATGGTTGCATGGTGGAGTGGACCTGGGGGAGGGTTTGTAAAACAATGAAATAATTTTTCTTTTACTTTTCCAAGAGGGGGACTTGGGAGGGGACCAATGTGCAATCATCAATGAATGGAAATCCAAAGCCTCTGTAAATTTTTACTGAAATTAATAACAAATTTAATTTTTTTTTAAAAAGGAATTAAGTTAGAGTAGGGTGGCAATGGATTTATAACTGCTCATACCAATAACACTATATCGTGGCATGGAGGAGGAATTGTGGAAATGT
>NW_006399908.1:4808839-4824140 GCF_000299155.1 Elephantulus edwardii | reverse complement strand
ACAACAGCTGCTCCATCAGGGAATGATTGGCTACTCACTCCTGTGCTATTTCCAGCCTCTGAAAATCAGATGGAGAAGCAGGTATGAATTGCTTCGGATTTAGCGTCACACAACAAAATTAAAGAGCAATTCAATAATTTAAGTTCAAGTTATTTGAACAGGATCAATCTAGTGGTCATCTGTTAGGGTTGGTAGTTTGAACTGTTTAACAGCTCCACAAGACATAAAAACCTAGTAATCAGCTTTTTGTAAAATTCTCAGCTTAGGAAACACTGAAGGGCAGTTTTACTCTGTCCTATAGTGTTGTTTTACTCTGTCCTATAGTGTTGTTCACAATAGCCTGTGAGTTGATTGAATTTGGCCTCGTATTTTAAAAGACTTTGGCTGCTAGTCCAGGGCTATTTCCAGGATGGGAAGATGAGAAGAATGGCTAAATTATCAGATGGTTTAGATGTGCTGTCTGGTTTGGGGTTGAGACTAGGGTGTGACTGTTGTTCACAATAGTGTGTGTGAGCTGATTGGAGTTGGCCTCTCATTTAAAAAAGGCTTTTGGGCCCTTGGGCTGCATTTTATGGCTCTCCCTAATAAAAAAGGCTTGGAAATAGGAGTGGTATCCACTTCCAAAAGAAGTTTGCCTCCAGAAACTCTATGAACTTGGAGAAAAGATTAAAGGTTTGTGTTCAAGACTTTTGTTCTTAGGGTTGCTATGGGTTGTCTCTGACTCTACTGCACTTAACAACAACAACAACAACATATCTCTATGTGTGAGAAGCAATTAGAATGCCCGAAGGCATGGGGTAGAAGGAACTTTACATGACACCATGCAATAGCACCAAAAGGCATCCCTCCTTATCCAGCATTAGTAAGCACTGAAAGTTTATTATCCCTTCTCCAGTATGATGTTCCCTACATTTCATAACAGATTGATCTTCTCAAAACTGTTTAGTGTACTCCTTCCTGGCCAAATCCCAGGATGCTACAGCTCACTAGCAATAAATATACGAATATGATTTCCTCTTTTGGGAATAAGGTCTGCTGTGTCTCACAATACACAATTCTCTATAAACATCTCCTGTCAGTATGATATTTTTATTACAATTTATAAACCAATATTGATATATTAGTAGCTAAAGCCATAGATAGTGTAAAAGTCATTCTTTGCATTCTGAAGTTCTATGAATATAGGCAAACGCATAAAGTCATGTGTCTTTTATTGTAATATAATACAAAATCGTTTCACTGCCTTAAAATCATTGCTTGCTCCATCTGGGAGCTCTGGTAGCATAAACTGAAATTGTTACACTGCTAATCCATAGGCTGCACATCTCCAGAAGTTCAAATCCACCAGGGATCCCATTTAGAAAAATAAAGTCTCCTCCCATTGCTATTAACAACCTCAGAAAATGAAGGATGGACACTAAGATCTGGAATCAACGCAATGATAATGAATTTGAGCTGTTTTGGAAGCAGAAATGGTATCCACGTCCTAAACAACATGTCTCTGCAAAACCTATGAACTCTAAGAAACAATGATGGTTATAGGGAGGCTTCAGGTCTTTTGTTCATAGGGTCGTTATGAGTCGTGCTAGACTTGATGGCAGTCAACAACAACAACCACCATTACTTTTTGTAGACTTGTTCAAATTCTTCTAAAATGTAAACCTTGCCTGTTTATCAGGTATAAACACAATAACCAACAATTACCTATAAGCACACACATGCAAACATACATCATGACTTACTTAGATTTTACACAACTAGATACTCTTTGGATTATCTAGCATTGATTTTAGACAGCCTGTTTTACAGCTTTATAGTTAGTTATTTAAAAGTTAAAGTAACATGGTAGGTTTAGTGCTGATATGCTAACAAAAATGTCAGGAGGTGGAATCTAATAGTCACTTCTCAGGTAAAGATGGGAAATCTCCTTTAGTTAGGATTTACAACCTCAGAAACCTGATGAGTGTCTAGTGAGTAAAAATCATTCGAAGACAGTGGATTTAACAGGGAAGATGATGAACTTTATTTACTTTATCAGTAAATAACCCACAAGAAAGTAGTAAAATACTATTTTCTTAGATTAAAAAAAAAATCAATATAAAAGTCTAAGAAAAGCATACCTGCAAAAACTCTTACTTCAACAGGCATCTCATTGTGCTAAATGAGTAATTTGAATGTTTTCAATTTACTTTTGTCTACTAATGTGATTGAAAATCATTTCCAGCTTGTGAAAAATCTCTTTTTAAAAACATTAATTCTTTAAACTCGAGGCCATGAAAATGCATAAAGCCATTTTAATAAATGACTCTGTATCCATTAAAATGCTATTTCAATCCAAACCTATATTCAAAGATAATGATAAATATGTACAGAAACATGGGCATCATTTACTGTTCCAATTGCTAGCTCAGTTAATAGGGGAAACTGGGTAATGTATTACAGATTAGAATAATTATCTGACTCTTTTCATCACTGTTGCATTGATACTGATAAATTAAAGAATTTGTTCTTAGGGTCACATGAAGAACACTGATTCAAAGAAAAAGGTGCTGAAATAGAGTGGTAGAAGTAATAACCAAAAAGGAAGATGTAGTAAATGGCAGAGACCAAATTAGTGTTCAATTAACTAATCTCATCTCTTTCTCCCCAATATATTTCATATGTCTCATTTAAGTTCATTAGGTGATCTATGTGGAGAAAAATAAATGAGAAAGCCAAAAGGTAACAATTCAGACCCCAAAACCCTAGACAAGGATGACTGCTGTTACTACTTCTATTTAGTATTCTCTTGAAAGTCCTTGCTAAGACATGTGTGAAGAGAAGGAAATAACAAATATCTAAATTGGCAAAGAGATGGTGAAACTGATGCTATATACAGATGATATGTTGCTGTACACAGAAAACCCTAAGGACTCAGCAACAACAATCAACAACAAAACTGTTAAAACTGGTGGACTTAGTTTAGTAGAGTGGCAGGATACAAGATTAATATACAATAGTCGGTGGGATCCCTCTACAGTAACAAAGAAAGCACAAGGAAGGAAAATAAGAAAGCAATACCATTCACAATAACCAATCACAAATTGGGACACTTAGGAATAAACCTAACTAGTGACACAAAAACCTTTATAAGGAAAATTACAAAACATTTCTGCAATAAATAATAAAAGATGTAAATAAATGGAAAAATGTTCCCTGTTCATGGATAGGAAGATTTAATAGAGTAAAAATGACAATATTATCAAATGGGAGTAGGTGTGTCAGAGTCAATGAGATTGACTCAGGATAGAGTAGGGATCAGAACTATTGTCACTAGGAGTTGTAGGCAACTCAATGGTACATAACACTACTAACAACCAAAAGCAATACCAAATTCATTTTTTTAATGAGATGGAAAAGACAATTGTTAGGTTTATTTGGAGAGAAAAGAGATCTCGAATAAGCAAAGCATTTCTGAAAATCAAGAATGAAGTGGAAAGTATAATGTTCCCTGACATCAAAACCTACTACCATACAGCTGACAGCTGTAATAACCAAAACTGCATGGTACCTGTACAATCACACAGAACTGAGAGCCTAGAAATTAAGTCATCTATCTATGGTCAATCATAACAAACTGTGGCTGACTCTGAGAAGAATGGAATACCAGAACACTTGATCGTGCTAATGAGAAACCTATACTTGAACCAAGAGGCAGTTGTCAGAACAGAGTAAAGAAACACTGCATGGTTCAAAATTAGGAAGGGCATAAAAGAATTGAAGATCTATCAACAATCTGCGTTATGCGGATGACACAACCCTGCTTGCTGAAACTGAGGAGGACCTGAAGCACTTGCTGCAGAGGGTCAAGGACTGCAACCTCCAATATGGATTGAGGCTCAATGTCAAGAAGACAAAGATTCTCACCACTGGGCCAATTGACAGCATCAGGATGGATGGTGAAGAGATTGAGATTGTTCACAGCTTTCGTTTGCTTGGCTCCACAATCGACACTCTTGTCACCAGTAGCCAGGAAATAAGAAAATGTATTGCCATGGGAAAGTCTTCTGTTAGTGACTTCTCCAAAGTACTGAAGAGCAATGATGTCTCTCTAGAGACTAAGGTACATCTGATACAGTCCATGGTCTTTGCAATCACTTGTTATGCATCAGAGAGTTGGACAATGACTAAGGAGGATAGAAGGAGAATTGATGCCTTTGAGCTTTGGTGCTGGAGAAGAGTATTGAAGGTACCATGGACTAGGAAAACAAACAGATTTGTCCTGGAAAGGGTTAAACCAGGCACCGACTAACATACTTTGGGCATGTTGTAAGGAAGGACTGGTCCTTAGAGAGGGACATCATGCTTGGTAGGGTGGAGGGACAGTGCAGGAGGAGAAGGCCCTCTATGAGGTGGATTGTTCAGTGACTGGGGTAACTGGGATGCATGTATCGCAGACGGTGTGATTGGCACAGGACAGAACAGAGTTTACGGCCATACATAGGGTCGTTATGAGTCGCAAGCAACTCAACGGCACATAACAGCAACAACAACATCTATGGTCAACTGATATTCAAAAAGGAAACACAACCTATCAAATGGGGAAATAACCTCTTCAACCAATGCTGCTGTCAAAACTGGACTGCTACCTTCAGAAAGCAGAAACATGGTACATATATCTAACCAAACATAAAATTTAACTCAAAATGGATCAAAGACCTTGGAGCAAAGCCCTAAACCATAAAGGTCATGGGGGGGAAATGGGATCAAGCTTAGCAGGTCTAGCCTGTTGTGTAAAGGAGCTGACAAACACAGCTAGAAATATAAAACCAGGATTAAATCCCTATATGCATCAAAATTGTTTTTCTCCGCCAGAGTGAAAATAAAATCTGTTGAATGGAATATGACATTCAGTAATACCATCTGAGAAAATGGTCTCATAAGGAGAGGAAGACTTTGTGACTGCTGCAATGGGCTCTTGTGTGTCAGGAAGTGTGAGAATGATGCAGGACAGGCGTGGTTTCAGATCTTTTGTTCATAGGGTTGCTATGAGTCATAACTCAACTTGATGGCACCTAACAACAACAACAGGACACAGGACCTGCACAAATAAAAAAATGAGAACCCAGTTACAAAATGGTAAAAAGATCTAGAACGATTTTTCACAGAGGAAGACATTTGAGCAGCCAACAGACACATGAAGAAATGTTCAAAATCACTGACAATAAGAGAGATGCAAATCAAAACCACAATGAGATACCATCTCACCTCAGTAGCAGTGGCAAAGTTTAACACAATAGCAAACAATAAATCTGGGAGAGGATGTGGAGAGCTGGAAACTCTCATATATTGTTGGTAGGATTGTGAAATGGTACAACATATCTGGAAGACAGTTTGGAGTTCCTCAAAGAAGCTGAACATAGAAATTCCATATGACCAAGCTATTCCACTGCTGAAATCTCCTCCAAGGAAATTAGAACTGAGACACAAATGCAAAGTTGTACATCAACGTTCATAGCAGCGTTATTTACAATCACAAGAACAAAGAAACAACCTCAATGTACAACCACCATTAAATGGATTGAGAAATTTTGGTACATTCATGAGACAGAATACTATGCAGCACTCAGGAGCAATGATTTTGAAAAATACTGCATAACTTGGGAGAGACTGGAGAGCATTATGCTGAGTGAACTAACTCAATCTCATAAAAACAAATATTTCTTAACACCCTTATTGTAGAGATAGAAAAATATCTACTGAAACACATATGAGGACTCAAGTGAGGGAAAATGGGAGTAGAGAGGTCAGGATGAGCAGGAGAGAAATCACAGGATTGTGCCATGGGTGGAGGTAAAGGAAATGGGGAAGTTCAGACAGGCATCTGGAAAGATAGGCCAGCATAGTTCAATTGTGATTAATTTTATAAAACATAATGAATGGGAATGATTGTATGAAACACAACGTGAATGAAGAATAGTGTGAAACACAATGTATATGAACTTTGTAAGCAAGTCAATATAAAATAAAAAAAAAATTCCCATCCTCTTGAAACTCACCTTTATTTTCCACTGACACTATTAAAAGTCTATGAACACAATTGGTAGTTTTTTAAAAAATATCATTATCATAAGTTTCTACACTTTAAGTCAATCAATTGTCTAGTCACTAAACAAAAATGAGGGAATTAATGTGTATATCAATCTAGTTAGCTTCTCTTATGTGACCTTATTTTCATTTTTGACATTGTCTTTCAAAGAAGCACTACGCTTCTGAGATTGAGTTCTTTGACAATTCAATGTTCTTATCTCGCATGTATGACTAGAATACAAAGCAGTCCTGTTAAGGAAATTAAAAATTATATCCGCTGTAACTCTGATTCAAATTAGTCCACTTGTCCTGAGAGAGAGGAGCCATGGTGGAACAGTGATAAAAGGGTTCAGTTGTTAACTAAAAGGTTGGTGGTTCAAACTAGCCAGGCTTCTGTAAACCCAGTTCTCCTCTGTAAAGATTTGCAGGGTTGGAAATCCCAAGGGACAGTTGTACTCTTTCCTATAGGATCTCTGAGTTTAAAAGTGACTCAATGGCAGACGATTTAGGTTTTTTTGTTTGTTCTCAGTGATATCCACTAGTATTTGTATTTCCTGAGTTTCAGAGGACCAACCATATTCACTTTGAAAGCTGGTTTTTCTAGGACAGTGTGTAAACCTTGTGGAAACTACCTGCTCCTTGAAATCCCAACCTTTCTCCTGTCTCTGTTCCTTCAAATTCATTATGTTTGAAGTGGCTCTGATAGCAAGATAACTATATGAAAATATTTGTCTTGATTTCCTAAAATCAAAGTAAACAGTCTTGTTACTATTCTTTCCTATTCAAGTTAACACTTTGAAAGGCAATTTTTCTGTCTCTAAGTCATATATAAACATTTCACTCTAAAATCATTCTGGCTTAATCAGAATGAGCCAGAAAGAGAGCTTTGCCAAGAACGCTCAATCCTTCATCAAAAGTAGAGCTGTCAAGGTTGGAAGAAAGCACTAATAATCCAATTTTGTGTTCTCAGTTCTCAAGATTTTCTTCCCGCAATCTTAGTATTTATGTCAGTTTGAGGACTCCTGCAATCAAATGCCTGTGAGAAAGTGTATGGTACGTCCAAAATAAGCAATGAAATGCCATCCATGCCTTTGATGGAAATGAAGTTCTTGGGAGAAGCAACACCAGTTTGTTTTTTGATATGCATAAACCAAAGGGGAAAAATGTGCAACATTCTTTTAAAAAGATGTATTGATATGTATGAAAAAAAAAGAAAAGGAGATAGGCTCGTGTTGCTGAAATTTGATATTTGTATTTTTCAGTCATTTTTTTTTTAATTTCACAAATAGCAAAGCCTGTCATTTAATGCTGAAGTGTATCAGCTACCTTCTGATGGTGACATTTTTTTTTTTCCTCAGAGGCAATATCCAGGCATGCAGCATCCAGGCTCCAAAAAGCATTCCTTTTTATAATTAAATCTAAAAAAAACCTGGCAAATCTGGTTGGCAAGTCTCTCAGAGTACCCTATTCTGAAAAAGGTTTCCAGCTGAATTATAGCTTGAGGTTGTAGGATATATTGATGACAGTATAAATAAGGTTTATTTGGGTTCAGTGGTTAAAATGCCCTACTGCTAATTGAAAAGTTTATGGTTCAAACCTCCAGCTTTTCTGAAAGAAATCAATACGATAGCTTTTATAAAGACTGCTATTGCTAAGGTTAGGTGGAGTCGATTTAGTTCCTCCTCATAAGGACCCTATTTAAACAAAACAAATAATTGCTAGATCTCGTATCATCTTCAGAATAGCTGCTGTACTTGAGACCCTTAGGGACTCTCTGGAAGAGATGAGATCCACATCATGTTTTAGGGCCATTATGAGTAGGAATCAATTTGATGTCAGTAGATGTGATAGTTGTCACTAGATGTCCTTGAGTCCACTCTGGGTTGTGACCCTATGGAAAACAGATATGAAATATGCCCTATCATGCAGCACCCTAACAATCTCTTTCATGCTCTATGTGGTAATCCCTGCTTCAATCTATATTTTTGAGGTTTTCCTCCCTTTTGACGAACCCTACTTTTCCCAGTATGACACCTTCTTCCAAAAACTATCCCCTCGTAAAAATATATCCAAAGTATGTCTGATGAAATGTCAACATCCTTGCCTGTAATGAGAATTCTAATTGTACTTCCTCCAAGACAGATTTTTGTTCATTATTTGATAGTTCGTGGGATATTCAATACTTTTGTTGTCAATGATTTCATTTTCCTTGAATCAACAATCAACACCCACAGAAGCAACAGTCAAGAAACCAAAAGATATGTCACATTGGGAAAACCCACTCTCAAAGAACTTTTTAAAATGCCAAAAACGTTGCAAGAATGTTCTTGTGCATCCGAAAGTTGGACACTGGAAAAGGAAGACAAAAGATGAATTAATACACTTGAATTTTATTATTAATGAAAAAATTGATTATACCATGAATTTGATGGAGGAGTTTTTATTTTCCTTGTTTTCAGCTAAGGCAGACAGACAGATCCCTTGATAGAAGTATCAATTTGTTGGAAGTTATTATAAAATGGTTAAAACTAAGTATGAATATTCATGCTTGGTTTCTTATATATTCACACATATATTATTGTGTATCATTGAGTTGGAACTCCTCCACAGCTGACCCTCCAGCAGGTTTGCAGAGGCAGTTAATCGCATGGGAAGAGATTTCCCATCCTGCTCCGACAGAGCAGCGGGTGGATTTGAACCACATAAATATGGATTGTAGCGCAGCTTCTTGCCACTAGCCCACTCTTGCGTTTTAAATATATAAATATATATATTATAAAGAGATAGAGATTTCAGAAAGAACTTGAAAATGTTGGGATCCCTTTCTGTGGATGTATATATCCCTTTGAAAGATTTCTCCATCTAAAATAAAAATATATTCACCTTTAAGCTTTCCTGAAACATGTCACAGGAAGTTTCCACCCAAATATTTCCATGTTTCCTCTCAGAATCATAAGTGCCTTTCACAACTTCTGATGAGTATTCTAGCATTTATTAAATTCTTTTAACAGCCATGCTAAGATTTAAGTCACATACAGACAAGTAGACATAATACAAATTTTAACCCCTCGAAGACACTTAACAACAACAACACCAACAACAGAATAGAGAGAGAGAGAGAGTTCACTTGGCCTAGCAAAGAGATGCTCCCAAGCCAAAGGTGGGTGACTCAGGCCTGCCTTTAATTGTTTTTGGTGAAGCATTCTTCTAGGTTGTGTAACCCTGGTGTGTCTGTAGACTTGCCGTATAGAGGTAACTCGTGGTTGCTGTGAAGCTGCGCACTGTGGCACTGATGAGCCAAATGCGAGAATGGTTACCCATGGTGGACAGTGTTTGGTGTAGCTCCTCGATTAAAACAAGTTTGGAAGCAGGAGTGGCATCCACTTCCATAATAGCTCCCTCTAGAAACCCTATGAACCTGAAGAAAGGACGGAAGTTATACAAGTGTCCAGGACTTTCATTCATAGGGTTGCTATGAGTCGCCTACAACTCAGTGGCACTTAACAACAACCACTATACAATATGCTATTCTTACTATGTCCAGCCCTAATGAAGATGAAACAATAGCAACAACAACAAACCCAAAACATTAAGCTAAGCCCCAAGTATTGTTAAACATGCTGAAAATATGGAAGTGAACAAAACATAAGGAAAATATTTTCTTTGATGTCACTGGCATGCTTTTAGTATAAACAAACAAATAAGATGTACAATGGTTCAGACAGTGAGGGAGTGGGGATGGGAAAGGAGAGAAATAAGAAGCAATTAGGTAATGGAGCCTAAGGAAAGTCTCAATGAGGAGGCAATGTTTACAAGATTACTAAGGAACGGGGCATATGAAGTGCATCGAAGAGACAATGTACAGACAGGACCATTAAGGATATCTCAAAGCATGAGTAGTACTAAATTTTTGAAACTGAAGAGTGAAGAAGCCAAATAGCTAAAAAGAATAAGAAAAGGAACCCCATGGGAAACAAAGAGAAATGAGTAAAATAGAACAGATCACAATGTCCTTAGAGGACTCAAAGGGAATTCAGCTGTCCTCTTAACTGAGAGAAAAATTACAGAGAATTGTGGAGACAAAAAAAAGAAAAAAGTAGCATGGTCTGATTTCTATTGAACTGGTTTACTCAGGCTTGCTGGATAGAACAGACTTAAGGAGCAAGAAAGTAGTTGGAGCAGTGTGAAGTCAAATACAAGCCCACAAAGGAGACAATTGTAGTTTTGACTAGGGAGGTTTATAGCAATTAAAGTGGTGTCCCAGTTTCCAGTGGTGCTTTGCACAGCTAATCCAAAGTGTTTGAATCCGCCGTTGGATCCTAGGGAGAAAGCACAGAGCTTCCTATGCTTTTTACAGCCTTGTAAGGAAGGTCAGGTATGAATTGGTTCTGACTTACTGGTCATGACTTCCAAGTAGCAACTGATTGAAAATATCATGGTTTATCAGCTAAGTTTATTCTGACTCCACAGTATATGATAACAAGTTCTAGAAGGTGTGCCTTCTATCCAGAGGCATAGGGGTTAGAACTCCAATACATCTGATCCATAAGATGTGATAAAAATTGTAGAGCTGTATGTATACTTTCAAAGCAGAACTGACAGAATTTGTTGATATTGTGAGTGTTAAGATATCAAAATAGGAAAAGAGGATGCTAAGGTTCCCCAGACAAAGTATATAAAAACATTAAGTTGTCATCTACTGCAATCAAGAAGACTAAAGTGTGTCTATGAGAGTGAAGGGTAATTTCAGATTTGTTAAATTCACTGTCCAAGATAAACTGGGAAAATCAAATATGGATAATCTCCCACGATTTGCTTACTTGGAAGATATGTGTTAGAGTTTTTCAGCATTATAAGCTCCAGGAGAAGGGGAAAACTATTTAAGAATTTCTGTAACAGAAGTTTATTATTTGGAATTAACAATATTCAAAAGCAAAGGTAAGTCTCAATTTTTGCCCTAAGAGAAAAAGAGTTTCTTGGAGAGGTCTCTGACAGCAGACTTTCTCAGTGCAATTTGTCTTTTAATTTCCTGGCTGCAGGTAGCCAGCCAAGCAAACTAAAACAATTAATAATCTCAATCTCTTCACCATCCATCATAATGCTGCGAATTTTTGTGATAATCTTTGTTTTCTTGATGTTGAGCTTCAATCTATGTTGAAGGCTGTAGCCTTTGACCTTTTGAAACAAATATTAATTTCTCTTGCTCCAAGACATAAAAAAATCAGATAATTAGATTGATCACCTATGTATTTCTCTTTTTTCCTCCTGGAAATGGAAATGAAGTCAGAAAATCCAAACCTATGATACAAATATAAACAGATATATCAGTAATGTTATTTTGATTAATGTCTGAAGATAGAAAAAGAATGGTTTCATATTACCAGATCTATTAAAAAGACATACTCCATGTAAGGTCTGGTCTTATGAAGAAAATAGCTGCTTGTTTGCCCTCTAGTTAGTTTGTCATGAAGGCTCCATTGGTGCAATCTCTTAGAGCATAATACTTACATGGTAGCACAAGCTGAACAATGTTGAGGTTGTGAGTTCAATCCTCACCTAGGGCTTTTAGTTTGTCATGAAACACCATACCATCGTAATTTAGACAATTGCAGATCAGCCTACTTTGCTGGACATCAAGTCCACTACCATGACATAAGTTCCAATTAATAGAACCCCATATGGCAAAGTAGAACTGTCCTATAGACTTTACGAGATTGTAACACTACAAAAGCCTACTGTCATATCTTTATTTTGTACAGCAGATGTTGGCTTAGAACTTCTGACCTTTAGGTTAGCAGCCCAACACCTAACCTACTACACCACCAAGGCTCAATCTTTAAAAACCACTGGGATTGACTACTAGTATTATTATGAGAATTCCTTGTCAATAGGTTAGATTAAGTTGTAAGAAGCTGTGCTGCAATCCCAAATGCACATAGTTCAAGTCCACCAGCTACTCCATAGCTAGGAGCTGGAAGGACAATTTTCTCCTATGTTGTTTATTGCCTGTGAAAATCCATTTGGGGGTCAGCAATGAGTTGTTTCCAACCCAGTGGCACACAACAAGAACAATTTGAGCAAAATAATAAGTCTTTCTGTCTAGCACAGGAACTTTTGGTGGCCTAGCAGCAAGAAGGCATGCTGCAATCCCAAAGGTCCAAGGTTCAAATCCACTAACTGCTGCATGGAAGAAAGATGGACAATCTCCTCCCTTGCAATTTCATGCCTCAGAAAGCCTGCTGGATGGTCATCTGATATTCCCTGATTTCAGCTAAGATTCATCTGAAATCAGCAAAGGTATTCTGGGTGTCATGTCCTCTTCTCAATACAGCTTGAAGTTCTGGCAGTTTTCTGTGTGCTGTTACAGCAGTTTTCAAATAATCTTAGCAACATTTTGCTTCACTGTGACATTAATGATATTTTTCAATAATTTCCACATTATTTAGTTTTGGTGCATATATTTGAATAATATTTGTATTAAAAGGTTGTCTTTCATGTGTATGGATAGTATTCTATTACCACAGTATTGTTCTTCACGATAAATCTTGAAATTATATTTTTGGCTATTTTTTACTATGTTTATTATTATTATTATTATTAGCAACTGTCAAGTTGATAGTTATTGTTATCCTCTGATATTGTGTTGAAAGCATGTGAGACAAAGTTTTTGCATCCTCACTCTTTTTTTTTTTACTTTGTTGGTCCGGTTTTATTATTATGTTACTTAAAGTAGTTGGGATCCAGAAAGCAGGTTGGGTTTTTTGTTTGTTTGTTTGTTTGCTTCTTAAATCCATTCATTCATTGTTGCACTTTTCTCCCTGCCCAGCCCTCCCACCCTGGTGCACTCTTCTCTTTGAAAAACTAAAGAAAAATTATTTCATTATTATACAATCCCTCCCCCTAAGTCCATGCATGGACTATGCAGCATTCACTCTGCATTATTGTTATGACAATAATATCTAATCACATATCCCTTTAAAACAGATTTCTCCCTCATCTGTTTTTAATGCAGTATACATTATTTATCACATCTTTCTCAGCCTCCCCTCAACACCAATGTCAGTCCCGTTTTTCAACAGTGGCACTATGCATATCTGTCCTTTCGTGACTGAGATATTTCACTCAGCATAATGTCCTCCAGGGTCACGCATTTTGAATAATATTTTACGAATTCCTTATTTTTCAATGCAGCATAATATTCCATTGTGTGAATATATCACAGCTTCTCTATCCATTCCTTTGTTGATGGGCACTTGGGTTGTTTCCAACTCCTGGCTATTGGGAACAAAGCTGCAATAAACATGGGTGTGCATATATCAGCTTGGGAGGCAGTTATGATCTCTTTGGGGTATAGTCCCAGTAGTGGAATTGCTAGGTCGAATGGTATATCTATTTCCAACTTTTTTTTTTTTTTAAGTATGGAACGCTTCACGAATTAGCATGTTATCCTTGCGCAGGGGCCATGCTACTCTTCTCTGTATCGTTCCAATTTTAGTATATGTGCTGCCGAAGCGAGCACTATTTCCAACTTTTTGGGAAAGCACCACTCTGCCTTCCATAATAGTTGCATCATTTTACACTGCCACCAACAGTGAATAAGGATTCTAGTTTCTCCACAACCTCACAAGAATTTGTTGCTTGCTGTTCTGTCAAGTTTTGCTATTCTTACTGGGGTGAGATTATATCTCATAGTTGTTTTGATTTGCATCTCACTTAGAACTAGGGATTTTGAACACTTCTTCATGTGTTTATTGGCAATCTGAATGTCTTCTTTAGTGAAGTGTCTGCTCATGTCCTGTGCCCATTTTTCAATTGGATTATTTACCTTTATCTTGTTGTGGTGCTGAAGTATTTTATAAATTCTAGATATAAGTTCCTTATCTGGCATGTCATTACCAAATACTTTTTCCCAGTCTGTGCCTTCCCTTTTTACCCTGTTGGAGAAGTTTTTGGATGTGCATAGGGATTGGATTCTTAGAAGGTCTCATTCATCTATTTTATCTTCTCCTAGTTGTAGGTTTGTCAGGATACTTGGAAGACTGTTAATGTTGTGGATTAGGACTCCTAAAGTTCTTCCAAGCTTTTCTTTAATGAAGTTTCTTGTCCTTGGTTTTAGTCTTAGGTCCATAATCCACCTCGAGTTGGGTTTTGTGTATGGAGTGAGGTATGGATCTTTCATGAGTCTCCTGCAGATAGTTTTCCAATTTTGCCAACACCATTTGTTAAAAAGGCTGTGTCATTTCCCATTTCTGGTTTGAACTCTTAAAAGGAAAATGTTTTTCCTCTTATAAGTTCATAGTATATTAAGAATTTTTGTTAACATTATAATCCACAGTAAGATGAATTTCCTTTAGTTTTCTTTATTAAGTTTTCAGCTTTCACAATCACAAAAGGCCGTTGAAAATATGGTGGCTTGTTTCAGGTATACCTTGGCCTTAAAATTTATACTTCTGGCCTTGAGCATGGTAAGAGGTATGTTACAACCCTTTTATCCAACATTGTATGCTGTTTGATATCTTGATTGCTGTTACCAGCAGTGTTAATCGTGGACCAGGAAAAGTTAGGTCCATAGTAATTCAATAATATAATTACATATAAAAATATGAGCAATGTATGGAAGAGAATTCAGAGTGCTGTGAAGGAATAAGTAATAAAGACTCGTATTGAATTCTCTTTTTTAAATCTGTTTCTATTTTTTTTTGCAAACAATCATTCATATACATTGTGTTTCATACATGTGCATTGTGTGTTCATTGACATTTCAATTCATTCATCATAGGGTGGAGTTTCCCCCCTTTATATTTATTTTAATAATAACTATATACATAAACGGTGTAAAGCCTTACTATTTTTATTTTAGATGACCAATATCTGGGGTTTTTCCTATCCCTGTAACACCAGTACTGTGAGGGAGCAAGTATGTCCCTTTTGCTGAAGAATCTTCTGTTCAGTTTGGAAACATTGAGCATCTGAATCAACATGCAAAGTCTAGTCCAGAGTAAGCCATCAAGTTCCAGCAATGAATATTTGCTCACAACCCGGATCATCTTTTCTTCATCTGATTAGATTCTCTTCAACTAATCTCCAGCTTGTAGCTAAGTTCAAATGGGCATCAGCCACAAACACAGGAGTTCACACAGCTCCAGGCTTGTTGATCTCTTCATTCAGCCTTAGCTCCCATATGGAGCCAAATAAAAAACCTGGGATCCTCATGACTCTCTGCTCCTCAAAG
>NW_006399908.1:4779554-4802581 GCF_000299155.1 Elephantulus edwardii | reverse complement strand
CTCCGATGGGTACCAACTTTACCCTGCCTCAGAAGCCAAACACCTTGTTCTAGTTTTGATTGAAGAGATTCAAAATTGAAAGAAAGATAAGCAGGAGCAGAAAGAGAGGGAGGGAGGGGGAATAGAGACTGAATTTTTAAAATAAGAACGAATTGTTTGGTTTTTCTACATCAAGCCTCTTAATATAGCATTTAGCCTCGCATATAATGTAGGGGAAATACCATATTCCTTCCCTATGAAAACTATTAAATTCATAAGAAATGCAGAGGAAAAACATTTTAACTGTTAGCAAAATCTTTTCTAACATTCGATTAAAAGCAATGATGCTCATTTTACACTCCTAGTAGGGTATTAGGCAAGATGATACTTACAATAGGCATCATTTATGAAAATTAAGTTGATGACAGATCCATTATCAAACTTACACAAAATAAAATTTTCTTGTTGTTATGTGCCATTAAGTCGCTTGCAATCCTATGTACAACAGCTCTGAAGCTTGATCTATCCTGAGCCAACCTTATTGTCTCTGACACACCTACTTCCATTACCCAGTCACTGAGTCAATCCATCTCATCAAGAGTCTTCTTCTTCTGAGTTGTCTTTACACCTTCCCAAGTATGATGTTCCTCTCCAAGAACTGATCACTTCTTGCAACATGGCCAAACTATGTCAGGCGTAGTTTCAGAATCCTTGCTTTCAGGGAGCAACCTGGTTTCACTCTCTTCAGGATGAATCTGTCTGTTCTCCTAGAAGTTCATGGTATATTCATTACTCTTCTTACATTTTAAAAAAATATATTGACCTTCAACCTATTATTTGAGTTGTTCTCCCATGGTAATTTATTGTTTATAACAATTAATTAAGTGACACTAACATTGTTTGTTCTCTGTGTTATCTATCTGTCTATACCTTGCATGAATTTATAACATAAGCTACCTTACATTTGAATTATAATTTGAAATCTTGGGTCAAAGGGAGCTTATTTTGCTCTTTAGGGATAATAGTCACAACCCTGACTGAATCTAAACCAACCTTTACCATGAGATGCTGAAAGAAAATGAATAAAGGATTTGTGTATTAATCTACAAAATTTCTCATAATTAAATCTATACTTATAGCTTTACTTGAAATGCAATTTAAAAGATTATAGAGTCATAGTTCTATAATCACTTTACAGGCTATTAATGGTCAAAGAATTGCATAAATATATAATGTCAGAAAGTAAATTGTAGAAGAACTGGAAATAATTAGCTACATCAGCTTGGATCCTAGCTTCCTTAATACAGTGTCTTACTAATTAATATGTAAAATATACACACAATATTATTTACTTGGAAATATTTCAAGATAGAAAGGATAATTTTTCCAACATTAACTAGAAGGAGACTTTAAGACTTTAATAGTAATTTGAAATGCCCAGTCTTAGTGATCAAAATAAATAATTATACAAAGGTCAAAAGCATTTAAATGATGAATCATGGTGGAGGTGAAGATGCAAAGAATTGGTTTTGGATTATTAAATAAGATTTCCTGAAAGAAGTAGAGGAGATTCAAAGGCAGAATAATTTTATTAATTTTATTTACAGTTTTTAAAAAATAGAAGAGTCTTATCCTAGCTAGTGGAATCAAACAATACGCCTTTACATTGACAGTACAACTCCTTATCACCAAGCCATCCATTGTGGTCATGTGAAACCTGTATTTATATAGTGAAGGTGTTGTCTAAAAGGAACAAGGAAACACTGCAGGGTTTGAAATCAAGAAAGGTGTGTAGCAAGATTATTATTCAATTATTCAACTCCTGTATTATTTAATCTGTATGCTAAGCAAATCATGTTAGAGGTTGAAATTTTCTGTGAAGAATGTGACATCAGGATCAGAAGTCTAATAAACAATCTGTGTTATGTAGATAACACAAGCTTGCTTGCTTAAATCAAAGAGGATTTAAAATATTTGCTGTAAAAGATCGAAGATTACAGTCTTTAATGTAAATTACATCTCAGCACCAAGAAGGCAAAAAATCTCACCACTGGTCCAATAAGCAAAATCATGATAGATAGAGAAAAGATTGACATTGTCAACAATTTACATTTTCTTGAATTCACAGTTAAAATCCTGGGTAACAACATTCAGGAGATCAGGAGGCATGGAGCATTGGAAAAGTCTGTGGTTTTGGCCCTTTCCAAAGTCCTGAAGAACAATGATGACAATTAAAAATTAAGGTGTACCTGATTCAAGCACCGATATTTTCAATCACTTGTTATGAATAAAGATGACAGAAGAATGAGTACATTTGTGTCCTGGTGTTGGAGAAGAAGAATGATGAATAACCCATGGACTGTCAAGAGAACAACAGTTATGTCCTGGAGTAATTGCAGGGTGGTTCTTGGAGCTAGGATGAAGTTTTGTCTCAGATATTTTAGGCATGTTGTGAAGAGTACCTAGTTCATGAAGGTAAAATCAACAAAAACCAAACAACAACATGTTTGGAAATGTGAAGACTCTCAACCAAGTGGATTGACACAGTCATTATAACAACTTGCTCAAGTATATCAGATATGACGAGGATGTTACAATTCAGGAAAAAAATTTAGATCCATTTTCCTGGAATCACTGTGAATCAGTCTACTCAATGGCACCTAGAAACAACAACAGCAATACTCTTATATGTTATCCAGTATTTTTGTTTTTGTTTTGTTTTATTTTTTTACTCTGATAGAAATTTATTACAATGACCCTGTGCTTGTTTTTATAAAAATTTTCTATTTATATTTTATTCTACAAGTAATCTTGGGGAGAATAATATGAACAGATATTTATCTAGTGGGGAAAACACAGGAAAAAAACCTTGAGCTACAGAAATTTAGGCTGTAAACCAGAAGCTCTGCAATCTCTTCTCAAATTAGCTGCTAAACAGCTATGTGATAGACTAATAACAGCCTCATTGTTCATTCATATGTGTAATATCCATAGACAAAGGAATTGATAAAACCTAAGGACCCCAAAGTTTTATGTTACAACAATGTTACAGGTGCAACACAGGTCTTATTAATGAATGTTACCATTCATTAACAGGTACTAATGCCAATCTTTCTAACACTATATGTTAAATAGAGATTGTACATTTGAAGTACTTAATATATTTGCCTAATAAATTTAGTATATTATACCCTTCCCATGACAGATTATGATTATTTATGATTTGTATGTTTAAGTCAAATGAAATTTGCCCTTTTCACACACAACTCTCCTTCTTTGTTTTTTATTATCTGCTTGTCTCCATCTTCTGCCTTGCAATAGAATTTTAATGTGGTTGCATGTCTTTAATATATTTGTTTCTTCCTCTAAGTTTTCTTTAATTGTTTTCAAGTGTCATAGTTTTTTGGAGTTTTTAAAAGATATTTTTTCAATGTCAGTATAAAATGAGTCCCAAGGAATAGATGGAGTATCAATTGACATGTTTCAACAAACAGATGTAGTCCTGAACATGGTCAGTGGTCCATTCTAAGATTTAGAAGACACTTAGCTGGCCAATAGCCTGGAAGAGTTTTCTATTAGTTTGAAAAAAAAAGGTGATCCAATATGGAAATTATTTAACAATATCATCATGTGTGGAAGGGTACAAGGACAGCACAGGAGGGAAAGACTCTGAATAAGATGGACTGACACAGTAACTGTGGTAATGGGTCAGAGTTACTAAGACTGGCTTAGTATAGGGCAAGGTTCAGAACAATTGTACATAGGGTCACTATGAATTGCAGGCAACTTGATGGCACATAACAAGAACAATCATTAATATCAGCAGAGAAATTCCAGAAGATCAAGGCTATGATGTTTGCAATTACTTGCTTTGCATCAAAGTTGGACAATGACAAAGGATAATAAAGAACCTTAGAGTTGTAATATTGGAGAAGAGTATTGAACATACTATGTACTCAAGGAAACAAATTGTTTTATCTTGTTTTTGTTGTTAAGTGCAGTCAAGTTGTAGATAACTCATAGTGACTCTAGGAACGAAAGAGCTGAACATTTGTATAACTTTCATCCTTTCTCCAAGGTCATAGAGTTTCCAGAGGCACGCTATTTCAGAAGCAAGCTATTTTGGAAGTGGATGCCACTCCTGCTTCCAAGCTTTTAATCGGGGAGCTCCACCAAACACTGTCCACCATGGGTAACCATTATTTCATTTGACACATCAGTGTCACAGTGTTTAATATCACAGCAACCACAAGTTACCTCTGTACAGCAAATGGACAGATCAGGGCTATACAACTTAGAAGAATGTTTAACCAAAACCAATCAAAACCAGGCCTGAGGGCTCCAGATTAAAATCACCCACCTTTGACTTGGTAGCATAATTTTCTATCCACCAGGTCCACAGAGCTCTCTCTAGGTTGGTGTTGTTGTTAAGTGTCGTTGAGTCATAGACAACTCATATAGACCCTAAGAACAAAAGACCTGAACACTTGTATAACTTCCATCATTTCTGGTTTTGGTCAAACAATAGCTCGTAGTAGGAAGGAAAAATCAGTATCAGAAAAACACTTCTCTACGCCAATTAAGTAGTTAATTGTATAAGTATGTGCTTTTATTTGATCTTATCCGCTCATATGAAGACCTTTTGGTAGAACGGGCTGTCTTACCTGATTCTAAGCTAATTGCTGGAACTTTCTTCATTATTAATTTACTGTTTCATGACAAAGGAAGGCAATTCATAATCCTGTTTGGTTCAAGCTAATTACTAAACATTCCTTATTTAATTCTTGCTAAGCAGCAGGCAATAACCAGAACACAGTTTTTCCTTGGTAGCTGGTCTGAACTGTGCTAACTACTAACTGACGGACGAGGTTCTGATTATTGTTTTGATCATTGTTCTTATGTGCTGTCCTGCCAAGTATAACTCATAATGACTCTATGAGCAGCAGATCTGAACGCTATCCTATCCTGTACCGTCCTCATCATCTCTGCCATACTTGAACTCATTGGTGCAGTCACTGTGTCATTCCACCTCATTGAGAGTCTTCTTCTCCTTCACTCCACCTTTCCAAGCATGATATCCTTTTCCAAGTAGTAATCTCTCCTAGCAGCATGTCCAAACTATGTGCGACAAAGCTTCACCATCTTTGCCTCTGACGGGGGAAGAATTTTACCTGACTAGTCACTCTGAGTTTTCTGGACTTTTAAAAAGCAACCTCCTACCACTATTTCTTGCAGTAAAAGTGGAATTTGTGCACAATTTAGACTTTCACTCATAAGGGTTTTAAAAAGATTTAAGGTGCTGAAAATTTCATTATCACTGCCTGTGCAAATGACACTGTTCCAAGTTGTTGATACTTTACCTCTTTTGATAACGAAGATTTCAGCTAAAAGTCACTTTAAAAAATGAAACAGTTATTTGCATGACACATATTTTCCATTTTTCTCACAGGGGAAAATTCCCTTGAATCTTTCAGATGAAGTGAAGCAGGTATCTCAAGCCTCCAAGGTTACACTCGAAAAAATACTTGTAAATAAAGGTAAAAGAATCTACAATGATTATTTGCATTTTATTCACTCTCACACAAACACACCAAAGGCCTTCCAAAAATCTCCTTCAATGACACATTTATTCTTTTTTCCCTGAAAATAGAGTCTTAAATAAAGATATAAATTGGCAATTTTTATTGTTATGTGCCATCTAATCACCTGCATAGCAACTTAAAGCAACAGCAGCTCTGAAATATGCCCTATCCTGAGCCACTCTCATTGTCTCCAACAGATCTAATCCCATTTCTCCAATCTCTTCTGGAGTCTTCTTCTTCTGGGCTGTCCCTCCACTCTTCCAAGCATGATGTCCTTCTCTAAGGATTGGTCCCTCCTGGCCTCGTGCCCAAAGTATGAGACAAAGCTTCAAAATCTTAGCCTCCAGAGAGCAGCCTGGTTTCCTCCTCTCCAGGATGGCTAGGTTTATTCTTCTGGCAGTTCATAATATGCTCAAAACTCTTATCCATAACCATAACTCAACGACATCAATCCTTCTTCTATCACCTTTAGTTACTATACAGCTCTCTGATGGATAGCAAATAATTGTGACGATGATGATCTGGATCAGACTCACCTTAGTTTCCAGAATGATATTGTTGCTCTTTAGTACTCTAGAGAGGTCCCTGACAGCAGACTTTCCCAGTGCAATTCTTCTTTTGATGTCCTGACTGTTTGTGCAAAACATGTTGATTGTGGAACAAAGCAAGCTGAAGTTATCAACAACCTCAATCTCTTCTCCTTCCATCATGAAGCTATTGAAAGGCCCAGTGGTGAGAATTTTTGTTTTCCTAATGCTGAGCTTCAATCCATACCGAAGACTACAGTCCTTGACCTTCTGCAGCAAACATCTCATGTTCTCTTCAGCTTCAGCAAGTAAGGTGTGTCATATGCATAATAAAGGTTTTGATGAGTCCACCTCCAATCCTGATGCAACATTCTTCCTCATGGAGTTCAGCCTCTCGAATGATCCATTCTGCATATAGATTGAAAATGTATGGATATAAGATGTAGCCTTGATGCACATTTTTTTTATTTTGAACCATGCAGTGTTTCCTTGCTCTGTTCTAAATTTATAGTAAGGCAAAAACTAAGTCTGCCTAATTTTGTGAAGCATGAAATATAGAACTACATTTACAGCTCTAAATATTAAACATAAACCCATCATTCCATGATAAAAGTTAACTTAAAAATATATTAAGTTCATTTGTACACTATTTTTAAAATGTACAAGCCTACACAGTGTCATTCTAATTATGCATAACTTATTTTATAAAACAAATGTAAAATTATTGCTCGACATAGTATAATAATCTTTTTTTCTCTTTCTCCCTTGCTGTATTTTAGGGATGTTTTATTCATTAATTGTTGTATATTTCCCGCCCTCCTCCTATTTTCCTCCTCCTTCAATCTACTTTGCAACATGCCTCTTGTCCAAGATTATCGTCATACATATCATGCTTAATCATATATTCTTTTCCGACAATTCTTCCCTTCATCTGTTCCAATTCAGTGTTCGTAATCTGTCCACTCTTTTCCTATTTTCTCTCTAATCCCCCATGTCAGTCCTAGTTTATGACAGCAGTATTATGTAGTATTTGTCCTTTTGTGACTGAGATATTTCACTCAGTATAATGTCTTCCACTGGGAAAGTCTGCTGTCAAGGACATCTCCAGAGTACTGAAAAGCAATGGTGTCAGTCTGCAGACTAAGGTGCACCAGATCCAGCCCATGGTCTTTTCAATTATATGCTATGCATCAGAAAGCTGGAAAATAACTACGGATGATAGAAGGAGAATTGATGCCTTTGAAGTATGGTACAGGAGAAGAGTATTGAATATGCCAAGGACTGCTAAGAAAAAAAACAAGTTTGTCCTTGAGAGGGTTAAGCCAGGTTGCTCCTTGGAGGCAAGGATTCTAAAGCTCCTTTTGACATACTTTGGTCATGTTGCAAGAAGAGACCAGTCCTTGGGGAAGAACTTCATGCTGGGGAGCGTGGAGGGACAGTACAGGAAAGGAAGACACTTGATGAGATGGATTGAGTCAGAAACTGAAGGAATGGGGGTAGTTATGTCAGAGATGATAAGGTTGGCTCAGGTTACAGCAGGTTTTAGAGCTATTGTACATAGGGCTGCTATGAATCGCAAGTGACTTGATGGTACATAACAACAACAACAACAACGTCTTAATCTTATTGATCTTAAAATAATGATTTATTTAAGTAGATATGTACAGCCTTGGAAACCTTACGGAGGATGACTATGACCCAATGACAATGGGTAGTGGTCATACAATGGAAATTGTATTTGATTCCTACCAATGTACCATATATGTAGTCATCACTTTTCTGTAAATGAAAGCTTGAATGTTATCACAATGCTGAATCGGTTTCAGTGGAGCTACCAGACTAAGATGAACTAGGAAGAAAGTCTTGGCAATATATTTCTAAAGCGTAGTCAATAAAAGCCCGACAGATCACAATGACTTGATCGGCGTCAATCAGATAGGCAGAATTTCATTCTACTGTATGTAACATCTCACTGAGTAAGGATCTAAACAGATGAGAAGTAATCAAAACAAGGAGCATGATTAGTGGTAGGTTTGTCTTGTGGATGGAAATATCTCAGAGTAATCTTTCTGAAGAAACAAACAAGTAGACCTCCAAAGAATTTTGCTATTATGTGCCAATGAGTTGCCTGCAATGTATCGTGACCCCTATGTACAACATCTCTGAAGTTTGCCCTGTCCTGAGCCAGTCTCAATAATTTCAACACACCAACCTTCATTACTCCAGTTACTGAAGCAAGGGAAAAATAAAATGAGATGAAAGCAGAGAAAAGTGTTCTAGAGAAAATCTAGATGTGTGAATAACAAGTTGTGTATGTTTGTGGAAAATAAGCAGAACTACTTGAGGGGTTTAATGTAACTAGCTGAAAAGTCTGGAGTCTAATTATGGGGAAAATCATTGGAAAAGCTTAATATCAGCTGTGAAAACTAGACCAGATACTTATTGTGGATCAGGTAGATCATCAACTACTTGAATGCAAGTTCAAACTGAAGCTAAAGAAAATAAAATCCAATCCACAAGAGCTAAAATTTGACCTTGAGTCTATCACTCCTGAATTTAAAAAACATCCCAGGAACAAGTTTGATGGCTTGAATACTAATGAGCGAAGACCAGATGAACTGTGGGAGGATATCAAGAATATCATCCAGGAAGACTTAAACAGATCATTATAAAGTCATAAAAACAAAAAAAAAAAACCCAAACAAAAATGGATGTCAGAAAAGACTCAGAATATTGCACTAGAACACTGAGAAGCCTAAGCAAAAGGAATTAATAATTATGTTAAGAAATGGAACTGAAAATTTCAAAGGGCAGCACAGGAAGACAAAGTAAAGTATTATAATGATATCTGCAGAGAGCTAGAGTTGGAAAATCAAAAGGGGCTAATTCAATCAGCATTTCTTAAACTGAAGGAACTGAAGAACAAATTTAAACTCAAGTTGCAATAGTTAGAGATGCTGTAGGCAGAATGCTCAATGACCCAAGAAGCATCAAAAGAGGATGAAGGAGTACATAGAGTTAATATACCACAAGAATTGACTGAGACAGAAGAATTTCATGAAACAATGGACGATTAGGAGCCTATGGTGATGGAGGAAATTCTAGTAACTCTGAAGGAATTGACAAAAAGATATGACTCCAGGAATTGATGGCATACCAATTAAAATATTTCAGCAAGCAGATGCTAGATGTGGTCACCAGGTTGTGCCGGTAAATCTGGAGGACAACCACCTGGCCAACTGACTGTAGGAGATCTATATTTATTATTAGTACAAAAAAAAAGTGATGTTACAGGTATGGAAATAATAAAAAAAATAACATTAATATCTCATGCAAGAAAGATTCTGCTGAAAATTATCCCCAAAATTACTGGAATAGCACATCAAAAGAGAACTGCCAGAATGTGCTGTCTTGTCTTTAGAAGAATCAGTGGCACTACAGACATTATAGATGGATCTTAGCTGTAAGCAAAGATTAGCAGAGGAACATCTCTCTGTGTTTCATTGATTATGCAAAGGCTCACAACCAACTGTGGTTGACCTTATGAAGATTGGGAATCCCAGAACACTTGATTGTGCTTATGGGAAACCTATATTGGATCCTGAGACAGTCATCAGAACAGAGCAAGGAAATACTGCATGGTTCAAAATTGGGAAAAGTGCATGCTGGGGATGCACTGTATCTCCACACCTTTTCAGTCTATACGCAGAACCGATCATCCAGGAGACTGGGCTCTATGAGGAGGAATGTGGTATCAACAACAACAGTCTGCATTATGCAGATGACATGACATGGCTTGCTGAAACTGAGAAGGACTTGATGCATTTCCTGCAAAAGGGCAAGAACTGTAGTTTGCAATATGGATTAAAGTTCAACATCAATAAAACAAAGATTCTCACCACTGCGCCAATTGGCAGCATCATGATAGACAGTGAAGAGATTGTCAATAGCTTCAGCTTGCTGTCTTCACAGTCAACACTCTTTGTACCAGCAGTCAGGAAATCAAAAGATGAATTGCACTGGGGAAATCTGCTGTCAGGGACCTTTACAGAGAACTGAAGTGTAATGATGTCATTCTAGAATCTAAGGTGCGCCTGATCCAGACCATGATTATCACAATTACTTGTTTTGCATCACAGAGCTGAACAATGACCAAGGATGATAGAAAAAGAATCCATACCTTTGAGTTGCGATACTGGAGAAGAATATTGAATATACTATGGATTGCTAAGAGACAAAAAGATCTGTCTTGGGGAGTGTGATACCAGGCTGCTCCTTGGATATAAGGATTTTGAAGCCACATTTCACATACTTGGGGCATATTGCCAAAGTGACATAAGCAAGGTTAAGAGCTGTTGTACATAGGGTCACTATGAGTTGCAGACAACTCGATGGCACATAACAACAACATTTCCAGCTTGAATTTCACATTATAAAATAATGCTTGCTTTTGCAATTTTTTTAAAATATTCAATAAACTTAAGGGTCCCTTTTTATCATTGAAAGATTCATAGTTGTTGTTGTGTGTCGTTGAGTCACCTGAGACCCATAGCGACAGCTATGAACAGCAGCTCTGAATCCTGAATCCTTTCCTGAGGCAGTCTCAGTAATTATGACAGAACAGACCCTATTGCCCCAGTCACTGTATCAATCCACCTCATCCAGGGTCTTCCTCTCCTGCAGTTCCCTCCACCCTTCCAAGCATGATGTCCTTCTCCAAGGATCAATCTCTCTTGGCCATATGCCCAAAATATGTGAGACTGAGCTTCAAAATTCTACCCTCCAAGGCGAAATTTGGATTATCCCTCTCCACCAGAGACCTATTTGTTTTCTTGGCAGTCCATGGTATATCCAAGACTCTTCTCCAGCAACAGAATTTGAAAGAATTAATTCTTCTTCTGTCATCCTTAGTCATTGTGTGGCTCTCCAATATCGTAGCAAGTAATTGCAAAGACCATGTCTTGGATTAGGTACACTTTAGTCTCGAGACTGACACTGTTGCTTTTCAGCACTCTAGAGAGGTCCCTGACAGCATTTTTTCCCAATGCAATTTGTCTTTTAATTTCCTGACTGTTGGTGTTAAGAGTATTGATTGTGAACCTGAGCAAGCTGTAACTGTTAACGACCTCAATCCCTTCTCTATCCATCGTGGTGCTGCCATTTGGCCCAGTGGTGAGAATCTTTGTCCTCTTGATGTGAAGGTTCAATCCATATTGAAGACTACAGTCCTTGACTGTCTGTAGCAAATGCTTCGGGTCTTCTTCACTTTCAGCAAGCGAGATTTTGTTATGTGCATAAGGTAGGTTGTTGAAGAGATTACATCCAATGATGATGCCACATTCCTCCTCATAAAGCCCTGCTTCCCGAAGGATGCTGTTCATTTGAAATATTGCATTCTGTAGAAAATATTCATCAAGAACATAGTATTTCAAATAAATTGCTTTCACCATCTGTGGGGTGTTGAAATGAAATTATTTCTTTTTCTCACATTATATTTGTATATCGAAACAAAAAAGAGCACTTACATTTGAGTGCAAAGAAATTAAATCTGAAAATGTTTATTAAAATTTCTTTCAGCACCCTCTCTTTGGAGACAGTTCTCTATTGAATAGTCAAGGCTGTAAATCTCTTTGGAAAAAAATGTTTACCTTGGATTCAAACCAACAGGGAGGAATGACCTTTAAATTAGTAACAGAACTTCATTTGGGGTATGTCACCTGAGCTCCCTATACGAAAATACATTGTGATTGAGTGGGACTCAACTAATAGCTGACCTTTCACCATGTATGCAGAGGCTTTATATCACATAGGAGTAGTTTATTCATTTTGTCTCCCACAGTGTAACTGGTGGATTTGAACAATCTGCATTTGTATTGGCTGCACAACTCTTTATCCATCAGGACACTGGAGCTCATTATTCCTAAGTTTATGGGTTTAGATTTATAAGACATATTTTGAGACAGCACATACAATCCATAATACCCATACAATCATTTTTAAAACATCTATTGAACAACTATTCTCCTTTGACACAACTTTGATTGCTGAAACTGAAGAAGACCTGACGCGTTTGCTGCAGAAGGTCATAGACTATAGTCTTCAATATGGATTGAACTTTAAAATCATGAAGACAAAGATTCTCACCAGTGGGACAATTGGCCGAACCACGATAGATGGAGAAGAGGTTGAGGTTGCTAACAACAGTCAACACTCTTAACACCAGCTGTCAGGAAATCAAAAGACAAATTGCATCTGGAAAATCTCCTGTCTGGGACCTCTCCAGAGTGCTGAAAAGCAACAATGTCAGTCTAGAGACTAAGGCACCTGATCCAGGTCATGCTCACAATTACTTGTTATACATCAAAGAGTTGGACAATGACTGAGGATGACAGAAGAAGAATTGATGCTTTTGAGTTGTGGTGCTGGAGAAGAGTCTTGAACATACCATGGACTGCCAAGAAAACAAATGGGTCTGTTTTGGAGAAGGTGAAACCAAGTTTCTCCTTGGAGGGTAGGATTTTGAAGCTCTGTCTTACTTATGTTCAGCATGTGGGCAGAAGAGACAGGTCCTTGGAGAAGGACACCATTCTTGGAAGGGTGGAGGGATAGCACAGGAGAGGAAAATCCCAGATGAGATGGATTGATACAGTGACTGAGGAAATGGGGGTTGGTCTGTCAGAATTAATGAGATTGCCTTACAACAGGACAGGATTTAGAGCTGCTGTACACAGAGTCACTATGGGTTGCAGATGACTCAGTAACATATAACAAAAACAACAGTTCTCCTTTGGGACATTCCTTTGTTTTGAGAATACAGTAGTGTGCAAGATAAATGAGATGCCTAGGAAAAATTAATAATACAATTCATGCATTGTATTTGGAGCAATACTTAAGTAATTATTATGCAATAAACATTAGCTATTAAAATAGTTAAGGACACTTTGTTACACACTTTTTAATGCTGAAAAAGTATATTTCTTCAGTCCTAAAGATACTTATTTTCAAAACAAGAAAATGAGACGAGATCTCTTTAAGGGCTTGATAAGTATTGATTCTGGACCTGATGAGTTGTCTTTATTTTTCTGGGATGCAAAAGAAAGGAAATAATTCAGTTGATTCAGAAAAACAGAAAAGTTTTTAAAAAGTCAAAGTTTTCACTTTCTGTACTTATGTAATTTTCATTTATTAACAACAAACTATTTTTTTCCCAGTAGTGTTGGAGAAGAGTTTTGAATATACCATGGCCTGCTAAGAAAATGAACAGGTTTGTCCTGGAGTGGGTGAATCCGGGCTGCTCCTTAGAGGAAAGGATTCTGAAGCTTCCTCTGACATACTTTGGACATGTTTACAAGGAGGCATTGCAAGGAGGGACCAGTCGTTGGAGAGGGACGTCGTGCTTGGGATGGTGGAGGGACAGCACAGGAGAGACTCTCGATGAGATGGATTAAGTGACTGAGGTAATGGGGGTAGGTGTGTCAGAGATAGTAAGATTGACACAGGATAGGGCAGAGTTTAGGGTTGTTGTACATAGGGTCGCTATGAGTTGAAGGGGACTCAATGGCACATAACAACGATAACAGCAACAACAAGCATTAAATACTAATAGATAAACATTTGAGAGTGGTATATAGCACAAGTAGAAGAGTCATATTTTTTAATATAATTACTTTAATTATAGTTCATTTACATACATTGTGTTTTGTACAATCTTTCATTTATATGGTGTTTCATATAATCATTCATATACATTCTATTATACATTAATTTTTTTAATTGGTTTGCTTACAAAATTCGCATACATTGTCTTTCACACTATTCTGCATTCACATACTGTGCTTCATGCAATCATTCTCATGTATTTTATTTTATAAAATTAATCATCATTGGACCTCCCATCATTACCCTGTCTTTTTACCCAGATCCTTCCCATGTGCTTCCCCCCCTCTCCACCCACCAAACTGTACAGCCCTGTGGTTTCACCCTTACATATCATCAGCCCATACTCTTCCCCTTTACCCCCTCTTGAGTTTCTGTACATGTTTTATCAGCTTTCCTTCTGCTTTTAAAATAATAGTCTCATGAACATTAAGGTTTTGGGCTTTACTCTCAGGTCTCTGATCCACCTTGATTTGATTTTTGTGTATGGTGTGAGATGTTGATCCTGTTTCAGCTTTCTGTAGGTGGAAGTCCAGTTTTGCCAGCACCATTTGTTGAAGAGGTTATCATTTCCTCATTTGATAGCTTTGGTTTCCTTGCCGAATATCAGTTGACCATATATAGCTGGATCTATTTCTGAATTCTCAATTCTGTTCCATTGGTTTATGTGCCCTCTATTGTAACAGTACCATACCGTTCTGGTTACTACTGCTATGTAGTAGGTTTTGAGGTCAGGGAGTGTTATGTCTCCAACTTCATTTTTGTTTCTCAGAAGTGTTTTGCTTATTCTGGGTCTCTTGCCTCTCTAAATAAACTTGTTAATTTCCCTTTAAATCTCTTTGAACAATGAATTTGGTATCTGGATTGGGATTGCATTGAATATGTAGATTGCTTTGGTAGGACTGTCATTTTCACCATACTGAGTCTTCCTATGCATGAAAAGGGCACATTTTTCTATTTCTTTAGGTCTTTTATTGTTTTTAGCAGAAATGCTCTGTAGTTTTCTTTGAATAGGTCTTTTGTATCTCTCGTCAGGTTCACTCCCATGTATCTCAATTTGTGGCTGGCTATTTTAAATGGTATTGCCTTCTTGATTTCCTTCTCTGACTTATGTTTGTTTTGGGTTTTTTTGTTTTTTGTTTTTTTGTTTTTTACTGTAGAGGAATCCTATTGAATAGGATCAAGCTTAGAAGGGCTAGATATAAAGAGACTGCCAAATACAACCAGAAATGCACAATCTAAAGAGAATAAAATTGATGCATAGGACCTTCTAAAAATTAAAGCCATGAGGGCTTCAAAAACTTTTTCGAACAAGGTGAAAAGAAAACCTACAGCCTGGGAACAAACGTTTGGTAATACCATCTCAGACAACAGTCTTATAATAAAAGTTACAGAATATTCCTGAGCGTCCACACGAGAAAGACTGATAATTCAATTACAAAATGAGCAAAAGACATGGAAAGAATTTTCACAGAGAAGATACTCAAATGACAAGCAAACACATGAAGAAATACTCCAAAACACTGGCAATAAAAGAGATGCAAATCAAAACCACAATGAGGTACCATCTCACTCCAGTAACAGTGGCGAAGTTTAACCGTGCAGCAAGTAATAAATTTTGGAGAGGATGTGGTGAGATAGGAACTCTTATACATTGTTGTGGGATTGTTAAATTGTGCAATCATTCTGGATGGCAGTTTGGCACTTCCTCAAAAAGCTGAACATAGAAATTTCATATGACACAGCTATTCAACATCTTGTAATATACCCTGAGAACATGAGAATTGAGGCACAAACTGAGATTTGTACACAAATGTTCATAGCAGCATTATTCACCATCACAAGAAGATGGAAACAGCCCAAACGTCCAACCACAAAAGAATACTTTGAGAAATTATGGTACATTCACACAACAAAATATTATTCAGCATGCAGGAGAAATGATTTTATAAATTATTACCTAACTTGGGAGGGACTGGAGAGCATTGTACTGAATGAACTAACTCAGTCCCACAGGATAAATATTGTATAAAACCATTATTGTAGAATGAGTATAAGGATCCAAGAGAGGTGGGAGAGGCTGGAAGCAGAGGAATGTGGATGTGCAGGTTGGGGATCGGGGGCTTAATAATCAGTTTATACACTTTGATGGGTGGTGGGTGAAAGAAATTGAAAGAATTTGTTTCAATCTGTACTCCAATTTTGTAAATAAACTAGTAGAAAATTGAAAAAGAAAGATTCAACAATAAAAACCCCCTAAAAATAAATAAAATAAAATAATGGCCTTATGCAGTATTTGTCCTTATGAGAGTTAGTTCACTAAGCATAACGCTCTCCAGCCTCTCCCAAGTTAAGTAGTTCCTGACAATAGTCCTACGACAAAGACAACCAGACTGTTGGGTAGTTCTTCTACTTATATGTGTAGAAGAGGGGTCAGTTAATGTCCACTCCACTCATAAATATATTAAGCATTACCAAATGAATTCTAATTTACCTTATTGGTATCCCTGAATAAACACGGTCTACATTTGGAGTCAATTACAATATACCTTCTTCTTGTTGCGATTAAAGGCCATCAAGTCGACCTTCACTTATGAACAGTAGATCAGAATCTTGTCCTGGATTTCTTTGTATTTTCCATTGCTTTGGATATGTGGTCAGAAAGAAAGATACAGGATGCTGGGGAAGAGGGAAAGCTTCAATGAGATGAATTGACATAGTGATTGCAACAATAGAACTTAGTGATGAATATTCTTTCACTTCTGCTGGTGGAGCCTTAATGAGACATTCAGAAAATCATTTCAAACCAATCCCTCAATTGATTTAGCATTTAAGGAAATTTGTTTTATTGATTCAACGCCAGACCTTGAATGAACACTCAAGACATGGACATTAGAGCTTAACCTCTGAAAATAAGAGTCAAGAGGACCTTTCACCACTCAGGTTACTTAGCGAGTATATAGACTGTGGCCATCAGAATAGCACTAGTCATAACTTTAAACGGCACAGTTTGTCAAAAGAATGCTAAACCAGGAAATTTACTTGTACACTTGCATTTAATTCTTACAATAATCCAATAAACTGAGTATTATTATTTGTATATTTCAGGTAAGAAAATGACTCAGAGAGTTTCAGTAACTTCCTCAAGGTCACACAGCCAGAAAGCAGCAGATGGAGCCTGAAAATTATCGCTCGTCTTTGTTAGTGAGAGGTGCCAGATGACTAGACTGGAAATTCTTAAGGTAGAAAAGCAATTCAAGAGAATATAAATGAGTCATCCCTGGACTTCTTAACACAGACCTTCATTTTCTACATTTACATTTCAAGAGACGCTATGATAAAGAAATCATTTGCTATTGCTAGATAAGTACTTTTCCAAGGGTGGGGGGAATCAGAGCCTTCTTTTAAAGGAAAGAAAATGTAACAGCTCCAATTTCCTCCCCATATTATATAGTCACAAAAGGCACTTAAAGGTCTGGCATTAGACGCAGGCTGTCCAGCATTACTGCAGTTTCCAGGAGTTTGCATTTTCACATAGAACAGTTGTTTCCTCAATGTTTGACATAAATCAAGATAGACCATAACTTCATAAGAAAAACCCGGAAATGCTCTAATATATTTTCAGTCACTTTTTAAATAATTTTTGAAATATATTTTAAGATGCACCTACATTTTTGTGGATATCTAGTAGATATCCTTTACTAGAATTTACTGTTACTGAAATACAAGTCTGGGGTCTTTTTCCCCCCATTTTTGTGTCTTTAATTCCTAACATAGAGCAGGAAAGAGGAAATATGAGCATTGCACATGCGCAATTAACCACAGTTAATTGAAGAAAGAATAAATTATTATTATTATTATTATTATTATTATTATTATTTAAAAATGGGTTGAAGAAAAATACAATCCATTTCTTTCTACCTTAAAGTAGTTTAGATCTGTCATATGATTCAGATAAGTGTGCCAGATACCTCTGAATTGATCAGATAGCCTGCTAATTACAGAAGGTTTACATTTTTATATCATCAAGGTGATGCATTAGAAAAAAAACTGACAAATCTTGAATTTTCGTCATTTAGAATTTGTGTTTTATGAGTTTGTTATTTTTATGTGCCATTGAGTTTCTTACAACTCATAGTGATCCTATGTACAACAGCCTGAAACCTGTTCTATCTTGTGTCCACCTTATTGTCTCTGACACATCTCCCCTCATTTCCCCAGTCACCGAATCTATCCATCTCATCAAAGGTCTTCCTCTCTTTCAGTGTCCATCCTCCCTTCCAAGCATGATGTACCTCTCCAAGGACTAATTCCTACTTGCAACATTTCCAAAGTATGTCAGATGAAGCCTCAGAATTCTTGCCTCCAAAGAGCAGCCTGGTTTCACCCTCTCTCAGATGAACTTGTTTGTTTTCTTGGCAGTCTATGGTATAGTCAATACTATTCCCCAGCACCAAGCTCAAAAACATCTATTTTCTTTCTATCATCCCTAGTCATTGTCCCACTTTCTGATGCATAGCAAGTAATTGCAAAGACTATGGATCAGGCACACCTTAGGCTTCAGACTGACATTGTTGCTTTTGTACACTCTGGAGAGGTCCCTGACGTCTTTCACAAGGCACTCAGTGTTTTGATTTTTTGGCTGCTGGTACCAAGGGTGTTGATTGTAAAGCCAAGTAAACTAATGTTGTTAACAATCCGTACCTCTTCACCATCTGTCATGATGCTGCTAATCAGCCCAGTGATAAGAATCTTTATTTTCTTAATGTTGAACTTCAATCCATATGGAAGGTTTAAGTCCTTGACCTTCTGCAGCAAGCACTTAAGGTATTCCTCAGTTTCAGCAAGCACTGCTGTTGATGAATCTTCCTCTAATCCTGATGCCACACTCCTCTTCATAAAGCCCAGCTTCCCAGATGATCTGTTCTGTGTATCGATTGAAAGCTATGGAGCTGGGACAAATTTCTGGTGCACACTCTTCCCGATTTTGAACCATGCACAGTTTCCTTGCTTTGTTCTGATGACTGTCTCCTAGTCCAAGTTTAGGTTTCACACAAGCAGAATCAGATATCTGAGATTCCCATTCTTCTCAGAATTAGCCACACTTTGTTGTGATCCACACAGTTAAATGCCTCTTCATAATCAATCAATGAAACAGATAGACATCCCTTTGGTATTCTCTGTTTTCAGCCAAGATCCATCTAACATATGGCTTTACATACAATAAATATATGCCCCATTTACTTTCAAGAAATAGTAACAGCTCAGCCTCCAAATAGCTTAGTCAAGCCTTAGAACTATTTATTTTTCTACTACTCTCTTGCTTCATTCAGAGAAGCCTTCACAGCAGTTTTAGACACTGAAATCCCCTTTAAACTGATCCCTAAAGACAACTACTGCATGATTTTTCTGCCCCTCATTGTCTTTACCTCTTTTGCAAGAAGCTAAACTTTAACTGTTAAAGAAATCAGCCTTTTCTGGTACTTGAGGGTGACTTCAGATGAACTCTTTTTGTCCTTGGTGGTAGGGAGTTGCCCAGTCACCCAAAGGCTAGCAGTTTGAATCCTTCCCGAGTTTATTCTGTGGCAGAAAAATGGGCAGGCTCTTTCTGTGTAATCTACTGGTATTGAAAAGCCACTGGAGGTTCAATTTGGAGTGGATTCTGACTCAATAGCACAAAAACCAATTTCCTATTTTTGTTGATTAGAGTCTTTGAATTGATTCTCGTAGGGACCTCATCTATTCTCTACAGTAGAACAAAATTCTGAGTTATCTTGCACCGTTTTTATTATCATTGCTCCATTTTGGTGCATTGTTAAGCCACTTTGCCAGTTTTTCTCCCAGAAAGTCTTTTTCATTTTTTACTAATGAAGCATAATGCCTCTTTCCAGGGACTGGTCTTTTCTGATAATATGACCAACGTATGTTAGATACAGACTCATCACCCTTGCTTCTAGGGAGATACATGTTTTCAAAGACATATTTGCTTTTTATTTTGGTGCTACATGTTCATTTGGTGGTACATTCTGTATTCTTCAAGAGTTGAATTGCTTGAAAGGTGTGAGTTCTTATTCTATCTTCTTTGTTCATGTTTCATCTCTTGCATGTACATGACATCATTGAAAGTGTTTGCTTTAGTCAAATAGTCTATTAAATAAACAGTCAGAAGATCAGGAAAATTGTTGCCCTGAGAAGTCTTTAGTCAGGGACCTCTCCAAATTACAGAGGAATACTGATGTTAGCTTGAGAACTAAGGCGCACCTGATTATTGCGAGGGTCTTTTCAATCACTTTTAAGCTGGACAATGAATAAGGATGAAAGAAGAAAAAACTGATGCCTTTGAGCTATGATGTTGGAGAAGAATACTAATCATTCAGCCTCTAAAAAATATCAGACACAATCCTTTTAAAGACTTTTTTTCACCCTCTTCCCTCCCCTAACCCTTGATAAGAGAAGTGTATGTGTAAAGTAGACAGATACTACCTGCTTTAACAAATTTCAACTTACGCATTTTAAAGAGTTGAACTCACTTCTATCTGACCCTCGAATGGGTTTTCAGAGGTTGTAAATCAGAGGTTGTCCATCTTTCTCCCACCAAACACTGGTAGACAAGAACTAACAGAAAAACACCACGTTGGAGTCACAAGCACAGCTCCCCGTAGTCTATGTCCTCAGAACTCCCTGTAGCAAATAAACTACCACTAAGAAACAGATCTGTCCAAGAGAAAGTAAAGTCGAGTCAGGGAGCTCCTTGAGGCAAAGACAGTGAAACTTCATCTTACATGCTTTGGTCATGTTGATAGCAGCAGCCATCAGCATGGAAAGGTCATGGAAGGTCAACATAAGAGAGGAAGACTCACAAGGAAATAGGTTGACATGGTGACCACAACAATGGTCTCCAGTGTGTCTGTGGTCATGAAGATGGCACAAGATAGGGCAGGTTTCAGATGTGCTCTTCTTCATCGGGTTATGATGAGTTGCAGTCAACCCAATGGCACATAATAACAACAATTCAGTAGCTAGCTCAATAGTTCTTTTATTTTCATTAATTTAGCAGTAAATGTTGGTTCAATTTGGAAAGCAGTTCTTTTCTACATGATGATTTTGAAACCTAGGGAACTTCCCTTTGTGTCTCTAGCATGTTTAGGGTCATGGGAGCACCACATAGTTCACATCTTTACCACTAAAATTTAATTAGAAAAAAAAAATCAAATGCTACACCTGAAAGCAAAATATGGGTGGTAACATGTAGGATTCCTCTGGGCACTTTCCCTTATGTTGTTGATGTGTATCATCGAGTCAGAATCAATCTATAGATGACTCTCCAATGGGTTTTCAGAGGCAATAAATTGCACACGAGTAAACTGTCCATCCTTCTCCCACAGAGCAGCTGGTAGATTTGGTCCACCTACCTCTGAGATTGCAGCAGTTCCTTACCACTAGGCCATCAGGCTCCAATTCTTCTGTCATCCTTAGTCATTGTCCAGCTCTCTGATGCATAGCGAGTAATTGTGAAGATCATGGATTGGATCTTAGTCTCTAGACTAGCATCACTGCACCTCAGTACTCTAGAGAGGTCTCTGACTGCCGATTTCCCAGTGCAATTTATTTTTTTTTATTTCCAAACTGTTGGTGCCAACAGTGTTGACTGTGGATCCAAGCAAGGTGAAATTGTTAACAACCTCAATCTCTTCTCCATATCTCATTATGCTGCCAACTGGCCCAGTAGTGAGAATCTTTGTTTTCTTGATATTGAGCTTCAATCCGTATTAAAGACTATAGCCGTTGACCTGCAGCAAGTGCGTCAGGTTCTCCTCAGTTTCAGCCAGCGGGGTTGTGTCGTCTGCATATTACAGGTAATTGATGAGTCTTCCTCAGATACTGATATCACATTTCTCCTCATAAAGCATGGTCTATTCCACATATAGATTGTGTTCAGTAATTTCCACATTATGTTGGGTCACCTCTCTTGGGAATGGGATCAAGTATGTATCTCTTCCAGTCAGTTGGCCTGGAAACTGTCTTCCGAATTTCCTGGCAGAGACTGGTGAGCACATCTAGTGAGACAACTGCTACTTGGAACAAGGAGTCTTACAATGATCTTTTAGTATCTCAGTGGCACCAAATTTATCTGCATTTTATTTCATTTACAATAATGGTTATTCCTTGAGCTGGCTAAGATCTCTTAAAAAATTAGCCACAATAAACATAATCATTCCTAAACATACTGGAAAACAAAAAACAGTAAATTCTTAAGTATCTAACTAAATCAAATCCTTAAAATTCAAATAGGATTTCCAAAATAAACCTAAAGGCTCAAATTGAAAATAAATATTTAATGTGCAAATATTTTCCCTGCTTTGAATTCAATGCCAATTATTATTCACTGTTCATTTTGGGTTTTCTAAAAGGTCTCTTATAATCTCTCTCCGCAAACATCAATGTCTTGCCTTTCCAGGGCACATTCATCCCATTTCTATGTGGAGCAGACACTCCATTTCATTTTCTGTCATGCTTTTATATCAAAGTCTATACTAAGTGAGTTTTCAAAGTCTTTAGAATGGAATGTCAAGCGGGAAAAGCAAAGCTCTCCAAAAATTCACCTGGGTGGCCTAGCATGGAAAAGAGAGACAGATGCAGAAAGAACCGAACAACCACTACTTCTTCACAATCCATTGAAATGCAGCTCATTTTTATGACAAAAGGCCTCAGTCAACATGGTAGAGGGTGTAGGGCTCGGTTCCCAGTGGGTTGGCACACAAGCTGTTTATAATTTGGCTGTGTAGGAGTTGGCTTACATACAACCCAAATACGAATAAGAGATTGTTAAGTTCGAAAAGATCTTTTAAGCTATGTGTGGTCTCGTCTCTCTCGGCTATTGCAGTCAATGTCTCCTTCATGGAAATATAATCATAAGTAAAATCTCCTTGCTGAACTTTATCTTTGTCAATATGGAGTTATTTTGGACACGATTATAAAGAAGCAATTTTAATATTTTTTTTCTCTAATAATATTGAAAGGTAAAGATGCCACTTTGAAGATTCAGGTTCCACTGGCCCAATGTAGGGCATTTTTATCACCATATATTCATCTTCACTCATTAGTGTTCAAGGCCTCAAACCTGTTCCTGAGATGATTCTGAAATTCAGGTGGTATGAAATCCAAGTCATATTTTGGCTCCTGTGGATTTGGTTTAATTTTCCTCAGCTTCAGCTTGAACTTGCATATGAGTAATTGGTGGTCTGTTACACAATCAGCCCCCGGCCTAGTTTTCACAGCTGAT